>NC_088912.1:58203894-58533394 GCF_963576675.1 Euphorbia lathyris | reverse complement strand
CTTTGACGATATCTTTTCGCTACTAACCTAGCTTTCTAGGTACTAACCTTTCCATCCATGTATGTCTTCTTCTTGAAGATCCACCTGCACCTAATGGGTTTTATCCCTTCGTGTGGATCAACCAAAGTCTACACTTGGTTAGTATACATGGAGTCCATTTCAGAATTCATGGCTTCAAGCCATGCTTTAGATTCTGGACTAGTAAGAGCTTCTTCGTAGGTTTTGGGTTCATCGTCTAACACGGGAACCAGTTCGTCATCTCCCACTAGAAAACCATATCTAACTAGGAGTTCATGAATTATTTGAGACCTACGAGTGGGATATGACACTTGTGTTTCATCTAGTGAAACGGGTTCGGGTTCAACTTCTTCCGCGTTTTCAACATGTGATTCCTCTTGAACTTCCTCAAGTTCAATCACGCTTCCATTCTGTGTTTCTTCCAGAAACTCTTTCTCTAGAAACACCGCGTGTTTGGATACTATTACCTTTTGGTCATCTGGATGATAAAAGTAATATCCCATAGTTTCCTTTGGGTATCCAATGAAGAAACACTTGTCAGATTTGGGATCTAATTTATCTGACACAATACGTTTGACGTATGCTGAACATCCCCATATTCTCATGAAAGAGAAGATGGGTTTTCTACCAATGAACAGTTCGAATGGTGTGGAACTGGCGGATTTGGTTGGAACTCGGTTTAAGGTAAATAGGGCAGTTTCTAAGGCATAGCCCCAGAATGATTTTGGAAGAGAAGTGGTGCTCATCATGGATCGTACCATATCTAGTAAGGTGCGATTTCTCCTTTCTGATACACCATTGTGTTGTGGTGTATAAGGAGGTGTCCATTGTGAGCATATTCCGCATTCATTTAGATAACTCATAAATTCTTCAGAAATATATTCTCCACCTCGATCAGATCGAAGTATCTTGATAGTCTTTCCTGTTTGATTCTCAACTTCATTCTTAAAGTATTTGAATTTCTCAAAAGCTTCTGACTTGTGCTTCATCAAATAGATATAACCATATCTGGTATGATCATCTATGAAGCTAATGAAGTATCTGAATCCTCCTCTTGCTTGGATTGACATAGGACCACATACATCTGAATGTATTAATCCTAGAGTGTCTGATACACGCTGACCTTTATTGCTAAAGGGTGTCTTTGTCATTTTTCCTTTTAAACATGACTCACATGTTTCCATTGATTCACAATCAATTGAGTCTATAAGCCCATCTTGATGTAGCTTAAGCATGCGTCTCTGGTTTATATGGCCTAAACGACAATGCCACAAGTAAGTTGAATTATCTAATCTAAGTAGTTTGGTATCAATTGTGAAAGCAGAAACTTTATCATTCAAAATATAAATCCCATTTAATGATATTCCTGAAAAATAGAAAATATTATTTCTATAAAATTTACAACCATTGTTCTTAATTGAAACATGAAAGCCATCATCAACTAGACAGCTAATAGAAATAATGTTACGAGACATCTCTGGAACATACAAACAGTTCCTTAACTCTATTACAAGCCCAGAGGGCAAACTCAAAACATAATCTCCAATTGTGAGGGCGGCAACTCTTGCTCCATTTCCTACTCGCAAGTTTATGTCTCCTTTCTTTAATTCCCTAGTCTGCTTTAGTTCCTGCATATTCATACAAATATGAGATCCACACCCGGTATCTAATACCTAAGATTCAGACTGCGAAATTGAGTTAATTTCAATATAGAACATACCAGAAGTTGAAGCACTGTCCTTTCCCTTCTTGAGAGAAGCTAGGTACTCCTTGCAATTTCTCCGCCAATGCCCATCTTTACCACAGAAGTGGCATTCCCCTTTGGCCTTCTTGACTTGCTTTCCTTTGGCCTGGGCTGACTTGCCTCCCTGGTCTTCTTGGGATATTTAGGACTGGGAAAATTCCCTTTCCTCTTCTGTGATCCCTTAATCACAAGAGCGGGTACCACCTTATCTTTCTTCAGGTTGGGCTCAACAGTCTTGAGCATATTGGCAAGCTCTTCAAGAGAGGTGTGTAAGTCATTCATTTGGTAGTTCATGGTGAACTGTGAATAACTATCTGGGAGGGATTGAAGAAGCAAGTCTACACTTAGTTCATGATCCATCGCAAAGCCAATACTTGAAAGTTTGGTGATATAGCCAATCATCTTGACACAATGTGTCATAACAGATGTGCCCTCTTGCATCCTGCAGCGAAACAACAGTTTTGATATCTGAAAACGTTCGCACCGAGTCTGTTTTCCAAACAACTCCTTTAAGTGCATGACAATAGAATAGGCATCCATCTCCTCATGTTGCCTTTGCAGATCTAGTGTCATCGATGCAAGTATGATGCACCCGGCGTGTTCATCATCGGATTTATGCTTTTGATAGGCATCAATCTCTTCAATGGGTGCATCATCGGCCGGAAGAACGGGTATCGATGTATCCAGTACATACCCTATCTTTTCGAACTTCAAAACAATTTTGAGGTTACGAAACCAGTCGGCGAAGTTTGAACCATTCAACTTGTTATCGGTAAGGATATTTCTTAGATCGGCTTTCGACATGATTGTTTTTAGAGTACGATTTGATAAAATTAACCTGGGAGTGAGAAAAGTGACGGATGTTATTCATTTGTTTAATTTACTTACAATTTAAATACGTTGGACTTTTATGTTTTTAAATTGCTCCCACTATTTTACCAAATTAATAACCCTCTACATTAATTCGAAGGATATTCACAATTCCTTTAGTGAGCTAGAATCCTAACTCCTGAAATTTCACCTTGAGTTTACTCAACAAGCTAGTTTCATTCATTAGGTAGATTCATGTAATCAATCACATCAAAACATGTGATTTCTAGGTTGTTGGGTTACTAACCACATTAGTAACTGATATGTGTCGTCTATCAATCCCAACCATATTGCCCATTAGGTTAGAACAACATGAGTTTACTCATCCAATTATTATACCCTAATTTAAGCATTACCCCATATTCGTGAAAAACAATTTTTTTCGATAATTCAGGTGTTACCATAAGACCCCGAGCTTGAGTTTACTCAACAACCCAAAGGCCCCCAGTACTGCCGGCTGAATTATAATATTAGGGAGGGGCAACCGATTTTAATAACTTGCTTATTTACTTAACTTTTGATTAGTGAGGGATTTTATTTAAGTCTCATAATCTAACCTAGTCTTGATTTGCTTTAGCACATATCAAACATTCATACATTCAACATTGACAATTATGGACATATCTCTAAGTTTATTCCGTTGAGCCAGAAACGGAATAAAGGGTCACCCTAGGGAAATACTAACTATTACATATTTCTCTTTGGGTCCTCCGTCTTCTCCTTGGCGCCTTGAATTACAACAATATTCTATTTCTAAGAAACTTCAATTTAGTTGAAGGGATTTGGATGAGAGGAGAAATACAATAGAGAGTAAGAGAAGGCAGGACACGCAGGTCCTATTTAAATACCAAAAGACTAAATAACGATTATAGAGGGTCTAATATGTCCATAACGCCAAACATGCATAAACTCAGTTAAACTAAATTTAATTGGTTGATTACAAAAACTATTTATGTAATATTTGAGTTAATCAAATTAACAACTTAAATTAATTTTCATCCAATTTTAATTATGCATATCCTAATTAATTCGTATAATTCATTTAATGCTTTGAATTACTTATATCAAATATTTAGGTAAAACAAACTTTTAAATAAATTGATTTTGATAATCAAAACAAATTATTATATTCTGAAACATATATATATATATATATATATATATATATATATATATATATATATATATATTTAAAACCGGTCTTTTAAAACACCTTTTAAAAACGGTACCATCGATTGGGCCGGGCCGATTTAATCGGCCCGACCCTATGGTATAGCTGCTGCCGTAGGGCAGCAGCAGCGTCCGCCGCTACTGGTTGTTGCCGCAAGATAGCAACCAGTCGCAATAGCAGTCGGGGTCGCTGCCTCGCGGCAGCGACCCCGAACAGCTATTGATATTTTTTTTATTAAGTATATATATATATATAATTGTTCTAAAACAGTTTCAAAACAATTTTCAGAATATTAAAACAGTTTTATCTTTTAGATTTAATAAAACAAAACGTTTTAATTATCTAACTATAAAACATTTAGGTTTTTGTTTAAACGATTATCAACCGAAATAATCAGGAACTATGCATAATCAGTTTTAATTAACAAGTAATCAAAACTTATTTATCATTAGATTAATTGAACTAACTGATTAATTAATTTGTCCTAACAATAAATCTATTCAATCTGATTGAATAACCCTTTTATTTACATATATGAAATAACAGATTAACATTGGCTCTGATACCAATGTAGAAAAATAGACAAGCCTAGGCATAGCGGAATAATAAAATTTTATCTATTTTATCTATTTCCCTTTTCCAAGATCTGTTAATTGTTATTTCAATATAAAGAGGGATAGAAAGTAATACCTTTATCGAAGAAATATCTACCGTTGCAAACGAAGTGCCCACAACTTGTTATTATCAACTCGTGAACCACGAACGTTTGATTCAACACAAAAACCAAAACTAATCAGTAATCAACCTTTAATAAATAGCAATCGCAATGATTGCCTCTAACATAAATCGATACGAGATCAAAGAGGGAGTAAGAAATAAAGTAAATTAGTCGAGACGACGATGGAACAATTCCTTCTCCTCCTTTTCTTATGTTGGCCAAAATACTGAGGCTAGGGGTCTATTTATAGACTTCCGAAACCCTAATCCCAGTTGTGTTAGGAATTTAATTAATTGGAATCTTATTCTGAATAGGATTCCTAATTAGATAATTAAATAAACACTTTAATATTATCTAAACAATAACTAATTATATTTAGATAATTATTATTAATCAAATTAATAAATAATTAATGTTAGGGATAATTAATTAGAGTTTTAATTGCATAAAGCATCCAATTAATATTATCAGATAATTCTTTAGTTTAATTCATAATCATAATCTAATTATAATTATTAAACTAAATTAATATCCCTAACTAATATGTAAATTTCGGTCCATGTGTCTGTGTCCCGCTAATTACGTTTTCGTCCTCCGATTCCAAGTCCCATATGCGACCCATTAGGTTCTTTATTGCCACTAGCCGTATATATCCTTTGAAATTATTCATCACGATTAATTCCAACATATATATAACGGAATACCGTCATGAGCTGTTACTAGCAGAACCTATGATATTCCCCCAGAGCAATTAAGAAGTCAGGTTGATAACTGACGTTAACCTTTCTGTATTAGGTACAGTATAATACGATCCTTCATCAACTATATCATGTCGGTCAATTCCTTATAACCATGGAATGTGTCAAGGTTACATATAACGAAGAGTCTGGTTTTACTTGTACAGGTTGAATTCACTCTGAAAAGATAAGTTAAGTGAAATGTTCATTTCTACTCTTAACTCTATCACCTTGCAAGGATTTCAGTCAATTCACCACAAGCGGCCATTTGGATATATCTCCCACTTACCGGGAGTGCCGAATGCTCAATCTGACATTAACTATTCTGTAATTACTTTGTGTGATACCCAACCCTGCTCTCACACACCCTAGGCTCTCACCTATTGGATCGTTCTCGCACATAATCAAAGTATCAGACTCCATAATCCAGAATCACTAATTAACGAATGTTTGAGCCTGAGGATTAGTTATACCTATTAATACCAATGAGATGAACAGTTGACACGTTAGATAAATCAATCCATTCTGTTATCTCAAGTCGGGTACCAATCCTAATGAACTCCTTCACCGGATCCATGTAACTGTCTAGATATCCGAATATCTAAAGCTTGTGAGATCAGCTTTCTGTCTCGACAGAAAACACTGTTACATTCAAGTCTCAACAGTAATATGCCAACCCCTATAACATATCACTTGACTTGGGTTTACTTTAATTCTATTGGTCTATTATAAAGTACAGTCTCACTTCATGCCTGTATGAACACTTTATAACTACTTAAATAAACTTATGGTTACTTTCTTTATGAAAGATTCTTGCCTTTATATATAGTTTCATTTTAATGCTATATATCTTATTAGTCAAATGATCAAATAAACAATTTATTCATTAATATTAATATCCTAAAACAATTTTCTCTAGGACACTAAACTCCAACATTAGCTGCCTCCACAATATTAATTGCCGGCTCAACTGATTCCAACCCTAGCATGCTCAACTCAACATGCTCGATCGAATGGTCAGAGACATGATCACCCTCAATAGTAAGAGCCCCAAATCTAGACCCAAATCTGATAACCGAAGTATCACCAGGACCTTCATTCTCCTTTGGGAAGGGCTTCTCTTTTATTCCAGGATTTTTTTGGACCATATCAGTATCCTTATTGATGTCAGGAGGGCGATTCTGAACAACTGACGCACGTGTCCTTCGCCTTCCCGTCCTCTTAGCAACCATCCAAGGGCCAAAATTTCTCCCATCTCCTTGAATCCCTTCTTCTTTTACTTTCTCAGCTTCAAACACCTCTTCCACCACCTTCTCCCTTTTCGGGCAACCCTCAAAAGTATGACCATACCTCCCACACTCATAGCAGATATTATGGATACCTTCATATTCAATATAGTAAATTGTATGTTGAACACAAAATTTAGACAAAAGTGGTTTTGCTAGGTCAATATCAATACATACTCTAGCAAATTTGCCTCTTTCAGCACCAATAATGGTCTTATCCACATTGTGGACTTTCCCAACAATATCAGCAATTTTCTTTAAAAATATTTCATTATAGTACTCAATTAGGAGACCTGGAAATCTTACCCAAGTCAAAATTCTATTAACCGAGCAATCCTTTGGATCAAAATTAGGAACCCAAGGTCTTATGGCAAGGACATGATTAGAGATAATGTAGGGGCCCCCATTAATGACCGCTTCATAATCTTCAGCCTGTGTGAACTTGATCACGTAATAGTCATTCTCCAAGTCAGTAATCGTGATTTTCCCTTTTTTAGCCCACTGAGCACGAATTCTCTGGGCAAAATAACTAAAACCAATTCTTTTCCCTAAGACTGTCACTATTAAGGACAGTTTCCATTTAGAACGAAGGGATCATTTTTCAGCCAAGGACAAACGAATCACAGGACATAGAGGATCATCTTGTTCCTCATCCTCCATATCCGAATCCGACCAAAATCCATCCAAATCATCATCCTCCAACCCTTCAATTAGGGAAGTATCCTCCTCCACAACACCCATGATTGTGTCTTTCCAAGACATTTTCAAATTACTCGGTGACCCACCTCCTTGCACCAAATCAATCTTATCTCCCATACCCCCAATCTCAGAAACAACCTTAGAAACAACCTGGGGATCCAAAGGAGATTTGATGCCACCGTAAGTATCCCCACAGAAGCCACCTTATCATTACCAAGCATTTTTCCCTGCTGGCCGGCCAACCCAAAGCCATCCCCTACACCTGACCTGCTAATTCCACCAGATCCGCCGCTCAACAATGCAGCAGATCCGTCCCTTGGCGGATTAACCCCGCCAGCCTCCTTACCGTTTCTTCCTTCCACCGGATCTGACCTAATAGGCTCCCCCACCCTCGGATCGTTGTCGGATCCAGACGACTCAGGCCTCGCCTCACTCATCCCAATCAAGGCGTCGCACACCTCTGAAACTGGAAAAGCAGATCCACCGCGCGCCTCCCCCTCAGCCAAGGCAGATCGCACCGCTGTCGCCCACTCCGGCCCACCGCCCGACCGTTCGTGCTCCCTTAGGCCACCTTCTCGTCGTCAATCGTCTCCCTCCCTGTCTCTCGCTTCCGTCGCTCGTCCCCTGTCTTTCGCTTTCATCGCTTTTTTAACAAAGTTTATTTTTATACTTTTTCCTAATAATAAATTATATATTAATAATTATAATTATAATTATAATAAATAATGATAAATTATATATTAATACTTATAATTATAATAAATAATGATAAATTAACTGAACTAAAATTAAATTAAATTAACTAAAACCGAACTAAAATTAAGTAAAAAAAAGAACAAGATGGGCATGGACAGAGTTCAAGGACTCCTAATGTTGGCAGATTTAGTAGTGGTGCATGTAATCTTGTTTAATCTAGGGATAAGTACAAAAAAAATGCCTGTGGTATACACTTTTTACAAACTCGAACCTGTGGTATTTTTTTTTTTTTGCAAAAAGATGTCTGTGCTAAACGTCGTTAGCTGTTGAGCGATTTTCGCAAGTGCATGGTATACGTTTGTAGTAATAAAAGATATCGAACCCACAGGGAATGCTTTTTAACGAAAACTTATTTTGAATCAGTTAGATTTACTCTTAAGGTGTATAATATGTAAAATCGTTTAATTGGATTTGGTTTTGAAATTGCTAGAATAAGAATTAGATTAGAGTATAACGAATGTTTAGAAATCACTTCTGATTTAAGGATAAATTTACAAAACAGAAACGTTTAGTTCTTTAGAAAAGTAAACAAATGTATTCGTTTGCATTAAGCAAGAAAACAACTTTAAACTTTGTATAAATTATGAAAATGAAATAACGTAAATTCCTCTAATTAAAAGGCTTTGAACTGCAGTCAATCCTCCTACGGTCGGGTTAGATTGCTACCTTAACCAAATTAATACTCTACTGATGATATCAATTTGTCTAAGTGTTCAATAAAGTTTCCTTGTAAAGATTTTGAATTCAACTACGTTTTAATGAAAACACCAGAACTCACTTCGGATCATTTACCAAAGTGCTACATAAAAATCTATCGAATAGAATGAAATTTATTAGATGAAATATGAATTTGATATAAGTTTACAGAGAACAAGAAGCATGGAAACTTTCGACGGCTTACAAGCGAACGGGTTGTCAATCCTTTCCTTGGGTTTCGTTAGAGTTTGTCAGACTCCGGGGCGGATCCTCTACTAAATCTTCTCGCTGAATCTCCGGAATAGAGAATGGTCTATCTACTACCAAAATGTAAACTAATATGAACAAATCTAAATGCTACTGTGTTTATAATTATTTAATAAACAATGTGTGTACATCATATTGCTTTTTACAGAATCGAACTTCTAACTCTGAATCGCTTGACTCAGAATTTCTGCATTAATTCTATACTAATCTTTCCTTCAATTTTTCTATATCTTTATCTCTGAAATCAAATCTTTATTTATAGATGCTGAAGGGTCGGGTTTAAGAGACGTGTCTGCTATGAAGAGGCCTTCTTATCTAATCGAACGAACGCGTTTCTTTGTGAACGAACGTGTATGTATAGCTCATTCAGAATTTCTGCTCTTACCGAGAATCCAAATTCTCGGCCGAGAATGGGGGAGCAAATATTTAGCTTTCGAAAATGGTAAAGGAAGAATCTGGCGACGCGTGTCGTGATCGAGAATGAAGGATTCTCGGTCGCGGCACGGAGTTAATTTCCGCTCTCTTGACTTCGTCCTCATCCTCGTTTCGGTGTGTTTGATCTTCGTCGTCTTTGACTCCTTTTGTAGGGTTTTTACTTCGTTTTTGACCTCTTTTCGTTCCTATTTGGATTTTACCAAATATTTAGGTACCTTGCATGAAAGAAACATATTCGAACGTAAAAGTATTCTAAATAGATATAAACAGCACGAATTCATAGCAAAACTGATGTAAATATTAATGATATTTTAGGTATATTTTGGGCTTAACAAATCTCCACACTTAATCTTTTGCTAGTCCCAAGCAAAATTTCACTGAATTTATTCTTTAACTAATCTCTTTATAAAAATAAAACATATATCTCTGTATTTACTTTTTAAATTAGTTAAGCCGAAAAGACTAACTTCGCATGGCAAATTTATACGCAAAATATCAAACTAACTTAGTATAATAGGCGATATACCATTCGTCTTGTATCTTTATTTTAAAACTGAAGTATTCGGGACGAAATAAGCACGCATGTAATTGAGTCTTTTGTCTCAAGGCATTTTAAAGCACAAAATTTCCTTTCCCAAACCTAAACTAATATATGGGATATATTAAATGAATAAGTACTTGGGTTAATCTAATTTGCTTAGTTACGCACGGGATAAGGGTGGTCTTGATCGTAACCTTATACATATTTTATTGCTTAGTGTTCGCTTAAGAGGTACCGACCATGCCATAGGTGGACGCAATCGTTACTTTAAACTTAAACACGCTTATTTTTTTGTTTTTAAACGCTCCTTCCATACCTCGATTGTGATAAGGGTGGTCGCAACCGTGGCCAAAAGTAAACGGTACTTAATTTTCTTCCCTTTCATACCTCGATTGTGATAAGGTTGGTCTCAATCGTGGCCAAAAGTTAAGAATTCAACTAATTGATTAATTAATATGAACTATAAAATTGTTATTGGGAAAAAAGAAAGATAGCACATTCATCCTATATTGACTTAAAATTCAACATGTATTATGGCTAAAGTTTCCTTAAAAACTTCAATTGGTGTTAATGTAAGACGAAATCAATACCGAGCAAAAATTGCTAGTTCAATTTAATGCCTATAAACCTAATTGAAAATTTAAAATAAGATTTATTGTATCATGAATTGCATGATATAAAATAGAGATTGAAAATAAAGAATTTATTACTTAAATACATTCACTCGAGACAATTTTACTTAAAATCGTATCGAAGAGTTGTGAAAAAGTTGTGAAAATTTTGAAAAATAATTTTGCCCATATAGAAATATTATTTCTATTGATAATGATAACCTAAAAATAATCATATCCTAAAAATTTAACTTATGATTAATTTATAAACATATGAAAATGTTAAGTTAATAAAAATAGTGTTAAATACATTGTGTTGCAATATATGTTGCATTTGCACAAAACAAGTGTTGCTTTTGAAAATATTGTTTATAAAATTTAATATTTGTTTTTATGGTAAAACAGATGACAATTGTCCGTACTCTTCGCATTTATTCGTACGTATATAAATGATATATGTATATCTCCTCCTACACTTAAGTTGGACCATGTCCTCATTGGTGCAAGAATTGATATAACATGAAAAATGAGCATAAAATAAATCATACGAAAAAGAGAATGGAAACAAATGAAAATCATCCATCATAAAATGAAAAATTGTACCAAACATAATAAAAATAAAATTGTACCAAACTGAAAATTAAAAACAACATAACAAGATAAAGGAATAAAAGGATAAGATAAAACCTAAGCATTAGGTGGTGAGTCCGGAGGGGTTGGTGAAGTTTCTACATTTTGGCGAAGGAAGAATGAAAGCATCCGACGTCGGGTAGATTTGTGCTCCCTTCTTAAGGTATTGAGGTTGTCATTGATAACCATATTGTTTTCCACCAAATCATCAATCATTAAATTCATATTGCAATTATTTTCATTGAGTTGGTTCAAAATCCGCCTCAAATCCGCCGGATCATCATCTTGAGGTGCTTGGGGTTGTGGTTGTGCTTGTGGTTCATCCGCCTCTTCTTCCTCCGTTTCAGCTTCTTCGGTACCTGCAAATTGAGAACTAGAAGCTTCGCCACCCATAATGCCACGAAGATGAGCAATTTGGGATTCATAAGATACAAAAACCGGAGGAACCGTAGTAAGCAATAAGTGGGCTCGCTCAAGAGCCGAGAGATTCAAAAGGGGAACATATCCATGGTAAGTAGACATGTCATAATCTTCCAACTCGCCACGAGCACCCAAAACAACGGCGGTGATAAAATTACCAAGAGGGACTTGAATGGTGTGAGCCCTCGAAGTACGAAACATATTATCAAAAAGCATCCCTATTCTATCAACCCGCAATCCTTTAAACAAGCTATCAAAGACCAAAAAATCCCTAACTTGAATCTTTGAGCTCTCAACCCGGCCCAACAAAGAAAAACTCAAGAGCTTGTGAAAATAGAGCATACAATTATCCCTAATCATTTTGCTAGACGTGTTCTTTGAATTGAAAGAAGATTGCCCCGAAAGAGTATGCCAAATAGCATCATTATCAAAATCATGAGGCTTGTCATGGAAATCAGTAGTAGGAAAACCAAACATGTTGCCCATAGCTTCATAATTAATAGTGTATGTGACACTATTATTGCGGAATCAAATTGTAGTCTTTTTCTTATCAATTTCTAAAGTGACCAAGAATTCCACAATATATTCCTCAATATGAGGAAATCGCATAGAGGCAAAGGTTTGCCAACCCAAAGTGTCAAAGAAGGCATTAATCCTAGTAGAGAAGTTTAAATCCCTTACCGTATCAAAGTCTAGGAATGGCATATCCACGAACTCTCTCTTAGGTTCTGAAAAATGAGTGTATCTACTTGCTTCTTCTTTCGAGTTGATGTCAAAAGGCGCTCCACAACGGATACGAAGGCGGTTAGCATCCGTAACCTGGGGCTTATGACCAACACGTTTTGTTCTAGGCATGATTGAGTTATTTAGGGCTATGGAAGAACAAAGATGAAGAATGGTAGAGAGAAAAACCAAAGGTTGAAGATGAGTTGGGAATAGTAGGGTAATGAATGAATAGATATGGAGTTGAAAGAGTAAGTGATTAGAAAGGGTAATGAATAAATTGGGAAGAGAAAAAGGTGAGTATTGGGAAGAGTTTAGAGTAGGGGATTGGTTAAAAATTAAGGTGATGGGAGGTTTGTGTAAGGAATAGGGTTATATAGGGTGAAATAGAGTGATGTATAGGCAGAGTAGGAATAGGAATAGGCTAAAAAATAAGGAAAAAATCCGGAATTAGTGTGCATACAGGTCGCGTGTCGTGACCGAGAATCCTGATTCTCGGTTCGCGACACGGAAAAATCAGAGAATATTTTCTCTAATTTTTGGCTCGTTTTTGCTGAAGTTACCGAGAATTTGTAATTCTCGATCGAGAATCGGGCCCTGGTGCCTTATTCTTGTGCATGTTGACCCTGTTTGTGTAATATCTTGAGAAATTATGTCATGAACTTTAATAAAAATGTTCCTGTACTTAAAATCATAAATGTAAAGCATTAAATGATAAGGAAAATCAAAGGTTTTTCCTTATTAATGGAAAAATAATGAATCATAAATGCCTTAATGAGAATTGAATGAAACATTAATGTGCATTTATTTATGTAATTTAAATATCTACATAAATGAAAATAAATATAAATTCATGAATTCATTAAATCTTAATTGAGTGATATGGAATATAAATGGATTAATGGAATGAAATTATGTACATATGTTGTGGGTTCAAAATATAAAAATTATAGTGGTTTATTTATTATCTTATTATAAGCAACTTTGATTAGATATATTCAATACTAAATGAATTGAGTATAGATAAACCAATATCAAAATAAAAAATTTAATCAAATGAACAGAAGTTTTTATTGATTCAAATATGTACAAAATTTAAACAAATCAAAGAAATTATTTACATAACACACAAATATGTACAAAATGAAAACTAACAAACATAAACTATCCTATATACTCATCCCTATCAATCGGGATTTCTCTAGCCCTATAGGATCAATTTTCAATTGCACGAAAGCTTGACGTTCTGGTGCAGAAAGAAAATGTGGGCCTGCTCGAAAAACACGCTTTACGAGGCCTTCATATTCTAAGAACTCATAGTCCAAAGTCGGAAAAGACTCAGTCTCGCTCCAAGGAACAACAATGGTACCCTTGGTACCAAGAATTATTCCGCAAATTATATTCCCGAATCCAATCTTTTTATCCTTGGATCGAGAAGCGGCAACAAGACCTTCCATCAGAATCTTGGAAGTATCAACCGTATTGCCTTGGAATATGTCTGCAAGGACATATAAGTCGGTGTCTCTGACCACACTGCTAAATGTGCGACCGAACAGACTGTGACACAGAAATTTGTGTAGATACATCATCGAGTTGGAGTGAAAGGATTGGTTGTAGGCGAGTCAAGGATTGAAACGCCAAAACCCTGTTAGCATCCTCCATATATCAGTGGATGTCATATCTTTGCCAGGATGACGTTTGATTGTATCCCTCGGGGGAAAACCAAACCAGGCATGCAACTCAGGATACCCAAAAGTCAAGATTTCGCCATCTCGACGAAAACTAAGACGCACTCGTCGTTTATTCACAAAACGTACTGTACAGAAAAACTCGAGAACCCAGTCTCCAATTATAGGAAACCGCATGTTGGCGAATTTAGTCCATCCCAATCTTTCCAAATAGCGACTTATGTCATCGCTAATACCGAGTTGTTTATTTAAAAACTCGTCCATATATAGCATACCGACGAAAAACTTGTAACGAAACCTATAGTAACGCCTGCCTTCGTCATGGTTGAAGATAGGAAATGGCGCACCATATCGTTTTGATAAGTCGGGACGCTTATTACTTGAAGCAGCAAGTTTCTTAGGGGATTTGTGTTTGGTAGTCATGATTCGAATGAAGAAGAAAAATGTTTCTGTAACTTTTCTGGTAATGGAGTGTTTAAGAAAAATCAGAATTTTGTTCTGACAGAGATGAAAAGAAAATGAATAACAGAAATCTGAACTTCTAAGATTTATTTATAGGAATCATATGACGAAAAGAGGTGTTGTTTTGATGCGAAAAGTCATAAATTCATACCTCAAAATATTGAAAAAACTCAATTTTTCGATTTTGAAAAGCTGTGTCTGCAGGATAAAGAAGAAACAGGTCTGATGGTGCAGAAAATACCCGTGTCGCGACCGAGAATCCCAATTCTCGGTCGCGACACACTGATTTCCTTGTGGAAATCAAGCGTTGAAACCCTATAAATTTGATTCTCGACCGAGAATCTAAATTCTCGGTAAGATCAGAAATTTCTTACCTGTTTGGACAATTCTGAAAATGTGAATTCTCAACTGAGAATTCCAAATTCTCGGCTGAGAATCACCAAATTCCTTCTAATTCGAACTAATGACCTAAAATTAAATTAAAATCATGACTTAAACATATTTTTATGCATCTAAATCTTAATATAAAGTCTACTAATAATTAAAAAGCATAAAATTTACATGTATAAAAATTTAAACTAAATTAAAATTAAAAACAAAACAAAAATAAAACAAAATAAAGACAAAGTATATTAAATTTAAAATGAATTAATCTTCAGGAAAGTGCGTTATGAACGCAATTTCTTTATTTGAAACATTTTCGTAATAAATTTTGCATCTATTACCGTTAACTTTGAAACGAACTCCGTCAGGTCCTTCAAGTTCTAAAGATCCATAGTCGAATGTTTTAATGACTAAATATGGTCCTGTCCATCTGGACCTAAGTTTACCTGGAAATAAACGGAGCCGTGAATTAAATAACAGCATCTTATCCCCAATGTTAAAGCTTTTGACTTTAATCTTGGCGTCGTGCCATTTTTTCACTTTTTCTTTATATATTTTTGCATTTTCGTAAGATAGATGACGTAACTCATCTAACTCATTTAAGTTGAGCAAACGTTTCTTACCTGCTTGTTGTAAATCAAAATTAAGCTTTCTAATAGCCCAATAGGCTTTATGCTCTAATTCGACCGGAAAATGACATGCTTTCCCATACACTAATCGTTATGGCGTCATTCCTATTGGTGTTTTAAATGCAGTACGGTATGCCCATAATGCATTGTTGAGTTTACAAGACCTATCTTTTCTTGAAGAAGAAATCGTTTTCTCTAGAATCCATTTGAGTTCTCTATTTGATATCTCTGCCTGACCGTTCGATTAAGGATGGTATGGCGTTGACACGCGGTGGCGTACTCCATATTTTTTCATAAGTATATCAAAACTTCGGTTTATGAAATGGGTACCGCCATCACTTACAATGACTCTAGGACAACCAAATCTACAAAATATATCTTCAAGAAACCCAACAACAACCTTAGAATCGTTCGTCAGGGTTGCAATTGCTTCAACCCACTTTGAAACATAATCTACAGCGACTAATATGTAAGTTTTACCAGAAGAAGGGGGAAACGGTCCCATGAAATCTATTCCCCACATGTCGAAGACTTCAACTTCTAACATGTTCGTGAGAGGCATCTCATCTTTCCTTCCTAAATTCCCTGTCCTTTGGCATTTGTCACAACGAATAATAAATGAACGGACGTCCTTAAATAACGTAGGCCAAAAGAATCCACATTCTAATATCCTGGCTACTGTCTTACTAACACCGTTATGTCCTCCATAAGAACTAGAATGGCATTCTGACATTATAGACCCGTATTCGTTTTCACTAACACATCTCCTAATTATTCCGTCACCATAAGTTCTGAACAAGAAAGGATCTTCCCAAAAAAATATTGTTTAATGTCAAAAAAAAATTTCTTCTTTTGTTGGAAATTTAATCCTTCCGGAACAATGTTGGCTGCGAGATAATTTGCGATATTAGCATACCATGGCGACATGACACTCTTTATTTGATAGAGACATTCATCAGGGAAATCATCTCGTATACCGATAGTCTCACCTATAGGACCATTTTCATCTTCGAGTCTTGATAGATGATCGGCGACAAGGTTTTCTACTCCCTTTTTGTCTTTAATTTCTATATCAAATTCTTGTAACAATAAAACCCATCTAATTAGACGTGGTTTTGCAACTTTCTTAGCAAATAAATATCTTAAAGCTGCGTGATCGGTATAAATAATAACTTTTGAACCTAACAAGTATGACCTAAACTTATCACATGCAAAAACTACTGCTAGCATTTCCTTCTCGGTTGTGGTGTAATTTAATTGTGCACCTGACAGTGTGTGACTGGCATAATAAATAACATGAAGTTTCTTATCCTTTCTTTGACCTAAAACACATCCTACAGCTAAATCACTTGCATCACACATGATTTCAAAAGGTAAATCCCAATCAGGTTTAGCAATAATAGATGCACTAACTAAAGTTGTTTTCAATGTTTCGAAAGCTTTAACGCAATCTTCATTAAAATCAAAGGTTGAGTCTTTCACAAGTAAATTAGTAAGTGGTTTGGAAATTACAGAGAAGTTTTTAATAAATCTCCTGTAAAAACCTGCATGTCCTAAAAATGACCGTACTCCCTTAACAGTAGTTGGAGGGGGTAATTTTTCTATCACTGAAGTTTTTGCTCTATCCACTTCTAATCCTTTTTCAGAAATTTTATGACCTAAAACAATTCCCTCGTCAACCATGAAATGACATTTTTCCCAGTTTAATACTAAATTCGTTTCTTCACACCTAGATAAAACTTTATCCAAGTTCTATAGGCATGCATCGAAAGAATCTCCATAAACGGAAAAATCATCCATAAAAACTTCCATGATATCTTCAATGAAATCATTAAAAATTGCAGTCATACAACGTTGAAATGTTGCTGGTGCATTACATAGACCAAAAGGCATTCTCCTATATGCAAATGTTCCATAAGGACATGTGAATGTTGTTTTGTATTAGTCATCCGGGTAAATATATATTTGAAAGAATCCGGAGTAATGATGCGCCTCCCGTAAAGGAGACTCACTAAGGGATAAGTGTACCCCGTCGTTATCAAGTAATAAATCTGGAAAGTCCAGGTATCGAATCCATAGGACTTATTTACCACAAGTATCGAGCTACTTGGTCTCAGGTGTTATCTAGGCTTTGTGGGTTTTGAGTTTGTTTGTTTAAGTTAATCTACTCCTAGGTTGAATTACGCTACTCCTAGCTAAGTTATACTAATTCTAACTAAGTTATTCTACGCCTAATTAAGTTAAACTACTCCTAATTAAGTTATACTACTCCTAGGTGATCTTTCACTAATGCAATTACCCGAAGGAACATGGTATGAACGATAATAATGAAGTTAGGTTATTAGGTCTATTGATTAAAAACCTAATCTAAGTCATTTGTATTCAAGGCGATTAACCCTACTTACCCTCCTGAAGTTCCTAGTGCGTGATTCCCTTGTAAGGCCGAAACTAGGTCTAAGGCTCAGCAATTTGGGGTTAATCAACTAAGAGGTCGTCAATCTCCTAGGCTCTGACTAGGTCAGATTCAGCTCACAATATGTGCCTACTAGATTTTGGGACTTTTGAATGAGTTAAACCAATTGAATAAAGCGTAAGACAAAGATTAAACAAATAATCATAGAACAATATAAGAGCTAAAATATTATTAAAGGCGAAGAACAATGTCACATGATACAATTAGCCTAGGATTCATAGACTGTATCAAAGAGTACAAACAAGGAAAGATAAAAGGAGATACGAAAATCCCTTTCAGGGAACCTGTCTACTCTGCAGCCGGCTTCCTAGGTCTTAAGGACGGACCTTGAATAATCCTCGGTGGAGATGCGGAGCTTCGGAGCTTCTTCAATGGAGGTTGGAGAAGATGAGATGGAGGAGGTGGAGAGGATTCTCAAGGGGAAAGGCTAAAGTAAATTATAATAATGAAAGATGTCTAATTTACAATGGAAAAGTTCTATTTATAGTTGTAGCTCGGGCCCTCTTTTTGACCTATTTCATGTCCTTATGCATGTGGGAAGTCGTGGGTCCGGTCGTGGAGTCGTGGGGTCAAAACTGCTAATTTTGACCAATTCCCGCAGGTCAGCTCGCCCAGGGCCTGCTCGGCGAGCTGGCCTAAAAAGGTCAATTCGATGAGCTGTTTTGCCCTGCACGCTTCCGCACGGTTGCTCGATGTTCCACGATGTAATTTTCGCCCGAATTTATCCCTGCGCATGCACGAAAACTCCAAATAACATTAGTCTCGAGGCTAAATTGACCCGTCAATCGCTCATTTTGAGCAAACGCTCCGTTTGGTGCGACTTTTGGCGGATCAATTAGCTATAAAAGATAACGGAATTATAACATACATGCCATTTTGGCCTTATTTGCCTGAAATGATAGGAAAACGAGCCTAAACAACGAAAAGTTAATAAAACATTTCCAATTCCTAACTAACTCACACAAAGGCATATAAATGTGAGAATTGCTCGCTTATTCATGAAATAACACTAAAAACCGTCCTAAAACCGTACCCAAATATAGGGGTTTTTGACCCCTATCAAACCTCCTCGCACTTAAAACTTTACTTGTCCCCAAGTAAACTAAAAAACTAAACCCGCAATCACAAGCAAGCTAGAAAACCTCCCGGTTTGACTAGGTGCTTGACACAATTTCGAGCATCTGTAATTACATGTATTCGGAAGTACAAAGTAGAGACACGATATCTAAAAGCCGCATTTCAATTATCACAGGCCATATGTTTAAGAAAAAGGACACATGTTCAATTAAACGAGCTTAAGGGGATAGCTAAGTAGAACACCTCACCATAGGTAGTTCACTCAATTCACACAATTTCGATGGCTAAAGTGTTTACTCTCAGCTTATGTTCTTGCTTAGGATTACGTTGATTTTGCACGTTCATCCGAGTTCCTCTACTATGCTATATGACTCTGATGATATCAAAAACAGCCTCGAATTAGGGTTGTAATGTGGTTAGAGGGTTAAAGGTACAACCAGGGTTAGGAGTTCTAGCGCTAGAAAAACAAAGTTTAAAGATGGCTTTATCAAATTGTGAAGTGATTGAGCTTTTTATTTACATATATTTTTTTTTTCTTTTTTGAGACGTTCTAATTTTAAGAACTGGGAGATAGAGTTCTCCTTCTTTTGTTCGTCTATTTTCTTTTCTTTTTCTGTTTTTTCTTTTTCTGTTTTTTTTTTTGGATAGTGATGCTCATTCACTTCTTAGCCTTTTGGCTTGCTACTATAATGCCATAAACAAAGATAAAGCGCTAGAAGAAAACAAAAGCTCAATGTTAGCTTTGCAAAAACTCGGGTTAGGTAACAAACCAAGTGATGGTTTGCAAAAATTGGGTTAGGACGAAAGAAAAATCTACAAACTACAAAAATACAGGTTCAAAGGGGCTTCCTAGAGTAGATGAAAAAGAGAAAATAAGGTAAAGAAAATGGTTAATTCTAGTGAGGCTGATTCATCGTTTACCATCTCAAATCATTGCATGTAGGTTCAACTCAGTATTAGGTGCAAAATCTGTAATCTTTCCACAAGTCAAAGCATTCACACAAAAATGTCAAGAAAAAGAGCGTTTTGATGTTCGCTCTTGGGCTCAAATTCAACTCACAGTTCTTGGGTTTCAATTTTGTGCTTACTAGTTCTCCCCAAACTCAAGTTTAATATCACATGCCTTCAATTCTTAAGTTATCTACCTAAGTAATGATTTTAGCATTTCTTCAAAAGTAGGGTCTAAATGCAAACTTTAGCTCATGCTTTTACAGATACAAGGATTGTGTCCTGCACCTAAACTAGTTGTCATGCAATCTTAGATTCGGTTTTCAGCCCTCAAAAATTAATAACGAAACTTTAACTTCGGATAAAGTGTACAATTCTTGGGATTATAACAAAATAAAACAAATTAAAATAAAACAACGCGACACGATTTATTTATTTTTTATTTATTTTTATTTTACTCCGTTCGGGATTTAAAAATCCCGAACTGTTGCTTATTTCGGCCGAGCAGCGGGCTGGGCGCAGTGCCCAGCGGGCTGGGCGGTAGTGCCCAGCTCGCCCGAGCTGGGATGCCTAGCTCGCCGAGCTGGGCGGCAATGCCCAGCTCGACCGAGCTGGGGTGCCCAGCTCGGCGAGCTGGGCCTCCCGGGGCGAAATTACGCTTTTTTTTCTCTGCCAGCTCGTGTCGAGCTGGCAGGCAGAAGGTCGGGATTTTTTTTCCAGCTCGTCGCGAGCTGGCCGAGCCAGCTCGGCGAGGTAGCAGGCAGAAGGTCCGAAAAAAATATATATATATTTTTTTAAAAATTTTAAACCCGAACACTTAAAAAAAACGTAAAAGAAAACTAAACAACTAAACTAAAAGATCAATGTATAATCTAAAATAAAATAAACCTGAAAAGTTTTATTAAAACTTGGGTTGCCTCCTAAGAAGCGCTACGTTATAGTCGGCGAGCTCGACATTGAATTCCCGCCTAGGTGTATGCTGACATTCGCGTTAGGAATTCAAATTCCTGAATAAATAATCCGTACCTGCAAAATGGATTATCAGTTTCAAAGAATTTTAATGAAAACAAAAGATCAAATTTAAATAAATTATGAAAAAGTTTAGTTTGCTCCCTTTTTGATTCTCTAGGTAGATCAAAGAGAATGAAATTTTCTGGACATGGAGCAAATCCGAACTCTTCTATTTTTGGATTCTTCTCTAGAGGCTCAATTTTAACTGATTCTTCAATTAATATTGAAACTTTTGGTTTCTCATCATTAGGGATCAGTTCTTCATTGTTAATGGGAAAAGATATTACATGATCAACCTGACCTACCAAATTGGGTTCTTTAATTGATTCGTCCGCGGTTGAATCAACTAGGATCCCTTTTTGTATGCATAAATTTTTAATTGAGGCATACAAATCGTCAGTTTGATCTTCGTGGGTAGATAGGAAGTTAAGCAAATGCGTAATAGACTTCTTATTTCCATTGTTTCTAGCCATTTTCTCAAAAAAAGAAGAATCATTATAAATAACAATAAAAATTAAAAACAAATATTCACAAAAAGAAAAGTATAAAGGATTATATATAAACAAGTATAAACGATTATAAACAAGTATAGATGATATTCACAAAGATATTCACAAAGGAATGCCTAAACTAACAAATCGACCTTTGGTTCGATATTGCAGAAGAAATAAATCCCCGGCAAAGGCGCCAAAAACTTGATGCGCCTCCCGTAAAAGGAGACTCACTAAGGGATAAGTGTACCCCGTCGTTATCAAGTAATAAATCTGGAAAGTCCAGGTATCGAATCCACATGACTTATTTACCACAAGTATCGAGCTACTTGATCTCAGGTGTTATCTAGGCTTTGTGGGTTTTGAGTTTGTTTGTTTAAGTTAATCTACTCCTAGGTTGAATTACGCTACTCCTAGCTAAGTTATACTAATTCTAACTAAGTTATTCTACGCCTAATTAAGTTAAACTACTCCTAATTAAGTTATACTACTCCTAGGTGATCTTTCACTAATGCAATTACCCGAAGGAACATGGTATGAACGATAATAATGAAGTTAGGTTATTAGGTCTATTGATTAAAAACCTAATCTAAGTCACTTGTATTCAAGGCGATTAACCCTACTTACCCTCCTGAAGTTCCTAGTGCGTGATTCCCTTGTAAGGCCGAAACTAGGTCTAAGGCTCAGTAATTTGGGCTTAATCAACTAAGAGATCGTCAATCTCCTAGGCTCTGACTAGGTCAGATTCAGCTCACAATATGTGCCTACTAGATTTTGGGGCTTTTGAATGAGTTAAACCAATTGAATAAAGCGTAAGACAAAGATTAAACAAATAATCATAGAACAATATAAGGGCTAAAATATTATTAAAGGCGAAGAACAATGTCACAGGATACAATTAGCCTAGGATTCATAGACTGTATCAAAGAGTACAAACAAGGAAACATAAAAGGAGATACGAAAATCCCTTTCAGGGAACCTGTCTACTCTGCAGCTGTTAGACGAGGTGCCGCGGCCTAATCTCCCGGGCGGACCGGGGGGTGGACAACCTCATGGCGACGTAAGCGGTGATTGGCGCCGAAAGCAACCAATCGTGGAATCAAGCTGCTCGGCAGGACCGGAGCTCGGAGATATGGAAGAGTCGCCACCCACGAATGGGAAAATGAACACCGATCCCTTGCGGGAGACTGGTGTGGGTTCGGGAAACTTAGGTACGAGCCGAGAAGGCTAGCTCCTTTCCGGAGAAAGGCTACTAGGCACCCCGACATCGCCCGGTTATGAACCACCGGCCTCCTACTCAGCATGTTAGGCGATAACGGACTAATCGTATACTTCTTTAAGTTTAAAATTCATTTGAAACCCTTTTCTTTCTCTTTTTAGAAACCATTTTGAGCATATGATATTGAAAAGCCACCTCAGTAAAGAATCACCCATTTATGTTTATACATACACAGAGAGGGAAGAAAGAAATGATTTATTTACAACCGTATTTAAGTGTTATGTTGTGTGTTTATTCTACACTAACTTATTTCCCCAAAACGAGTTTTATTTACATGGTTCGCACCTTAATCGCCGTTGGAACGATTTAGGAGCGTTTTAAAACCCCGTTTGATGAAGCTTACCCGAATCGCCGTTGGAACGACTCGAGTATTTGAAAACGTTTGAGATAAAGAACCTTTTAATAAGAAAACGTGGTTAAACATACAAGTCAATTTCATTTTTGTACAAATCCTTTAAGAAAATGATTCAAAAATCTATTATTTGCAAAGAAAACGATTTTAATTACAATGATCCTTTAATCCGCCTTTGGAACGGATTAAGGTTTTAAAACGTGGTGTTTTGAAGACGATTTGGAATATTAACAAGAATGACTCTATTTATTTACATTAGAAAAAAACTCATTAGTTTAAATAATTCAATTGAAAACTCTCTTTTTGTGATTTATTTTTCCCACTTATTTAATGGACTCTCTAATTGTTATAATTACAACAATAAACTTATTTTAACTAATATTTACACTTAAATAAAGCCCATTTGAAATATGGACCCATGAATGGGCTCAAAGGGTAAAGAAAATAATTTGTACATACGTATATACATTTAAATCAAAAATAGAATATAAAATAAGAGTTAATACAAAAGAAGCTATATGTATATATAAAAATAATAGGTACAATATATCTATACTTTGAAAATGTGAAAATAATAAGTAAATCCTATAACTAAGAAAATAATTCTTATCCAAAAATAATTTTATTCAATAATCACTAAAATAACCCAAATGTTCCAAAAACTATACATATACATAACTACTGTAGTTTTAAATACCAAAAATACCATATGCTAATATATATTAATTATTTCTCAAAATACCAAATAACTAACATTTAAAACATAATCCAAATTAATAAAAAGGAATACATATATATACTTATACTTATATTGTAAAATGGAATAAATAATAATATACAAATATTCTAGAATGATTATATATGCTAAAGTTCTAAAATAATTTGAAAAACATATATTACATATTTATATATATGTAATAAGGATTAAAAGTTTAAAGGTTAAGAAAAAGGGACTGAAATGGCATTTTTTTACATTTTGGCAGATTTACCGATGGAAAATCCGTCGGTAAACAGCATTTAGTGACAGAATAGGTAAATTACAGCAGCACTTCTAAATGTTTTCAGATTTATTCAAAAGCTTTAAATTAAATCTAATTCAATCGTTTTGGGTTTCCGAACTACCAAAGATGGATCATAGTCGAAAACGGAAATTCCTAAACGACGTTTTTTATTTCAAAACATTATTTGGAAATTCCTTTTAAATTAAAAACTTGTAATTACAACGTTTTCGATACCCGAACTACCTTTTATCGGATCACGGTTCGTATTGGGACATCAAAACGAGGTTTTTTATTTTAAAACAAAACCGAATTTTATTTAACACGAAACGAAAATTAAATAAATACGCTAATTAAATAAAATGTGACAAAATAAATAAATGACTAAATGAATAAAAACTATAGCATAAAAATAGAAGAAGAGAATGAATTAAATAAAATAAAGAGTCTAGTCCTCGGATAATACCTTGAATTCGGTATCTGACAGTTGAAGCCGATTGATTCCACGAACCACGAGCTCCCGTTTTTTTATAAAAAATTTAGTAAAAATTGAACTTAGGAAATTTAGAGATTTTCAATTTTTAGGAAAAAAAATGTTTTTTCCTACAAAAATCAACTTCCTCTCTCTAGAAAAATATCTAGTGTGAGAAGCTCTCTAAGGATTCCTCCTTCCTTTTTTTCTTTTTCCTTTCCTTTATTTGCATGAGGATCCGTGCCTTTTATAGGCAAACGGGTCCCCTGACCAATGGGCGACGCCCAAAAGAAATTGGGCGTCGCCCATTGGGGTTGGGCGGCCGCCCAACCTAGTGTTGGGCTACCGCCCAACCTTGTTGGGCGGCCGCCCAACATTTGTTGGGCGATCGCCCAACGCGAGGTTGGGCGTCCACGCCCAACCTCCGTCGGGCGTTCGCCCGACGTGGTTGGGCGCCCGCTCGACGACCCTCGGGGCGTGCCTCGAGCCATCAGGCGTGCGCACTCCGCGGCCGCCGAGCGCGCGTTCCGCGCCGCCGGACGATCACACGTCGCGGCTGCCAAACGCGCGCTTCGCGCTACCGGGCACGTGCGCTCAGCGGCCCACGAGAGCGCGCCCCGTGCCACCGGACCCGGGCATTGCTCGGACGTCGAGAGAGTGCCACTTGCGGTGCGTCCGACAGACGCCGAGCGCACGTCCCGCGCCGCCGAGCGGGCGTTCGACCATTGTCGTCCGCGTGCCGGATGCCGCTAAGCACCCGCGCCGTGCCGCTAATTTTCCTTCGCTTATTATTCTTTATATATTTTTTGTTTTTCAAAACTTCCGGAATCAATCACTTCAACCGTCTTGTTTTCAGGTTTTCGTCACAGGTCCTCCGACTCAGTGTCTACAGTTGCCCCTACTTTTCTATTTTGACAGTGATGTGTGTGTTTTGAAAACGTTTTTTTGCTAACGTAACACATGCAATGTAAAACATATAAAAGTAAAAGACACGTAAAGAGTAGGAGGGAGCATACCTGACCTTCGCGCTGCGCGCTCTGGTGTCGTTCTCTGATTCCTTCCATCCTCGCCTCTGAATCGGCCATCGGTGGATGTTTTTCTCTCGGAATCTAGCGTACGTTGACTATGGGTAAGAATGGCTCAAAAGCAACCTCGGTCGTGGACCGTAGGTAAGATGGCTAAAAAGCTACCTCGGTCATGAACCGTAGGTAAGATGGCTAAAAAGCTACCTCGGTCGTGAACCGTAGGTAAGATGGCTAAAAAGCTACCTCGGTCGTGAACCGTAGGTAAGATGGCTAAAAAGCTACCTCGGTCGTGAGCCGTAGGTAAGATGGCTAAAAAGCTACCTCGGTCGTGAATCGTAGGTAAGATGGCTAAAAAGCTACCTCGGTCGTGAACCGTAGGTAAGATGGCTAAAAAGCTACCTCGGTCGTGAACCGTAGGTAAGATGGCTAAAAAGCTACCTCGGTCGTGAACCGTAGGTAAGATGGCTAAAAATCTACCTCGGTTGTGAACCGTAGGTAAGATGGCTAAAAAGCTACCTCGGTCGTGAACCGTAGGTAAGATGGCTAAAAAGCTACCTCGGTCGTGAACAGTAGGTAAGATGGCTAAAAAGCTACCTCGGTCGTGAACCGTAGGTAAGATGGCTAAAGAGCAGAAAAGTTCTTTCTAACGATTCTGGATTCTTTTAAAACACCATTGTCTGGAGCTAGTGTCTCGGAGGTTTAATGGGAACGTGTTTTGGTCTGGAATGATATAGACTAACGATTGTTTTTCTGTTGACTGTCGTCTGTACTTTGACTGGTGTCACTGTTCTGTAAAAATTGGCTGTTGTCTGGAGTTCATATCTTGACAGTATTGATTGCTGTCTGAGAGAAATGCAGGCTGAAACGGACTGCAAATCGGAGGTCTGTGCACCTAGTAATTAATTATTTACTTTTTACCTTTATGTCAAATCGTACTTTTTTCACTATTTACGGGAATGCCATTCCCTTTTCCTATATAAGGTGGTGGGGTTTCATTTCAACCCCACACCTTCTCTTTCCTCTTTCTCTCACTAGACTTCAATTTGGATTATTCTCGGGATGAATTTAGATGAATGGGATGGCACTAGAGGCATGGACGAGGTTTACGTAAACCTGGATAGAGTGGATACCTTTCACGACCCTACGACGCATTTGAGCAGGACACGCTGCAACGAGGTAAGTAATTTCTCACTTTTATTCGATTCGAACTCTAGGCTTTAGCATTCCTATACGAACATGATTTGCATGCTAACCCTTAGACTGCCTTAGAGGACTTTAGCTAGAAAACGTGAATTCCTTTATTTACAAGTAACACCTGTTTATTTTTGTAAGAATGCGTGCTATATGCATGTGAATAGTGACACTACGAATTTATGCATGCTGACAGTAAAAACGACGTGAATAGTGAAGACGTGAATAGTGCACGTGAATAGTGAAAACATGAATAGTGCAAATGAATAGTAAAAACGTGAATAGTAAAGACTTAGCTAATGCACGTGAATAGTAAGAAACGTGAATTGTGCACGTTAATAGTGAAAACGTGAATAGTGCACGTGAATAGTAAAAACTTAGCTAATGCACGTGAATAGTGAAAACGTGAATAGTAAAAACTTAGCTAATGCACGTGAATAGTAAAAACATGAATAGTGCACATGAATAGTAAAAACTTAACTAATGCACGTGAATAGTAAAACCTAATCTATGCTCCTCGTCACCGCAGACGAGGGTGGATCAAAGAATTGACTAAACCTTACGTGAATGACCGTACAGGAGAGATTTTTACAGAAAATTGGTCCTAACTGACCGGATGTCTCTAGGTTAGAAAATGAAAGAATACCTAGTCTTAACGCGTTCTTATCAATTGCATGCTTTAGGAGCTGTATTTAAATTTTCTTATCTTGTTCCTTTTTCGTTCATTGAGATTTCGGGGACCACTGCCGAGGTTCATTCGTGGTATGATAGGCTAGGCGCCGCGGTGAGAGCCCGCGTGCGTGAGTTGGGCTTCGAGCCCTTTATTGCAGCGCTGCCCCGCACCAACGGGGTATGCGATCCTTTTGGCCTACGGGCCTTGTGTGAGCGGTGGGTTGATTCGACCCACACCTTCCACCTTTCCTTTGGGGAGATGACTATCTCGCCTCGAGATTTTTCGCTATTGACCGGATTGCGAGGGAGCAACACTCTCGTCCCTTTCCATTTTGGTATGATGCGACCGCGGGTCGACCCTGCTAGGCTTGCTGCCTTGATTGGACCGGGAGTTCGTCTATGCGCCAAGTCTACTCCGGCGAAGTTTGTTTCCACCGCGAGCCTCTTGAGTAGACGAGATTTTTGCGAGACTGACGATACCGACTTGGCGGTTCGTAGCTTCTTGGTATATGCTCTGAGTGAGACGATTTTCCGCACGAAGGGCGGGAAGGTACATGCGGGCCTCATTCAGGCGCTCAGCGATTTGGATGCAGCGGCTTCCTACGATTGGGCGGGGGCAGGCTTAGCCTTTCTTTACAAGTTTTTGGATCTGACTTGCCGGAAGCGCAAGGACTTCGGTGGTTATACCTTTGCTCTGCTGGTACGTGACGCCTTCTTGACTTATCCGTCTTATCTTCTTCGCATTTTTCACACTCCTAGTCCTCGCTTTTACCGCAGGTGTGGGCGTATGAGAGACACATCCTTCCCAGCCGATCTCGATCTTGACCGAGAGTACTGAGGCCGCCTTTCATGACTCAGTGGAGGGATTTTGACTTGAGCGCCGAGAGGAGTCGGACAGTATCGCGGCTTCTGGATCGGATCGACTCGCTGACCCTCACACAGGTAGATTTTGCCTAATCATGCTTGGTTTTTTGTTTGAGTCTTTCTGACTTTCTCTTTGTGCATTTTTTAGATTATGTTCCGATGGGACGACCTCGACTTCGGCCCTGGTTATACATATGTATCGATGATCCAGGAGCAGCAGTGTGTGCTCACCGGCCCCTGCGTGCGGGCGTGGTATTTAGGGGATCGAGGCATCACCGGAGTTAGGGACGCTCACTGGACGCCGGGCGAGATCCCCGTCTCTATGTTCGCGTTTCGGACCCTGCCACTATCGGTCATTCGTCGGGACCTGACCCGTCGGTATGTTGGTAGAGCGGTGTGGATTCACGCCGGGGGCCGTGAGCCTTACTTGTCTACTTTGCTGAGCGCGAGGGATGCCCCGGCGGCGGCGATGGAGGTGGATCCGGTGGCGGATGTATTTTCGAGGGAGGCTGTCGCGGCAGTCTTTGGTCAGGAGGAGGTCCCGGTAAGTGATTCCATTCCCTTTTTATTTTACCCCTTTTATTCATGAGATGTTCAGAGGTTTTATGGTGTGTTTTGTTTGCAGGAGGGATCCTGGAGGAGTGCCCACTTATCTGATTTCTTCGATGGCACTCGGGCTCAGACGCCAGTGTGCGAGCAGCCCTACTATGTTGGCGAGTCCTCCAGCGCTGCCCGACCGGAGAGGTCTTCCCTAGGCGTGCCTATACCAGACTATGGGAGAGATTATGCTACGATCTGCTATGACAAGTCCGGGGCACCTTACGTGGGATTTGAGGCGGCCCCTCCTATCTTCTCCTCGAGGGTCCCGTTTGATCCCTCGGACGCTTCTCTGACCACGAGAGAGACTTGTACGGACTACGTGGGGCTGTCTGGTTATCTCCGAGACCGCCTCAGCTTGCGCTGCACCGATCACCTGGTATGTATCATTACTGTACTTTAGTGTAGTGAAATGTATGCATGTATGTATGATTTATGTTTTTGCCTATGCTGCCTTTTATCTGTTCTTTTTTTTTCTTTTTCTGTAGAGTGATCTGCATGCCCACGAGCGGAGACAGAGTGAGCTAGTGCGGGAAGCTGATGCCCGAGTTGGTCATGTGTATCAAGAGAGGAACGACCACTGGTCGGGGATGATGCGACGGGAGACTGAGGGTCGCCTTGCCGTCGAGGAGAGGGCGCATGATGAGTCGATCAGACGCCTTGCTGCAGAGGAGAAAGCACGAGCTGCTGATGAGAGAGCACGAGTTTCTGATGAGAGAGCGCGAGTTTCTGATGAGAGAGCGCGTGCTGCCGAGGAGGCACTATCTGCAGAGCGGGCATCACACCTGAGAGATTTTGAGAACTATTGGGACTTTCCTCCGTATTAGGCTCGTTATGTATTGCTTTGTAGCTTTCATTATTGCTTTGTAGCTTTCATTGTTGCTTTGTAGCTTTTATTAGGGTTTCTCCGATGTATAGCTGATGTATAGGGAGTGGGGTGGATAGTAGGTAGGCTTTTTGTGAAAAGTAGGATAGGAAATGTATAACTCGGGATTCATATTACCATGCATTCAGTAGATTATGATGATTCCAATCATTCTCGTCAAATATATTCATGCCTTTATTTATTTACAAACAACAGAAATACTTAGTCTCTTATACATTGTTTTTGTAATTGCTCAAGTTATAACTATTGTTACCAGGACCCGCCTTTCGGTTTTCGGATCCCGGCGATTTTTCTCCTCCCCTTTTACTATCCCGGAATTTTTAAATGAGTGCCCTTTCGGGTTTTCACCCATTGGGATTTCCCTTATTGTTGCATAGGTCGCCCTTTGCGGGTTTTCAACCCATCGGGAATTTTTCTTTATTTTTCTTTTTTTTTTTTACGAAAAGTATTTCTTAAGCCTATCCAGGTTGGTAGGTTCGGAGAATTCCATGCCATCCATTGTGGTTAACTTCACCGCTCCTTTGCTTAGTATCTTCTTTACGACGAATGGTCCTTCCCAGTTAGGCCTGAACTTCCCCCTCGGGTCGGTGTGCGTCACACGGATCTGTTTCAGCACCAAATCTCCTTCTTTGATAGGGCTGGTCTTGACTTTTTAATTGAAAGCCCGAGCCATCCTTCTTTGATATAACTGTACATGGTAAAGGGCTTCCATCCTTTTCTCATCAACTAAAGCCAGCTGCTCATATCGCCTCTTCACCCATTCCGTTTCGGGAATTTCTGCTTCCACTGCGATTCTCAACGATCGCTTTTCGATCTCAATCGGCAGGACTGCTTCTGTTCCGTATACCAAGGAGAATGGCGTTGCCCCAGTCGAGGTTCTGATTGTCGTGCGATAAGCCCACAACGCGAGTGGGAGGTGCTCATGCCAGTTCCGATGTGATTCCACCGTCTTTACGAGAATCCTTTTAAGGTTCTTATTAGCTACTTCTACTGCCCCATTAGCCCGTGGACGGTACGGAGAAGACCTGTGATGTTCAATGCCATATTCTCGGAAAAGATTCCTTACTTCCCCCTGAAACTGGACTCTGTTATCCGTGATCATATGATGAGGCACTCCGAACCTGGTGATCAAGTGTTTTTCAATGAACTTTCTCATCTGCTTGGATCCCAGTTTGCTAAACGACTCTGCTTCTACCCATTTGGTGAAATAATCGATGGCGACTGCAATAAACTTATGTCCATTTGAAGCATTAGGCCTTACTTCGCCGATGATGTCAATGCCCCAGGCAGCGAATGGCCAAATAGGTGCTAGCACGTGTAGTTCCATGGCCGGAAGATGACTGCAATCGCCGTGGATTTGACAATCGTGACATTTCTTTGCATACTCGTTACAATCTCTTTCCATGGTGAGCCAATAGAAGCCTTGTCTGATAATTTTCTTAGCTAGTACTGCTCCTCCCATATGGGCTCCACAAATTCCCGAATGTACTGATTTCATTGCCTCGCGGGCTTCTCCCGCATCCAAGCATCTGAGTTGTAATCCATCAACGTGCCTTTTGTAAAGCAAGTCGTTGAGGATGACGAACTGACGAGCTAGCCTTCTAATCACAGCTTGATCCCTAGGTTCTGACTCTGCCGGATATGTCCCATCTTTCATGAAGTTCACGATATCGAAATACCATGGTTTTTCATCTGTCCCTAACAGCATTACATCCTCGTAACATGGTTTGTGAGATCTTCTCAATACCAACGGCTTCGAAGCAAGGTTCCGGGGGTTGTCCCAAACTGACACCAAAGTAGCCAAGGCATCCGCCGCCTGGTTCTGTGCTCGAGGAATATGATAGAAATGACATTCCTTGAATCTTTGTGCCAACCCTTCTAGCTGATCTAGATATGGACGTAGTCTTTCTTCTCTTACCTCCCAGTTTCCTTGTGCCTGTTCAATGATCAACTTTGAGTCCCCCCAGATTTCAACATATGACGCTCCCAGTGCCGCTAATGACTCTAAGCCATAAATGCACGCTTCATACTCAGCCATATTATTAGTGAGAGGGAAGGATAACTTCTTGGCCATCGGGATCCTTTCTCCTTCCGGCGAGGTAAGTAGTACTCCTACTCCGGCTCCATTCGAATTAACTGCTCCGTCGAAGAACATTTTCCACGGTATAACTTCGATTGCATTCCAGTGCTCATTGGGGAAATCATAACTTATCTCTTCTTCCTCTGCATTCAGGGGCTGGTTGGCCAGAAATTCTGCCACGGCCCTCCCTTTGATAACCTTCTTCGTCACATATTCAATGTCAAACTCGGACAAAAGTAACAACCATCTGGCTAACTTCCCCGTCAAGGATGGAGTTCGGTATAGATACTTCACGGGGTCCATCCGAGAAATAATGATCACTTTATACGATTGGAAATAGTGTCGCAGTTTTTTTGTCAACCATACTACTGCCACACATGTCTTTTCGATCATGTTGTACTTGAGCTCATACTCCAGGAACTTCTTACTCAAATAATACACCGCGTGCTCCACACCGGTGTCTCCCTCTTGAGCCAACATTGCCCCAATAGATCGCTCCTCAATTGTTACGTAGAGGAGAAGCGGCTTTCCCAGTTTAGGCGGTCTCAGCACTGGCGGATTAGACAAATAGCTCCGGACGCTCTCCAAAGCTCGCTGACACTTATCATTCCAAATAGCGGGTTGGTCTTTCCTTAGCAACTTAAAGATTGGCTCGCAGATTGCGGTGAGTCTTGCTATGAACCGACTGATATACTGAACCTGCCCCAGAAACCCTCTCACTTCCTTCTCAATTCTCGGCGCCGGCATCTCCTGTATAGCCTTCACTTTATCAGGATCTACCTCGATTCCCTTATTTCCGATTACATAGCCTAAGATTTTCCCCGATGAAACGCCGAAAAAGCACTTCTTCGGGTTTAACCTTAGCTTGAATTCTGCAATTCGGGCCAAAAACTTCTCGAGCGCGGCAAAATGCCCTTCTCTTGTCTCTGATTTGACCATCATATCGTCCACATAGACTTCTACCTCCTTGTGTATCATATCATGGAACAGTGCTGTGGCCATTCGCTGGTAAGTTGCCCCGGCATTTTTCAAACCAAACGGCATTACTCTGTAACAGTATGTCCCCCACTCAGTTGTGAATGAGGTTTTTGCTTTGTGCTTTTCGGCCATCTGAACTTGCATGTAGCCCATGAAACCATCCACATTCGTGTGTAATACACTTGACGCTGCACTGTCGATCAATACGTCGATATGAGGCAATGCGAACTCATCCTTGGGGCATGCCTTGTTAAGATCTCTGTAATCAACGCACATTCTCACTTTGCCGTCCTTCTTCGCAATTGGTACCACATTTGCAACCCAATGGGGATAGTCGATCACTTCGATGAATCCTGCTTCTAACTGCTTCTTCACCTCCTCCCTGATCTTATCTGCCCATTCTGGTCTCATACGTCGGAGCTTCTGCTTTACGGGCTTTGCTTCGGGGTAAGTTGGAATGCGGTGAGTTACGATAGATTGATCAATTCCAGGCATGTCTTCGTATGTCCAAGCGAATACAATTTCGTATTTTTTAATTATTCTCTCAAATTCTTTTCTCTCTTCAATAGTTAATGCTTGAGCAATTTGTATAAGCTTAGGATTTTCATCCGTACCAAGATTGAAAGTTGACATTTCTATCGTGTTGATTTCAAATGTATGCATGTTATATGAATGAGAATGCATGGAATGATCATGATCAACATCAAGCAAGTAAGCAAAATCAGAATTCATTTCATTGATAGCATGGGTGATTACATCATCTGATTCAAACAAAGCAGTAATACAATTTTCATCATCAGGGTTCTCGGGCTCCTCATGAACCTTGGAGGTACTGGGCTCGTCCGCCGCTCCCGCAGTTGCTTCAATGGTGATGACTTGCTCCTCGACATTCAAGTCTAGCACCATAATCTCCTCGACAAAGCAGCTCGCCTTTCCTTTGCCCCAGCGGCAACATCATTGAAGATTTCGAACCCCGGCAGAATCTTCCCTTTCTGTGCTAGTCCATGCCTCGGGGGTCCCTGAATACGCCTTTCCATGCCCCTCGTTCACGAAGTACTTCCTTAGGCCCACTTTTCCTTCACCACTCACATTGGGCAGACCTCCCTGCTCATATCCCAAACCCCTCCGGGTTTTCTGACTCTTAAAGTCCGGAAATTTAGGCAACCCCTGATGGTGTGCTCCTAAACCCATTCCTGGGATGAAACCTCCCTTCATCATCTTCACCACATCGGTGGTCATGCTGGACTCATAAATCCCGGAGACTTGGAATCCGGAGAAAAGCTGTGGCTCAATTCCCAATGCTGCCACCGAGCTTAATTCCTCAGCTCTGATCGTCACTATCTCCTCCCCGAAGGGGAATTTAATCATTTGATGGAGCGTGGAGGGCACACCTCCCAACTTATGGAACCACGGGCGTCCCAACAGTACAACAAAGGTTACCGGGATATCCAGCACCGTGAACTCAGTTTCTTCTTCATGTGGCCCTACTTTCAACTTGGCCTTGAAGACTCCCTCAATGTGCCTACGGCTGTCATCATATGCTCTAATCACAGTTTCAGAAGCTGTCAAATCTCCTCTCTCCACTCCCAACTTCGACAAAAGTTTCAACGGGCAAACATTAATGGTCGATCCATCATCGACCATCACACAGCTAGTCTTCTTCCCGTTAATTTCCGCTCGGATATACAATGGCTTATTATGAGCCTTCCCCTCTTCTGGGAGATCCTCGTCGGTAAATGTGATCTCAGTCTTCTTTCGAGCCATAATTGCCCCTACTAGCGCTGCCGGCTCAGTATCGGTGGAAATAACCAAATTCTGCAACTCCTTCATCAAGTTCTCACGATGGTACTTAGAATGGCATAAAACTTCCCAGACCGTAGACTTAGCTTGCGTCTTCTTCAACTGCTCAAGAACTTGGTCATCGGGCTTATGAGCCGACCCTTCTCCAATCTCAGTCTCTACCATTGGTGCCTTTCCCTCGGCCACACGACCTGATTTCGTCATTACCGCAATTTCCGGCTCATCATCTGATTCGTCCCAAATGTTAATAGGAACCCTTCGATTGGCATCCTCCTCGTCCGAGGAACTCTCCCAAATGTCCACGACCATTAAATCCATGACGTGAGGAACACTCGGATTCAGGAAAAAGGGATCCGCCGATCCGTACAAAGCCCAACCTATCAACTCATCATAGTCACGGAGGGACACCCGGCTCATCCTCCTTGCGGCCAACGGAATAGCACCTCGTTGTATGCACATAAGCTGCACCTTATCGCTCATTGTCTCATTACACTGCTCATAACGGTGCCTCCACCTTCTAGCATAATCCACAAAATGTTCCTCGGGGAATTGCCTAATCCTGTCCAGATCATCCAGGGATCCCGTCCATAGAATGTACATTTCATATCTCGCCACAAAGGCACTTCGGAGCGGTATCCAATGACCCATCTCCTCCTCTGATAGACCCTGATGCCACAATAAGGCTTCACCTATCAAGGTTTCCGGAAAATGTTCATGCAACTCACACTGCGGAAATCCGGCGTCATACATATGATTGCGAAATATCCTCGCATGCTCCACAGGATCCTGGTATCCACCATACCTAGGCATTGCTAACACCGCATCAGGTGTTTGGTAAGACGGGGAGTCAGGGGTTTGCTCTGCCAGCATCCATACTGTATACTCCTTGATAAATCTTTTTGTCATTGCTGCCCAATCGGTCTTAACATACATCGGCAGCGACATGTACCACATTAACGGTTCACCCATCAACGAATTACAAAACAAGCTAGTGATCTCTTCTTCTTTAAAACCCAAGGGTGCCATAGCCGACAAGTAAAAATGAAGGTGTTCCATAGGATCCTTATTGCCATTATACTTGCTAACCCTTGGTAGCGGACACTTGATAGGTCCAATCTACATTGCGAAGCGCTCTGCGGCCCTGTCCTCGGCTCTTTGGTACTTTTCTAAGAATAAATCTGATAATTGATCCCAATCATGCTTGCAAGAGTCGGGTAATGAGTGGAACCATTCCAAAGGCTCGCCTACCAGCGAATGATGAAACCACTAAGCAATCTCATCTACTCCGAAGGATTCAATAAACATGTTGTGCATATATTCACGCAAGTGCACCTCGGGATCTCTTCCTCCACTAAACAAACTCAAATCTGGCACAATAGTCCGAGACAACCCTTCTCCGGTCTCTTCAGCACTATCCTCATCATACGGTGCTCCACCATCTGACCCTTCTTCCATCGGTTCATCCTCTCGTTCCTCACCCAAGAAGGACACATACAGACCTTTTCCCACATTGCTTTTTTCGACGGAGTCCAACAACTCCTCTACATCTTCCTCAAAGGATTCCATCACTACAGTTTCTGTCAAACCAGCTCCGATCACGCTCACCCTATGATTAGGCAATGGATTGTGCCTAACGGAAGGGTTTGCTGACGAAGGATCAGCTATCTTCTTCTCCTCAATCAAATCTTGGATTTTGTGTTTCAGCCTCTCGCAATTCTCAATCGTATGTCCATAACTGCTGTGGAACTCACAGTACCCTCTAGCCTGAATCTACGGAGTAGGTTGAGCTTTGTTATACGGGGTAAGGGCTTTCAACAATCCCTTTTTCTGCAGACGCTCGAAAACTTTAGCATAGGTCTGATCGAACTTGGCGAACCGCCTCTTTTCAATAGCATTAAGATCAACCACTTTCACTGATGTGGATTCCGTACTCGCGCTAGGCCCTCCGGCCCTATATCCAGACTTTGTCCACTTGGTATAAGCTTTCTTCGGCTCCCCATCACCTTCGACAGTCAAGGCACAACTATACATCTGATTGAAATCCGTACCGCAACTCATTCTTGATATACGGCAACGTGTTGCCAACCACCATTCGGATCTGATCCTGCTCGAGCGGCTTTTGTTTCATCACTGCGGCCTTAGCCCTCCATCTTTTCACAAAATCGGAAAAGGATTCCCCAGCCTGCTGCTTAGTGCTCTCTAATTCTTTCAAAGTGACCTCCAGCATGGTGTTAAAGCTATACTGAGCGATGAACGACTTTGCTAATTCCTTCCAATCCCTCTTTGTTACCATCGGCAATGCATGAAACCATGTGAGGGCAGCCCCCTCTAGATAGGTGTTAAACAGCCCCAGGACTTGATCCTCAGTCAGGATCGTGTGCTTCATCATAGCAACATACTGATTCATGTGAGCGGTGGGATCCCCAGTTCCATCGAACTTTTTCATATCGGGGAGCCGAAATTTCAAAGGCAAAGCTGTTGCCGATAAACAATTCTTCAAGTTATAAAAGTCCTGACTCCCGGAACTTCCTCCGCGCAAGTCCTGCACTTCCTGTGTGATGTGTTGCTTCCACTCCTCTTCCTTAGCTTTCTCCTTCTCTAACTGTTTTCGGATATAATCCTGATAATCCTCCTCATTCCCAAAGCGAGGGCCATCGTTCATCTCATTCTCAGCATGCTTACTACCACTCTTGTTGTCCTTCAGTGCTAACTCAGCTAGCTGGGCCAAGATTGCAGCCAGCTGATCATTAATATTGTTCACAGAATTCTCCAATTCAGCCACTTTCTCGTCGGTTGCAGACATACTGACGGAAGACTGAGTATACTCGGATGAGGATGATTCAGAAGCCACAATTAATGATTCAGAACTGTCTACTCGTAGCTGATCAAACTGTCTGACAAGCCGATTACTCTCGCCAAACCACAACCGCCTAATGATGACGTCTGCGCGAACGGTATCCATTAGTATGTATGCATGATTTTTATATGCATGATTCGTGGTGTGTGCGTTTATTTATTTATGATTATAAGATAAGAAGAACAAACGTTAGTTCTATTTACACGTATCACAACATCTCTCTTCCACCCTTATTCCTCCACACACTCGTTGGTCCAGGTCTCTTTCCTAGGATTTTGGTTTGGGGCTCACATTGCGGTCCAGGGGACGCGTGATGCCGTCGATTATTGCGGGAAAGTAAATCATCCATCAGACAATACAGTTCGTTTTGACGTATCAACGTTCAGTGACTAAGAAATCGACCAAGTTGGATTGTCCTTTCGGAATAACTCGTCTTTCGTCCTTTCGTGAGACGCATTAGTTCGGGTTTTGACTCCCTTTGAGCGCATCTCAGTTTTTAGACGGGGTACGAGTTATTCTTCTAGTCCAATCATTCGTTCTTGTCGATGACTCGTTCCCTTTTGTTTGCGTGGGTTCGTGTCTCGATTTTGGATTACAACGGGATCTTTTGGATCTATCGAGAGACGTAACCACATGTTTATTTAGTGATGGAATCACTTTTGGATTTTATTTTAGGGAACAGACTCATCGCGTAACGCGTTTGTTCTTAGCGTCGAGGATCCGTTTGCTCATTTTAGCTACGTGAAAAGACGACGAGTCTTATTTTGAGCGCACGGTAACCTTTCGACTAGCAACAGTTCGTTGTTCTTCCCAATCCTACGGGATATATCATCTTAGTGTGGTTATAGAAAACCAACCTTTCGTTAAATCGCGTGTTTATTCAAAGCGAGGACATCACCGTTCTCTTTCCTTTAGGCACGAATTAAGAAAACACGTACATCGGGCCATATTTCTTGCAGTTTTGGTAACGGTCGAAATGATCGAGTCGTTAGTCAAAACCCGCAGTCTCGTCCATATGGCGCAATTATATGGTTTGGCTTAATTCGGCTTCGAGATTTTAAACGGGGCATACACTCGTTCGAGGCACGTATTCAACGGCATTGGTTTATTGTCTTTAACTACTCGCGGGATTAACATATATCGTAGATTCAGAATGATTTTGGTCGATTAGTTCATTTTTCTTTTCTTTTATTTTCTTAGTCACCTTTGCGGACACATCCATTTCTCTTAAGAACGACACGAGGCATAACGTAAAAGCTCGTCTTTTATTCGGAAGGGACAGGCTACTTGTGCGAAACTTTTTACGTTACGACAGGGTCGTTCAAGACAGAAATGTTCTTCGTTTTCGTTTCGTCGTGATCCCGTTTTATCCCAATTTATCTAAAGAATGTGAATAACGGCTACTGTTAATATAGTCTTTTGTATCGAAATGTAACTATCCTTAACACCGAACCAATTCATACTAATACGTGCTTACGTCATAACGTATTTCCTGAACACGTGCCTTCGTCGGGACACCGAAAGGGACAAAGCGGGTCGCACACGTTCATTCATACGAGATAACTAAGTCGTCTTTAGTTCAAATTGTTTCGATGTTTTTAGGGTAATTAGTATGTCGATTCATAAGTATATATTAACGCATCGTCTCATTTTCTTTACATACTTTAGGATTAGACACGTATCATGGCGGTTTGAAAACACGAACTGATTCATTTATCACATCAAAAATAGTAACGGGTAATCCTATAGAAACTTCTAAGGCTACTATGCTGACACGGCTGACCGCGGGACCTCACAGGACCGCACAGATTCGCCCCTAACGAATGGATGGGGACCCTCTGGCGCCTTACTGTAAGGGGGAACGTACGCTAGCCTCTTTCGAGCGACGAATGGACTCTCGCTAGAGGTTTCGCGGAAATTACCCAAAGGGTTTGCAATAATGCATATGAATGCATACGAAAAGAAGTAAAACGATCCGTCCCCGTTAAGGGCTTAATACACGCCTTCCAGAATCAAATTTCTCGCTTCCCCAGCAGAGTCGCCACTTGTTAGATGAGGTGCCGCGGCCTAATCTTCCGGGCAGACCGGGGGGTGGACAACCTCATGGCGACGTAAGCGGTGATTGGCGTCGAAAGCAACCAATCATGGAATCAAGCTGCTCGGCAGGACCGGAGCTCGGAGATATGGAAGAGTCGCCACCCACGAATGGGAAAATGAACACCAATCCCTTGCGGGAGACCGGTGTGGGTTCGGGAAACTTAGGTATGAGCCGAGAAGGCTAGCTCCTTTCCGGAGAAAGGCTACTAGGCACCCCGACATCGCCCGGTTATGAACCACCGGCCTCCTACTCAGCATGTTAGGCGATAACGGACTAATCGTATACTTCTTTAAGTTTAAAATTCATTGGAAACCCTTTTCTTTCTCTTTTTAGAAACCATTTTGAGCATATGATATTGAAAAGCCACCTCAGTGAAGAATCACCCATTTATGTTTATACATACACAGAGAGGGAAGAAAGAAATGATTTATTTACAACCGTATTTAAGTGTTATGTTGTGTGTTTATTCTACACTAACTTATTTCCCCAAAACGAGTTTTATTTACATGGTCCGCACCTTAATCGCCGTTGGAACGATTTAGGAGCGTTTTAAAACCCCGTTTGATGAAGCTTACCCGAATCGCCGTTGGAACGACTCGAGTATTTGAAAATGTTTGAGATAAAGAACCTTTTAATAAGAAAACGTGGTTAAACATACAAGTCAATTTCATTTTTGTACAAATCCTTTAAGAAAATGATTCAAAAATCTATTATTTGCAAAGAAAACGATTTTAATTACAATGATCCTTTAATCCGCCTTTGGAACAGATTAAGGTTTTAAAACGTGGTGTTTTGAAGACGATTTGGAATATTAACAAGGATGACTCTATTTATTTACATTAGAAAAAAAACTCATTAGTTTAAATAATTCAATTGAAAACTCTCTTTTTGTGATTTATTTTTCCCACTTATTTAATGGACTCTCTAATTGTTATAATTACAACAATAAACTTATTTTAACTAATATTTACACTTAAATAAAGCCCATTTGAAATATGGACCCATGAATGGGCTCAAAGGGTAAAGAAAATAATTTGTACATACGTATATACATTTAAATCAAAAATAGAATATAAAATAAGAGTTAATACAAAAGAAGCTATATGTATATATAAAAATAATAGGTATAATATATCTATACTTTGAAAATGTGAAAATAATAAGTAAATCCTATAACTAAGAAAATAATTCTTATCCAAAAATAATTTTATTCAATAATCACTAAAATAACACAAATGTTCCAAAAACTATACATATACATAACTACTATAGTTTTAAATACCAAAAATACCATATGCTAATATATATTAATTATTTCTCAAGATACCAAATAACTAACATTTAAAACATAATCCAAATTAATAAAAAGGAATACATATATATACTTATACTTATATTGTAAAATGGAATAAATAATAATATACAAATATTCTAGAATGATTATATATGCTAAAGTTCTAAAATAATTTGAAAAACATATATTAAATATTTATATATATGTACTAAGGATTAAAAGTTTAAAGGTTAAGAAAAAGGGACTGAAATGGCATTTTTTTACATTTTGGCAGATTTACCGACGGAAAATCCGTCGGTAAACAGCATTTAGTGACAGAATAGGTAAATTACAGCAGCACTCCTAAATGTTTCCAGATTTATTCAAAAGCTTTAAATTAAATCTAATTCAATCGTTTTGGGTTTCCGAACTACCAAAGATGGATCATAGTCGAAAACGGAAATTCCTAAACGACGTTTTTTATTTCAAAACATTATTTGGAAATTCCTTTTAAATTAAAAACTTGTAATTACAACGTTTTCGATACCCGAACTACCTTTTATCGGATCACGGTTCGTATTGGGACATCAAAACGAGGTTTTTTATTTTAAAACAAAACCGAATTTTATTTAACACGAAACGAAAATTAAATAAATACGCTAATTAAATAAAATGTGACAAAATAAATAAATGACTAAATGAATAAAAACTATAGCATAAAAATAGAAGAAGAGAATGAATTAAATAAAATAAAGAGTCTAGTCCTCGGATAATACCTTGAATTCGGTATCTGACAGTTGAAGCCGATTGATTCCACGAACCACGAGCACGCCCCGAGGGTCGTCGGGCGGGCGCCCAACCACAGTTCGACGAGCTGTTTTGCCTTGCACGCTTCCGCACGGTTGCTCGATGTTCCACGATGTAATTTTTGCCCGAATTTATCCCTGCGCATGCACGAAAACTCCAAATAACATTAGTCTCGAGGCTAAATTGACCCGCCAATCGCTCATTTTGAGCAAACACTCCGTTTGGTGCGACTTTTGGCGGATCAATTAGCTATAAAAGATCACGGAATTATAACATACATGCCATTTTGGCCTTATTTGCCTGAAATGATCAGAAAACGAGCCTAAACAACGAAAAGTTAATAAAAGATTTCCAATTCCTAATTAACTCACACAAAGGCATATAAATGCGAGAATTGCTCGCTTAATCATGAAATAACACTAAAAACCGTCCTAAACCGTACCCAAAGATAGGGGTTTTTGACCCCTATCAAGTAACCATCTAGAAAACAATAGAAAGCATGACCAACTATCCTTTCGATCATTTGATCAATGAAAGGTAGAGGAAAATGATCTTTCCTAGTTGCGTTATTAAGGTTCCTATAATCTATACAAACCCTCCAACCGGTGGTGGTTCGTGTAGGTATTAATTCACCTTCATCATTCCTTACAACAGTTATGCCTCCCTTTTTAGGTACACAGTGGACTGGACTAACCCATTCACTATCCGAAATAGGATAAATGATTCCATTGTCTAAAAGTTTAATAATCTCATTTTTTACTACTTCTTTCATATTTGGATTTAAGCGTCTTTGCCTATCTGCTTTAGGTGGCTTATCTTCTTCTAAGTGAATTCTGTGCATTACAATGCTAGGATTAATTCCTTTTAAGTCTGAAATTTGTCATCCCATACTTCCTATTCTATTTCTAACAACTTCCTTCAATTTTTCTTCTTGAACATGTGTTAGCTAGTTTGTTAGAGATTATTATAGGTAGAGAATCGCCTTCGCCTAGGAAAGCGTAGCTCAAATGGTTTGGTAATTCTTTAAGTTCTAATTTAGGTGGAATTACAATTGAAGGCGGAACTGGTCCATCTTCTCGAATCAAAGGCTCTGGGTCCTTATTTTCTAACTCTTCACTCATTATAGGTTCTATTACTTTTTCTTTTTGAATAATATCATTAAAACATTCTTCAATTAAATCAAGTTTCATACAAGCGAAATCCTCCATAGGATATTTCATTGCTTGGTTCATATCAAACTCGATCTTATCTTCTCCTATTCTCAAAACTACTTTCCCTTCCGACACATCAACTAGAGCACGTCCCGTGTACATGAACGGTCTACCAAAGATTAGTGGACAATTAACGTCATATGCAAAATCTAATATAATGAAATCGGTAGGAAAAATAAATTTGTCGACTTTAACTAAAACATCCTCAATTATACTATATGGTCTTTTAGTGGTTTGATCCGCTAATTGTAAAACCATATTGGTACGTTTGATATCTTCTTGTAAACCTAACTTATTAAAAATAGACAGTGACATCAAGTTTATACTTGCTCCTAAATCACAAAGACAACTTGGGAATTCGATATCTCCCAACTTACAAGGAATGGTGAAACATCCGGGATCTTTGAGTTTAGTAGGCCAATTACTAGATACTATTGAACTACAATCTTCAGTTAGCGAAATGGATGAAATTCCTTCCCAACTGATTTTCTTTGAAATTAAATCTTTTAGGAACTTACCATAATTGGGAATTTGCGTAATCGCATCCATAAACGTTATAAGTTTGTCTAAAAATGTTAAAAGTTGTTTGTCATAGTCCTTATTTCGGACTTTATGTGGAAAATGTGGTTTGGGTACAAAGTTTTTGTACTTGAGTTTATTGGTGTATCTTTTTAGTTTAATGTATCTTCTTTGGATTTTGGTAAATCAGTTCCTGGTAAAGTTGAATTTTCGGGCATTTCCGGACCTAAGTAGTTTTTCCTTGAGCGAAGAGTGATAGCCTTTACATGCTCTTTCGGATTTTCCTCCGTATGGCTGGGAAGACTTCCCTCTTTGCGGGATGGAATTGATTTAGCGAGTTGTCCAATTTGAACCTCCAAATTATGGATGCTAGATGATTGGTTTTTAATAAGCTGATCGAATTTATTCTCGATCCGTTTAAAACCATCGTCGTGATTACTTATTTTTCAGCTCATAGCATCAATAAATTTGTCGATCTTAGAAGATAAAGTGCTAATCGTATCTCGTGACTGATTTTGATAATTAGTGGTACGATTTTGATTAGCATTCGTATTATTATTATTATTATTATCTCTCCAGTTAAAGTTAGGATGATTTCTCCATCCAGGATTATATGTATTGGAATAAGGGTTATTAGTTTGGTTTTGCCCTTGGACAAAATTTACCTGTTCGATCTCGCTCATACCTTCATAATCCACAGCCGTCTGGATTGTCTTACCATTAGGATCGCACGGTGCTATAAACCTATCTATTTTGTGCGATAAGGCAGAAAATTGGGCTTGTAACATCGCAACTGGATCAAGATTCACTATACCTTTAACTGATGATGTAGTTGAGGATGATGGTTTCGCCACTGGTATATGTCCACGCTCTGCGGGCCACATACTACTGTTGATTGCCATTTCCTCCAAAAGTTCTCTTGCTTGGGCCGATGTTTTCTTCATGAATAACCCTCCAGACATAGTATCTAATGAACCTCTAGTTGTAGGATTTAATCCATTATAAAATGTTTGCATTAAAAGTTCAGCGGGCAATTGTTGGTGTGGGCATAAACGTTGAAGTTCTTTAAAACGTTCCCAAGCCTCATAAAGAGTTTCATTATCATTTTGAGAAAAATATGTTAACTCTTTTATGACTCTTGCGGTTTTTGCTAAAGGAAAATATTTTGATAAAAATGCTTGGGCTAATTGCTCCCAAGTTTCAAATGTTGCGGCTGGCATAGAAGTTAACCATTCTTTGGCTCGATCCTTCAAAGTAAAAGGAAAAAGATGAAGTTTGATTGCTTCGGCAGTCACATCTGTTATTTTAAAAGTGTCACAAATTTCTAATAAATTTGTCAAATGGGTGTCAGGATTTTCGTTAGGCAACCCGAAAAATGTTACGTTATTTTGCAACATATTAAGCAATGTTGGCTTAATTTCAAATTGGTTTGCATTTATTTGGGGTCTAACTATGTTGTTTGTTACACCGGCCACTCTTGGCCTAGCGTAATCTATAAGTGTAGCTATAATTTCTGGCTCGGTAACTCTGGTTTTTATTGGAGTTTTGTTTTTGTTTTTCTTGTCTTTCTTGTTGTTTTTAACCGTTTTTTCAATTTTTGGGAATAGCGGTTTTGGTGGAATGCCTGAACTTCGAGAACTGCGCATGAACTTGAAATTTCGCACGAACCGAAACTACCTTCAAAACAGAATTTGAAAAATAAATATGTTAGTAATTTGAAATAAATAAAATATAAAAGTTTGAATAAGTATGAATAAACCTAGATTCGAAATATAACATGAAAAATCTAAATTTTTGTCAAAAATTTTGGCGTTCCCCGGCAACGGCGCCAAAAACTTGTTGAGCGATTTCCGCAAGTGCACGGTATACGCTTGTAGTAATAAAAGATATCGAACCCACAGGGAACGCTTTTTAACGAAAACTTATTTTGAATCAGTTAGATTTACTCTTAAGGTGTATAATATGTAAAATCGTTTAATTGGATTTGGTTTTGAAATTGCTAGAATATGAATTAGATTAGAGTATAACGAATGTTTAGAAATCACTTCTGATTTAAGGATAAATTTACAAAACAGAAACGTTTAGTTCTTTAGAAAAGTAAACAAATGTATTCGTTTGCATTAAGCAAAGAAAACAACTTTAAACTTTGTATAAATTATGAAAATGAAATAACGTAAATTCCTCTAATTAAAAGGCTTTGAACTGCAGTCAATCCTCCTACGGTCGGGTTAGATTGCTACCTTAACCAAATTAATACTCTACTGATGATATCAATTTGTCTAAGTGTTCAACAAAGTTTCCTTGTAAAGATTTTGAATTCAACTACGTTTTAATGAAAACACCAGAACTCACTTCGGATCATTTACCAAAGTGCTACATAAAAATCTATCGAATAGAATGAAATTTATTAGATGAAATATGAATTTGATACAAGTTTACAGAGAACAAGAAGCATGGAAACTTTCGACGGCTTGCAAGCGAACGGGTTGTCAATCCTTTCCTTGGGTTTCGTTAGAGTTTGTCAGACTCCGGGGCGGATCTTCTACTAAATCTTCTCGCTGAATCTTCGGAATAGAGACTGGTCTATCTACTACCAAAATGTAAACTAATATGAACAAATCTAAATGCTACTGTGTTTGTAATTATTTAATAAACAATGTGTGTACATCATATTGCTTTTTACAGAATCGAACTTCTAACTCTGAATTGCTTGACTCAGAATTTCTGCATTAATTCTATACTAATCTTTCCTTCAATTTTTCTATATCTTTATCTCTGAAATCAACTCTTTATTTATAGATGCTGAAGAGTCGGGTTTAAGAGACGTGTCTGCTACGAAGAGGCGTTCATATCTAATCGAACGAACGCGTTTCTTTGTGAACGAACGTGTACGTATAGCTCCTTCAGAATTTCTGCTCTTACCGAGAATCCAAATTCTCGGCCGAGAATGGGGGAGCAAATATTTAGCCTTCGAAAATGGTGTCGCACCCTGGCTTCCGGTTTTTACGCAGGTCGGGGTGCGTGGTCGGCTCGATCCGCCTCTCTCGTGTTTAAGGTTTCGAGTCGCCACCAATCATCACTTGGGGATACGTGTGCGGGCGTGATTGGTCGCCCTATCTGTTTGGATTGACTCTGTACGATTTGGTTTTGGTAAGGACGGTCGTCGGAGAGATTCAAAGTTCGTTTTTCCGGTTACGTGTAGGGAAGAGATGTGGTCTCACCCTACCCCGCCCGACGTATCGGTACTATTGTAATATTATGTGTTTGCTATTCATATTGCTTTGAATTGTCAATATAAACCAGACACTCGTGGATTTTGGGCATTGGGTTTAGTATTGAATTCTAATGACGTTTTCACATCGATTAGAATTACTTTGGTTATAAATTCGAACGACGTTTCCACATCGATCCGAATTAATTTAGTTTACGAGTTCGAATGACGTTTTCACATCAATCCGAATGAATTTGATTTATTTTCTATTGATTCGAAATAATATTTCGAATTGGTTCATTTTTTATTTTGGGACTACGTGTATGACATACACGTAATTTGTATTTTACGAATTGAAATTCAATTTGTCATTCGTATATCACATATACAATGAATAAAAATATGAATTTAGGTCCAAAATGTTTTGGATATATTATGAATTCAAATGACGTTTTCACATCAATTTGAATTAATTTTTATTAATTTTATTGACTCGAGATAACATCTCGAATTAAATTAATTTTGATTTAGACTTTTTCGAGGGATCCAAAATAATATTTTGAATCAACTTGTTTTTATATAAGTTTACGCATATCATGTGGGTACGCATAAAACATATATACGTACAAAAGCGGAAACATTTAATTACGAATAAAATTACGAATATTAACGATTAGGCTAACAGACATGAAAGACAATTTATTATAGAAATTCAATTAATTAGGATGTACTAAACTATGCTAATAAAAAGTAAACTAATCAATCTAGAAGTCATTAATAAAATTAATCTAAACCTAAAGACTAATTGAATCACCTTTAAATTAATTAAAACCATGAACAAACTAAGCTAATGATTACATAAATAAATTTTAAACTTAAAACATCAACAATTAATTAAAGCATCAAGGTATAAGTTTAGTGGACCTAAGCAAAATCGGATTGGCAAGTGCTGTTAAGCCCAAAATAGTAATTAAAGCATAAAAAAAAGGGTAATTAATTTACTAGTCCCTATATTTTGACAAAACATATTATTTAGTCCCTATATTTTCAAAAACACATGATAAAGTCCCTAACCTTTTTCTCGATGAACTGTTTAGTCCCTAACGTTTTTCTCGATGAACTGTTTAGTCCCTGCCGTTAGACCCTCATGAAGATTTTGTTAATCAATTTGGATTTGCATTCTTCTTTTCCTTTATTTTCCTTTCCTTTAAACTCTAATACATCTAAAATCAACTTTGAGTGTTCTTCTTCTTGATTTTCTTCTTAATCGTTCAAATTCGTAAGCATTAAGTCTGTTCTTTTTCTTGTTTTCCATACAAATAGCTTCTTCTTCTAAATTGGATTTCCTCTTCTAAAGTTTGAAGGTAAATAGTAAAGGGTAATTTAGATAAATGGTAAAAAATCTAACAAACAGACGGAAGGACTAAACAGTTCACTGAGAAAAAGGTTAGGGACCTTACCATGTGTTTTTAAAAGTACAAGGACTAAACGGTATGTTTTATCAAAATACAGGGACTAATAAATTAATTACCCAAAAAAAAAACCCAAAGTTAAAACAAGTTTCATTTTAATCCTAATCTTAAAAACATGTGTTAAAACCTAAATTAGATCTCTCTTACCCTCACTTCATTTTCTTCTTCCTCTTGCCTTTTCACGAAGCCAGAGCTCGGCCTCCTTCATGGCGGCTTCATTTTTGGTCGACTCTCCCTCTACTCTTTCCTCCTTTCTCTTTTCGAAGTCGGGAACCAGCGAGAACGTTGACCAAGGCTTCCTCCGCCTTCCATCATCTTCGGCAGTACACTCAACACCGGAAGCGGCGGAGGTAACGTCCTTTTTGGCGGCGGCGAGACGGTGGAGAAACTGAAGACGTCCTCCACCGATTTGAGTTTAGTTCCGGTAAAACGCCTCCGCTTTGATCGTTTCTATTTTTATATTCTTATTTTCCTTCACGTTTCTGTTATTTCTTTTTGTCTCGTTTTATCGGTTTTATTCTGTTCAGATCTAACGATTTGATGGTAGGTGGTGGAGGTTTGTTGTGACTTCGATGAACAGAACGTAAAGAAAGGGGGCGACTGGTAAAATGCTTTAAAAATAAAGGGATGATAATAAGAAAATGAGAGACCCGGATGAAGAAGTGACTTTGTATTGATATACTTGATCTGTTACATTTGATCTCCTGCTCTCTATATCTACCTCTTCCCCTTGAAAAAAAGCCCTTACAATGTGTTTTTTTTTATTACAGCCTTTTTCCTCCCCCTTTACATTGAGATTACAGATATTTTCCCTCCCCTTACAGCAATGGATCCCTTTCTATTTATAGTAAGAAATTGACTGTGAATTATTAATCATCATTTTTATCTATTTCCTACTGTGCCCTTAAGGGTTGTTTTGTCAATCTGCTTGCCTCATTTTACAGAGTGACGTTTCTCGATACTTGCTGAAATGATGTCATCTCTCTGTGTTGAATTATTGATTTTTCTTTTGGCAAAAATATCGTTTGGTCCCTATAATTGTGATTTTTTGCAGACTGGCGCTGTTGACTGACCTGAATTTGATCTGAGCGGACTCTGTTGGACTCGTGTGGACAAAATCCCGAACTTTGGAATTTGTTAGGCTTGAACTGATAGTTATTTGTGCTTTGGAATCAGCCTTGAACGGACAATTACCCATGCTTTGGATTTTGTTGGACTCGTACGAATAATTCTCCGAACTTCCGATTTGTTGGACTTGTACCACAATGAGATAACTCAGCCACTTGAATATGATTCGGTCACTCTTTAGAATGTGCGTTCTGATTTTGCTTTTCGGGGACAACGGAAATTTTTGGGTATCTCAGACATTGACGAGCGGATCTTTGGATCTGTCAAAATTACTGTAAAAAAAATAATAATAAGAGAAATATTTATATACCAAAAATTCCATTTTTAAGCGTTCAATTGTCGTTAATTTATTGACTTTCAATTTTCAAATCCATTCGTCATAATTCGTTATTTAGAAATGGACTATATTCTAAACGTTTAATTATAATATAAATCGCAATCAAAGTCAATATTAACTTTAACTTTAATCTACGATGTTACATCATAATTCGCAATTCAGACTATAAGCATTTCTAAATATAGTTTAGAACAAATAAACAAGTATTGAAATGTTAATTCGATGGATTGACATCTGAACCTTAATTAATAAATTATAACTCGAATTCAAACAAATTCAATTTTATTCAGAATACGAGGAATATATCTCGAATAAAATTCATAATAGGTTAGAATTATACCTTAATTCTATTAAGTTGCACTTTGAATATAATTCGATATTTTTACCGATTTATACCGAAATACGACAAATTAGCCTTAATAGCATAATTTTTCCCCCAATAAATCATTTTCGAGATAATGCCATATATTCTCGATAATTCATGAATTGTTCAAATTTTGAGTGAAATTTATTAAAAACTTAAAAATTGGTCCGGACAAAAATGGGTATCTACAAATGGTAAGGGGAGAATCTGGCGACGCGTGTCGCGACCGAGAATGGAGGATTCTTGGTCGCGGCACGGAGTTAATTTCCGCTCTCTTGACTTCGTCCTCGTCCTCGTTTCGGTTTGTTTGAGCTTCGTCGTCTTTGACTCCCTTTGTAGGGTTTTTACTTTGTCTTTTACCTCTTTTCGTTCCTATTTGGATTTTACCAAATATTTAGGTACCTTGCATGAAAGAAACATATTCGAATGTAAAAGTATTCTAAATAGATATAAACAGCACGAATTCATAGCAAAACTGATGTAAATATTAATGATATTTTAGGTATATTTTGGACTTAACATTAGCAAAGAACGGATTTTTTCACTCACTCCGTTATTTTTTATGACGTGGCAGTTTGACCCAAATTTTGACCAGGGGCAAAATAGGGATTGAATTAAAATATTTGATATTTAAAACCACAAAACACAGGCCCCAAAATCGCAACTCTTCATATTCCAACCTTTGAACTTCAACATTACCAGGCACCATAAACCACTGAAAAACCTCATAATCAAGTCGGAATTTGGAGGGGAAAAGTCGAAATTCATCATCTTCTGCATCATACGGTTCGTATCCAACCTATTTTCCAAGAAAACGGAAAACCCTAAGGAAGTATGAAGGAGCAGAAGTAAGGGTGAAGACCACTTTTTGAGGGTGTAAAAGCTTGGAAAGCAAGGTACATACACGGTTCGCACAGCTCTCTAATCTCGATTTCATTACGTTCTATTTCTTTTAGTTAGGGTTTTTGCAATAGGAATTAGTATATACGATTTTCTAGTTGTTTTGTTACAAATTTGTGGTCGTTGTTGTTAAGGTTGCATGTTAGTGTTAATGAAGTTTGTTGATTTGGGTTGTCTTTAATTTGATGTCCTGTGAGTTCAGAGTTGTGCTTTTATAAATCTTCATATGCTATTTCTTGTATGATGTATAGTAATAATGGCACAAATTAATGTTTATACGTTGTTGTTGTTAAGGTTGCATGTTAGTGTGAATGAAGTTTGTTGATTTGGATTGTCTTTAGTTCGATGTCATGTGAGTTCAGAGTTGTGCTTTTAAAGATGTTCATATGCTATTTCTTGTTTGATGTACAGTAATCATGGCTACAATGCATACGATGATTATTCATTATGGTGGTGAATGGGTAGACATGGACAAACAACTCTATATTGGAGGTAAAACGAGAATGGTGAAAATGGATATTGACTTCATGAGCTACTTTGAGCTAGCGGATATTGGTAAGGATGTAGGGTATAAACACTCAATACAAATGTGGTACAAGATTGCTGGGTTATCTAGATCAGAAGGAATTGGGGAGATTGTTAACGATAAGAGTGTTAGAGACTTCATTAACTTTAATGCAGGGTATCCGCATACAGACATTTACTACATGGAGATAAAGCCTGATAACTTGTGGAAAAATCCTTGATCGGAGCACTTCCCTGTGAGGCGTCGTTGGGATCGGCCGGGGACACTCCGATGCCAAAGTCAGTAATATTTCTGAGAATAAACTGTAAGCACAAAAGTAGAGAATCAGTAAGTGTACCTTTGATCCTAGGAAGCTGGGGTATTTATATAGGTTTCAGCATTAATGGGGAAGCAGGTGAAAAGTTGTGTCATTACTCATCTTTAATTGCTATCAATTCTCCATTAATCCCAGCATTTAGCATTGAAACCCTCAAAGTTGAGGTATTCGAACAGTCAAGTCTTTATTCCCCTTTAATGGCTATTAATTGCCATTTAATTGTATTTATTCCCATTCATGGATGGTAATAAAGGCGCCTTTTCGTATTCTTTGATCCGTTAAGGCGTATGTACGCTCTCCTACAGAGCTATGGCGGGTCTCCACTACTCGCTCTCATCGGGCGTATCTCGTTATGGCGTATCTCGCCATGGTCCATGTGATGTGGCATAATGCTAGAAACTCCTTCCTTTTCTTCGTTATTTATATATTCACCCCTGCATTAATCCTGCAATGATTGTCATTAATTCCATATTAACCATGCATAAATATCTCTTTTAGAAGGAATAATGGTTTGCCATTATTTCTATTTATTTTCCTTTATTCCTTATTCAAGAATAATTTGGGTTGTTATCAGAAGCCCCCCCTAAAGGTATAAAAAGCTCTTTAGGGCTGTCTAAATGGTGTTTTATTTTTCTATCTTGGAGGAAAGTGGACCCGCCCTAGATGGGGGATCATATATGGAAATGATGCGCCTTTTGGGGCTTCCTTATGCGGGATCTTATGAACAAGATCCGCCCTATGTGGGATCATATATGGATAATGCACGTTTTGGGGCTTTTGATTCCTTGTGGATAGGTGGCCAACTGTATCCATTGTTATCCTCTAGGGGCTTCTTGAGAGTTATATTTCCTTTAGAAAGGGAATAACCCGCCCTTTATTGGACCATTTATTCCTACCGTATAGGATTATGATTCGTCTTAGGGACTTCTTTTGTTCAGTTCTGCCATATTGAGGAGAATGACCCGCACTTAGGGATCAGTACGAATGATCAGCCATTTAGGGACTTTTGTGCATTTTATGGAGGCGAGACTTTGTTATTTCTATGATGAAGATGCGGATTCATTACTTTGATGAAAACGAGACTTCATTGTTTGGATAAAGACGAGTCTTCATTAATTGGATGAAGACGAGGCTTCATTGATTGGATGAAGACGAGGCTTCATGAATTGGATGAAGACGAGGCTTCATTAATTGGATGAAGACGATGCTTCATGAATTGGATGAAGACGAGGCTTCATTAATTTGATGAAGACAAGGCTTCATTGTTTGGATGAAGACGATGCTTCATGAATTGGATGAAGACGAGGCTTCATTAATTGGATGAAGATGATGCTTCATGAATTGGATGAAGACGATGCTTCATTAATTTGATGAAGACGAGGCTTCATTGTTTGGAGATGAAGGCGAGGTGGCCAGCCGTACCCCAATGTGTGAACCTTTGTGAAGGTTTAGAAGCTTTTATTCCTGGTGAGGAAGTTAAGCTGCCTTAGGCGATCGATTTGCTTCCTATCTTTGAGGTGAATCGATCCGCTGCCAGGTCTTGAGACTCTTCTTTGGGAAGAGTATTTGAGAGTGTAAAGTTCTCACGTCTGAGAAATGTTTTAACTCTGTCTCTGACGGCAATCAATTGTTTCCTATCTTTGAGGTAGATCGATCCGCCGATGAGATTATTGTCCGATTGTTTGTAAAACTTAAGTACAATTGTTTTAATCCTTATGGTCGCCATTTATTTTACGTTTGCGTAAGTAAATATATAAGTTTGTAGGATTTAATATGGAGTAGGTGGCCAGCCATACTCCGTTGTGCGAACCTTTGTGAAGGTTTGAAGCTGTTCTATTCCTTCTAGAGGAAGTAAAGCTGCCTAGGGGATCAACTTGCTACCTATCTTTGAGGTGAAGCGATCCGCCCGTAGGACTTGTGAACCCTTCTTTGGGAAGGAAGTGAGAGAGTGTAAAGTCCTTGCGTCCAAGGAATGTTTTAACTCTTTCTCGAATGGTGATCATCTAAAGATGGATCCGCCCATGAGAGTGTTCTCCTATCTTTGAGGAGAAAGTTGAGGGTGTAATGATCTCATGTTTGAGACGATTTTAACCCGCTTTTGATGGTGGTCAATCCTTTTCCTGTCTTTGAGGAGAGAGTTGAGCTCATTTGAAAGCTCCTGAGGGTCTGTGCTTCTTATCTTTATGGAAAGGGGATCCGCCCGTGATGGGATCAATTGTCCTATGTTTGAGGTAATTGATCCACCTGTGGAACTTTTCATTCGCCAACCACTGGGCGAATATCAGCACTAAAAGCTAGGCAAATGAATATAAGAAGTATGGCGAGAAAGAATAAATTATAAAATATAGGATACTATAACCGTTTAATGCACATATAGAACCGCATCCTCAATGATGTTTAACTTATGAGTAATCACATCCGGGCTTACTCCTGTGGGGATCTCATTCTCCTATGTAAATACGCTTTCAGACTCAATGAGAACTTTTTTAACATCCTCATTGATCTCAAGTTTTAATCCTTTGGCGATTCGCACCCGCTTTCCATCAGCAATACGGAGCGTTTCTGTGTCGCCCAAAGCTGTAGTGATAAGTTAATATTTCTCACCTTCGTCCTCTTTGGATTGTGGGCGGATTGATAGTGACGCCGAGTATAAGTCTCTTTAGCCACCTTTTGGTTCCTGTTAATCATTACTCCTCCTTTGCTGGTGGGAATGTACATTGTCAGACGACGGATGGAAATTAGGGCTGCAACCTCTGGCCCTTGGTCTGGATAGTGTGACCCGTCACTCCAATGATGTCAACAATGGCTGTTTCTATTTGGATCGGATCAACCTTTAGTTTGGCGAATGCACCTTTGGTGATGACATTGCGAGAACTGCCCGTGTCTTTACTCGCTTTATTTTATCTCCCATCCTTGAATCGCCATTGTTACTACCAATGCATCTGCATGTGGAGAGATTACTGGACCTGTTTCTGCAAAAGGAGCAATGGAGGGATGTTTTATCCAGAGCGGATATTTTTGCTTTTTCCACGGGTGGCTGATACACTGGTCCATCTGCTATGACATTAATGACACTTTTGAATTTATTTTTGGGATCTGTCTTCTGCTTGTCATCTTGTTATTTGTTATTCTGGACAAAGCTATCTAGTTTTCCAGCTCCCAGCAAGCTTCAGTGTGGTGGCCAACCTGTAGTACGCTTTGGCGTTTCTTCCAACGGTTACATGCTCCCCTCCTTTGGGTTCGGGATATGTAATGTCCCGCTTATATTGATTCTTTTCTTTTATATTGTGGCAAGTTGGAAGCTTTAATCATTTTTTCCACCTCGTACCCCATGATTCGCGCTGTGAATGGCGAATTCCTGTTAACTGGATGGCGTATCTTTCTGCATTGTTCTCTTGTCTATCCAGAGCGGCATGCACTCGCCTTTCAATCTCATCATTCGTGTGTTCAATGTTGAATCATGATGGTAAAGCCGGCTCTTGATCTTGATCTCGATCATGTTGAGGTTATGCTTGGAGCTATGGTTTAACGCTGATGGATGTTGTCACAACCGTGGGAGCCATTTTATCTAGCTTCGAATATCTTGTCTCCGCATCCTTCAACATTTTGCTAACATAATAGATGGAGAACTGCTGACCTTCTTCTTCTTGAATAACCACGGTGCACATAGCTTTATCCATTACAGATTGATACAAATGCAGGTCTCCCCTTCAGATTGGTCTGCTCATCAAGGGTGGTTCTACTAGGAATTGTTTTATACCTTGATATGCTTGTTGACAATCTTTCTAGTATGATGATCCGCTCGTTCAACCTCTCGATCTTTCTCACCCATAGTGGGGCTTTCATTTAGGCGCTCTTTTCACCTTTTTCCTCGCAGGGCTTTTTACTTTATCTGGATTTGCTCTAACTCCTTTTTTGCTAATGACATAGTCAAGGAATTTTTCTGAAGCGACTCTGAATATACACTTCTCTAGATTGAGCTTTATTTTTCATGCTAGTGTTTGGTACTGGTTGCATTATTAGCAATTCCCTTGTACCTATGGGTTAGCACTGAAAGAACTCCAGAAGTGGGGCATACCCTGTCCATTATTAAAAGATTGTGGTAAGGCATAAAAGTTATATTCACTTACCTTGGGGATCAGTGGCTTGATCCACGGAACATACTTCATAGCAAAAGACTGTTTGCATTGACCTTGTTGGCAAATATCATGTATAATGCAATGTCTCTTTATGGAATTTTTAGTTCATCTTGGAATCAACTTAATAATTCCTTCACGTTGGTCTCTGACTCTAGAATGAGCTTAGTCAAAGGATAAAACCGAGTAAATATTATATGTCAAACAAATTCATAATAGAATTTTAATCGTGCTTGTTTTAATAATAATATCACGTATAACGGTCATAACCATAAAGATTGCTACTGCACATGAATATCATAATGAATTCTTAATAAATAACCATAATGATAATGGTTTAAGAATAATGTCCTTTTGTATTTCATTGCGCATTAATATCCAAGATAGCATATTTATTTTAAACGTCATAAAAGTTATGACATTCTATATTGGGTAAGATATCTTACACAGTTGCTATTTACTTACAATCAATATTGTGCATCCATGCATTAACGACATTCAGAGATTATTAAGGCCTCGTTTGGATGAAATATAATTAAAGTAAGGTAAGTGATGATTTAATAATATAGTTATATATAAAATTACTCTTATATCATTTCATTTGTATGAATAAAATAAAAGAGAAAGGGTAATTTTGGAAGAAAAATACATGTACCATGATTCTCCTCCAATTTGGAGTGCAAGGAAAATTACTCAAAATCCACTCTCACCTACCTTCACATACAATCCTCCAATCTTTAAGGAATTCTCATGTATATCCTAAGAATTTTGCATAAATTAATGTTCTGATCCGAAACCGACACTTGCACTATTTTGTAGTTAGCTCAGGACATGAAAGTTTTGTTTATCCAATTTGGTAATTCATCAGCCCATAATGGCCTTAATAGTTAGGGACAATTACAGGATAATTACAAATAGACTCAATATTTTCAAGTCTCTTGTGTTGGTAACAGAAATTCTAACAATGTCAAATAAACATTTTTTATATGAATAGACACATCCTTGTAAAAAAAGGAATGAAATAACTGTTTGACAAAACAATATTCAAAAATATGAATTTCTGATATTAAAAGTACTATATAGGAGAAAAGCCATATATAGATGGTGAATTGTACAAGGAAAAACCAAATATGATTTTTTTGTAATTTCTTCTAATAGTTATATGTATGTTCATCCAAAAGACCGACCAGATCTAAATCATTTGTAATTACATGAGCCCTTTTATGATATTTTAATATCAAATGACAAAATCACATTGAATGGATGATTTTTTTTGTAAATCCCAAGATTACGGGTCTTATACATGCGTTTGTACTAATTCAATGATAATATCATATTATACTTGTCATGCATAAAAATATAAGGGCATAGTAAGCATGCAAGATTTAATGAAAGATTTGTGTCTACGACTTCATCTTTCACAGTTTATTAGATTTATCATAATAACATGTAATGATATTCATAGCACTTTATAAGAGTGAGAGATCTCAATTTTCTTTAATTAAAAATGGAATAAGAAATGGGAGGAAACTTATCTTTTTCATCATAAAATTCCAAATTTAATGTAGAAAACTCTTTCCCACCAATATATGGAGAATTGTATCTTTGGATAGATTTGTTGTACTGATTGAGCCAAAGTTTGAGATTGTGATTTCTATTCCGTTGACTCCATTGTTTTGTTCTTTGTGAAACTCTATACAATCAAGATTTGTGATCTTCTGTTTGTTAGAGATCCACGCTCACCGCACCAATTGATAACTTGTGGAAAAATCCTTGGTCGGAGCACTTCCCTGTGAGGCGCCGTTGGGATCGGCCGGGGACACTCCGATGCCAAAGTCAGTAATATTTCTGAGAATAAACTGTAAGCACAAAAGTAGAGAATCAGTAAGTGTACCTTTGATCCTAGGAAGCTGGGGTATTTATATAGGTTTCAGCATTAATGGGGAAGCAGGTGAAGAGTTGTGTCATTACTCATCTTTAATTGCTATCAATTCTCCATTAATCCCATCATTTAGCATTGAAACCCTCAAAGTTGAGGTATTCGAACAGTCAAGTCTTTATTCCCCTTTAATGGCTATTAATTGCCATTTAATTGTATTTATTCCCATTCATGGATGGTAATAAAGGCGCCTTTTTGTATTCTTTGATCCGTTAAGGCGTATGTACGCTCTCCTACAGAGCTATGGCGGGTCTCCACTACTCGCTCTCATCGGGCGTATCTCGTTATGGCGTATCTCGCCATGGTCCACGTGATGTGGCATAATGCTAGAAACTCCTTCCTTTTCTTCGTTATTTATATATTCACCCCTACATTAATCCTGCAATGATTGTCATTAATTCCATATTAATCATGCATAAATATCTCTTTTAGAAGGAATAATGGTTTGCCATTATTTCTATTTATTTTCCTTTATTCCTTATTCAAGAATAATTTGGGTTGTTATCAAAGCCATTACAAGTTATTGATGACAATAGGTGTGACATGAACGAGATCCCAAGCACAAATGCAGCTGGCTCTAATAATGTTGGTGAGAATGTTTACCCTTCTTCTAATGGTGAGAATGATGAGAGTGTTGAGGTTGGTGCCAATGATGAGAGTGTTGAGGTTGGTGCCAATGATGATAATTTGGAGGAGATTGGTGTGAATGTTGAGAATTTGGAGATTGGTGCCAATGATGAGAATTTGGGGGAGATTGGTGTGAATGCTGAGTATGTTGAGATTGGTGCCAATGATGAGAATTGTGAGATTGGTGCCAATGATGAGAGTGTTGAGGATGCTTACAATGATGAGGGCGTGGATATGGGTGCCAATGATGAGAATGTGGATAATGCACACAATTATGATACCGGTGCCAATGTTGACACTAATGAGGGAGGGTCTGATTCTGATGACAGTGATGACACTAATAAAGGAGGATCTGATTCTGATGACAGTGATGACAGTGATGCGGAGGATGAGAATGTTGACACTGCTAACAATGATGACATGGGGTCTGATTCTAAAGATAGTACTTATGTTCAAAGTATCGATAGCAATGAGGAGGAGAGTGAGTCAGAATCTCTAGAGGAAGAAGTAGAATCAGTTCGAGATATCCCAAGGACAAATGCAGATGCTAATGATTTGGAGGATGACGATATGGCAGAATTTAATGAGAGAGGATATGATAGTGAAGAGTTGCATAGTTTGAAGGGCTCTGATGATGAAGGTCCACACTATACGGACTTCAATGAGAATACTGGTTCTGCCAATCCCCAGCTATGTATAGGTATGAGGTTTACTAATGTGCGTGTGTTTAGGAAGGCTCTGAAGGAGTGGTCAATCAAGAATGGCTATGACTACATCTTCATGAATAACAATCAATAGAAGGTGACAGTTAGGTGCAAGTATAAATGTGGATTCAAAGTGCATGCTTCTAAGCTACGTGGATATGACACATTTCAAGTGAAGACATTTCAGCCAGTCCATCAGTGTCCTAGGGATAACAAAAACAGGCTTATAGGTTCTTCTTACATTGCAGAGAAATACCTTGAGGACTTGAGGGACAATCCCAATTATGATGTTGATGCGCTCGGTAATAAGGTGCAAAGGGAATTGGGATCTGAGGTGTCTGCAGCAAAGTGTTACAAAGCAAGAAACCTTGCAAAGAAGTTAGTTGATGGAGCTGTAATGGAGCAATACAGGAGATTGTTTGATTATGGTGCAACAATAGAGAAACAGATGCCTGGTAGCATGGTAAGATTTAAAACTGAGCTTGAGTTGGAAAGGGTTAAGGTGCCTAGAGAATGAGAGATTACAAGGCTACCTAAGGAGATAGTTACTTTCCAATATATGTATGTGAGGTTCAGTGCACAGCTAGAAGGTTATAAGTCTCGCTTGAGACCAATAATAAGGCTTGATGGATGCTTTCTAAAAACACCATTGGGTGGCCAAATTTTGTCTGCTGTGGCAAGAGATGGAAACGAACAACTGTATCCATTGGCTATGGAAATGGTAGACAGTGAATGCAAAGCATCGTGGGAGTGGTTCTTGGAGAATCTATTCACTGATTTTGGAAATCCTAGGGCAACAAAGTGGATTTTTATGTCTGATAAGCAAAAGGTAACAACACCTTTGTTTCATTTAATTTTGATCTAATTATTATGGAATACGATAGATTTTGATAATTGTTTATGTATGTGTACAGGGTTTGGTTGAAGCTATGGAGAAGTTGATTCCTGGAGTAGAGCATAGGTTCTGTGTGAAGCACATGTATGATAACATGAAGCTCATATTCAAAGGACTAGAGTACAAGAAGCTATTGTGGGATGCTGCTAAAGCTGGGACTGTTAGGCTGTGGGAACACTATATGGACAAGCTTAAGGTATTTGATGAAGCAGCATGGACATGGGTGATGGAGAAAGATCCCAAGACATGGGCCAGGTGCTTTTTCTCAGTTGAAACTAAATCCGATGCTGTGCAAAACAATATGAGTGAGTGCTTCAATGCTTATATTAAGAAGAGTAGGGATAAACCTGTGGTTAGTTGCTTTGAGTGGATTAGGAAGAAAATGATGAAGGGAATTCATGTGAATGTTGAAGGTATGAAGCAATATAGGGGTGATATTTGCCCTTACTATCAAGAGAAGCTGGAGAAGCTCAAATTGAGTGCTAGAGGTTGTATCGCGACTCCTGCTGGGCAGAAGCTTTATTCTGTTGATTGTGGGGATTACACAAGTGTTGTTAATTTGCAAGATAGGACATGTAGCTGTAGGATTTGGGATATTAGTGGTATCCCTTGCAAACATGCAATATCCGCTATTTTCAGGAATAAGGAGATGTCTGAGATATATGTGCATGAGTACTTCTCCAAAGCTGTTTACTTAAGTGTATACAATCATATAATGTCACCAATACCAAGCAAAGAGGAATGGGAGAAAAAAATCTTCCAGATATCCACCCATGGGTTGTGAAAAAACCTGCAGGAATGCCTAAGAAGAAAAGAACTAGGCGGTCTGATGAACCGAGAAATCCATACAAGGTAACAAGAGCAGGAGGAATTGTCATATGTGGGAATTGCAAGAAAGAAGGGCATAATGTTAGAGGTTGTACCACGTCTGTTACAGGCGAAACCGGCTGGCAAAGGAGGATGAGAAGAGCCAAAAACAAAGAATTGAATGTCCAGGTAAGGTTATATCGGGTAGACATGGTCATTTGTTTATATTATCTAACTGTTTGATCTAATGATGTCGTTTTCATGTTTTTTTATAGTCCTCACCCCCTAGACGGGCTGGAAGACCAAAGAAGAACGCTCGTACATCTGTACCATCATCTACACCATCATCTGCACCATCATCTCGGCCTTCATCATCTGCATTGCCAAGGAGGCGTGTAAGAACACCATTGTCACAGCCACAACCAGCCTCAACTCCACTCTCTACAAGCATACCTGCAGTTTCAAGTTCGCAGTCCCAACCTATGGTGACTTCACAGCCTCCCAAGGCAAGCAGGATGACACTCGAAGATATCTTGTGGAGGTTACAAAGATGAGATTGGGATTAGATGTTTTTGTGGGTATGAAGTGTTGGTCCCTGGTAATTAGTTCCAAGGGGGGGAGTTAGGAACTAATATAACTTTTTGCGTTTTAATTAGGCTGACTGAAGTTATTTTTGAGAGTTTGTTAACTCAGCCTTTGGTCAGCTTGGTGAGATATATCACAGGACAGCTTCAGTCAGATGTTGACCAAAGTAGTTTTCTTGATAGTTAGGAATTGACACTCTTGGAGGTCAGCTTCCAACTCATCACCACTTACTTACTCAGGATCAGCTTAGGCAATTTATATGCTGAGTAAATAAAGCAAACAACACATGCAGTTATAAGAGAGAGTTTAGAGATTACTCAGTATCACTTATCCTGGTTCGGCCTCTCTGCCTACGTCCAGTCCCCAGAGTCCTCCGGGCTTTATGAATCCAATACTGAGCTCTTTAAAGGTAGAGCACAAACCAATTACAAGGCAGTTGAATATGCAAGAGTACCTTCCTCTATTCGTCTACTCAACTCCTACCAAGTGCTACAACCCAGCACCTAGATTTCTCTACCACTGAAATGCTTACAACCAAGCACTCAGCTTTACACTCTCAATATTCCTATTGATCACAGACTTGTTCCTTTTTGAACTAAAGAACACTTTAGATGATTACAACTCAATCTAGCTTTTACACATAGAATAGAAACGTTGGTGTAAGATTCTTTTTGTATTTGAGTGCTTTTGAAACTTTCTCTCTTGTATTTTTCTTTCGATGCTTCAGTGTGTATCCATGTTTTTCGATTGTCCTTTTATAGAGGGAAATCTGTAGATTTGATCGTTTTGAATTGTCCTAACCGTTAACATCAAAACGGCTCTTTTGGGGAACAATTTCTGGAAAGCTTCAGACTGCACCTCCATTCCCAATTTATGTTTTCTTCAGGCGTCAGGTTTGTCTTCTAGCATCTGGTTTGTCTGTTTGTGCCAGTTGTCTGTTTCCAATAATCCAACGTCCCATGACTCTCGAAATCAGTCTTTTAGGTGTCTTCGAGGTTCCAATTATTGGTGCAGAAGATTTGCAGACTTTGTCTTTGAACGAATCCTTCATGCTGTCCTGACTGTTACTCAGCTTTGTTTGTTCTTTTCAAATGTTCACGGTTCATGCTGAGTTCCTTCAAGGTCAGCTCCGTTTTGTTTAACCGCTCCTGAAGAAGTCTTCAGCTTTAGTCAGCTTCGTTTTGTTTCAGAATTTTAACTCCACTCAGCTTCTATTCTGTCATGCTGAGTTCCTTTCTATTCAGCTTCGTTTGTGCTGTCTTTTGTCCTGTCTTTACTTTATATATTTTTTGCACTCAATATTTAACAAACATATTAGTACAATTAAATCAAAGCATCTAAATTTAATTTCCTCTTAATCATGGATGATTTTGTCAAATCAAAATCTTGTGGAAAGGTGTTTCAACAAACTCCCCCATTTTGATGTTGGCAAAATACATAATTATGGAACTCAGTTATAAGTTACCCCATGATTGAATTATTTTTCATATGGAAACTACTCCCCCGTAAGGGTTGCAACTGTTTTTGAACTTTCCATGTTTTAGTTTTGAAATAGACTCAGGATGTGTGGCTAACTGGATTTAGTTCTAGTGTATCTTGAGTTTCAGTCAGTTTTTAGAAATGTTTGAATACTCAGATTGGTTCATTCATTAATATGCAAATGCTGAGTATCAGTTTGTTCAATTTTGAGAGGTGTGACATTCGAAAAGAAAAACAGTTCATTAAGGCATACACAAAATACAACATACAATGCAAAATATCACTGCCTACCATATAGATTTCCTAAACAAAAACTTAGATTTCATTTGTGCTAGAACCACTAACCTTAACCTTTTTCCTTCACAAAAAAAAACAGATATCACTTGTGCTAGTACCCCTAGCCTTAACCTTTTCTTCTTGTCTTTCCTTTGAGGGTTCACTGTGTAGCTTTACCTTTTCCTTTTACTCTGCTTCCAGATGCACCTGTCTCTTTGGGAGTTCCATCTTGAGGTCTCTCCCCCGTTTTGCCGACATCACCCTTATAGATGAAGGTGTCATTGCATGCAGCTGAGGATAGAACATTGGAATAACGTTGTAAGCGCTTCGTGCTCTCACTCAAGCCATCTATGACAGGAACGCAATCATCACGAACGGTTCGAGGTACAGGGATAGATCCAGTAATCAGGTTGATTATACACTCATGGGACTTGTTGAGCCAAGTGAGGGAGCTAGTTATTTGAGCAAAGGATTGATGAAACATCTTCAAGAGAGCAGAATCATAGAAGATGCGTTGACCAAGGTCATAACGAACAGCCTGGCGAGTGCTTGGTGAAGAGTGGTCACTGACTGGGTCAATCTCCATCTGGGCTTTGTGGACACTAAGAAGACTCACAGCTTCACTGAGTTGGTCAATTTGACATTGAGAGGTGGAGGAAATAAGCTCTCGAGTACAGATGAGATCAGCAGTCAGCTTGTCAAAGCATGCCTTCAACTCAGTAGATGTGGCATATGCAGGATTTGCCGGTGTCCCAAAGTTGGGCAGATTTGCTTGGAGATTGGAAAATTGTTGATTCAACTCTGCCGAAGTGGCATAGCCAGGAGTCGGGACAGAGATATTGTTGATTTTGTCTTCAATGGAGTTGATATGATTGATCATGAGCAGGAATAGTTCAGTCAGCTTGGTAATGTGCTCTTGAGTAGGCTACTGGGATTGGACAGTTGTCATAATACTGATAAGATCTTTGAGGCCCTTAAGTTCTGTGAGAAGCTGAGTAATGGAAGGGGTAGGAGTGGACTCAGCTTTGGCAGTTTTAACAGCATCAGAAGTGGTGAACTCCTGCAGAAGTGATTGGGCCGTTTCCATGAGGCGATGTCCAGCCTGAGTTGCTGTAAAATGGGCTTGGTGCTTATCGGAATCTGGTTCAGACACAGGAATGTGGGTGGAGCTGGACGGTGGTAGAGTTTGGTCTTGATGAGGATGTGGAGTGTGAATAGGTGGTTCCATAGCAGTTTTCTCTTGTTGAGTTACTGAGTCTACGAGATCTTGCTCGGCAGAGTTTGGATTGGGTGGAGTCTTGTCATGTTCCTCGATCTGAGTAACAGTGGCTTGATTTTTATCCATATTAGTGGAAGGAGACTCAGTGTGATGAGAAAAATACTCAAACTGGATAGTGGAGGGATCCGTAGTTGGCTCAGAGGGAGAATCGGCTAAGAGATCGATAAGGAGAGGTTTGTTAGCCTTCTTCTTAATTCTTCTGAGGGACTTGGTTTTTTGCGGTGACGTATTAGTTTGAACATCTATATCCTCAATCTCAGGTTCAGCATCATGTACCTGCTCAATAATGTCCAGCTTAACATGATCAGGTTCATTAGTATTGAGCTGAATATCATCCTGACTTCCTTCTTCTTCTTCATCAGCTTGCTTAGCTGGGGTTTTCTCAAGATCAACCCCAATATCCTGAGCACAGTGAGATTTAGGTGTCACAACCTGATCAGTTTTAATAGTTTTTAAAGCAGAGCACCTCTTTTTCCTTATCAGGGGCTGTTCTGGAGATTCCTTACTTGCTTCCTCGGGTAGAGTTTGCCCTTTCCTTATTTCTGCTAACTCAGGTGTAACCTGAGGCAGGTTGGCATCAGCATGCTTTCCTCTGGTCATAGCCCTCCTTTTTTTGGGCATAGTGTCAATATCCTTGGCACAAGTGGCAAGTGTCTTCCTTTTCCTTTTCTCTTTTGAAAGATCGGCAGCGATATCCTCTGGTTCAACTTCTGGTACAACATCAACTTCTGCTGGCTCATCCTCCTCAATTTCTTCTTGCTCAGCATTGATTCCTTCCTCATCGTCCTCAACTTCTTCAAGTCCTTTCAATGGTTGGCTATGTACTAACCCAAACAATAGTGCAGCATTTATCTCAGACCCTAAGCTCTTAACCTCACTGATCGTTTCTATGTTGTGGTCTGCAAGAATTTTCGTGATTAGAGAGCCTAACCTGAGTTTCTTTCCTCCACGTTGAAAAGCACTAACCAGAAACATAGGTAAGTTGAGTGGATTGTAGGTTAGCATGTGCCAAATAAAGCACTGCTCAAAGTTAGATGCAGATGAGGCTGCGTTGAGTTTAGGGAAAATGAAGTTAGTGAGGATGAAGTGTGCCATTTTCTGGTGTTGTCCTAAACAAGTACTGGGCACTTCTCCTTTGTAGTTTGCAGGTTTTCAAAACTCCTTAACGTGGTCGAGCTTTTCTTTTGTTGTCCTGAACTCTGTTCCTTTGTTAGGCAAGTTCAGTAAGGTAGCGAGATACGACAGAGTGATTACGATCTTGCGGCCTTTAACATGTGTTTCCAAATAGTCAACATCATCTTTATCAACCTTGAGACCAGAGTAGAATTCCTTAACAACTCGTGGATAGGAAGTTCTAGGTAGAGAGAAGAAACCTGTCCATTTGTTTTTCTCAATCCATTTGCAGAATGGCTTCTCGGTGGTAACAAAAATGGATGAGAACCAACGGCACTTGAGGACTTCAAGTTTATCTACTTTGGAGCAAAACTTTACCATGGATCTAACCTTAAATTTCTTTGGTTTGGAGGAGCTTGCTGGCGTATCCTGAGGACGTTTTTTTGTAGTTGGGCTGAGAGATTTAGGGTTTTCATCGATGGGTTGTTCGTCGGGGTTACCACCGGAGCAGCTCTGGGGTTTAGACATTCTCAAAGTTTTTAGGTGACTTTGGAAATTTTGGACTCGGAAAAGATTTTGAATGCCAAGGATTTTTGTGTGAAGTGAAGGTAAAGAGGGATTTTTCCTCTACTTATTGAAACCTAAATCGTCGTTTGAACTATCCGATTTTATCTTGGGGAATTCAATGGACAGAGATTCTGCCATTTATGACGCTCTTCGGCGCATGGGTTATTTCATAATTATTTACCTTTCATAGGTTCCTTTTATTACACGTGTTGGCATTTATGGTTGCAAGTGGGCTTTTGGTACGGTTTTCCTAGAAGGTGAACTGTTTGTGAAAACTGAGTATTTAGTTTTATCCAAACAAATTTTCTGTCTCTTAGTGACTCATCATAAGCTAATTACTCAGCATGTACATTTACTTAGCATAGGGTGATTATTTGTTATGTTTACTCAATACAGAATATTTACACGGTATTTGTATTGCGCTCAGTATAATCACTCATGTATATGTCAACTTAGCATAGAGTGATTTCTATATATCAAGCTTGGTAAGTAGTAGATGTTTATTTTTACTCTACTCAACATGGCATTTGCACATTCAATCAAATTTTCACTCAACATGGCATTTGCACATTCAATCAAATTTTCACTCAACATGGCAAAATATTCAACTTATGCAGGTTTAGTTAGAGTGGATTTGACATACCAATGGCTTCCCTTAGTGTATTGAATTGTTCTCATGCCAAGGGCTTTGTGAAGATATCTGCAAGCTGATCATTTGTAGGTACATAGGTCAGCTTGATCTCATCCTTTAGTACATGATCTCTGATGAAGTGATGTCTTATGCTAACATGCTTCATCCTGCTGTGTTGGACTGGATTTTTTAATAGATCAATGGCATTCTTGTTATCACATTTGATCTCTATTGTCTTTGTTTTGACTCCATAATCCTCAAGCTGTTGCTTTATCCATAGGACTTGAGCAACACAGCTTCCAGCAGCCACGTACTCAGCTTCAGTTGTAGATAGGGCTACGGATGATTGCTTCTTGCTGAACCAAGATACTAGACAGCTTCCGAGAAAATGACATCCTCCCGAAGTACTTTTTCGTTCTAGCTTATCTCGTCCATAGTCAGCATCAGTGTATCCAATGAGTGTGAAATCATTTGAAGTTGGATACCATAGACCTGCATCAACTGAGCTCTGCAAGTATCTAAAAATTCTTTTTACGGCAGTTAGATGAGATTCCCTGGGGTCAGCTTGATATCTAGCACAATAGCATACTGAGTACTGGATATCAGGTCTACTAGATGTGAGATAGAGTAAAGAACCTATCATACCTCGATAGAGTTTACTATCAACTGACTTACTCTTCTCGTCCTTGCATAGGACAGTATCAGTACCCATAGGGGTTGATATTGGCTAACAATCTACCATGTTGAATTTCTTTAACATTTCCTTGGTGTACTTAGACTGACTTATAAAGATGCCATTCTTACCTTGCCTGATTTGAAGTCCAAGGAAGAAGTTGAGTTCACCCATCATAGACATTTCGAATTCAGTTTGCATCTATTGGCTAAATTCTTTGCACAACGATTGGTCAGTAGCACCAAATATTATATCATCTACATATATCTGTGCAAGTAGGGTATGTTTACCCTTTTTCTTAATAAACAGGGTTGTGTCAGCTTTTCCTCTGACATAGTTCCTGGTCAGCAGGAAGTTGGTCAACCTCTCATACCAAGCTCTTGGAGCTTGCTTTAGGCCGTACAAGGCCTTTTTGAGTTTATAAACGTGGTTTGGAAACTTTGGATCTTCAAACCCAGGAGGTTGATTAACATATACCTCTTCGTTTATAAATCCATTAAGAAACGCACTTTTTACATCCATTTGATACAGTTTAAAGTTCATATAACTAGCATAGGCACACAATATACGTATTGCTTCTAGTCTTGCAACAGGAGCAAATGTTTCTCCATAGTCTATACCTTCTTGCTGACTATAGCCTTGAGCTACAAGTCGAGCTTTGTTCCTAATCACATTTCCATGCTCATCTAGTTTATTTCTAAAGACCCACTTGGTTCCTATGGGTTTTTGATTCCTAGGTCTAGGTACTAAATCCCATACCTCATTTCTGGTGAATTGGTCAAGTTCTTCTTGCATGGCATTTATCCAATATTCGTCTTGCTCAGCATCAGCAAAATTCTTTGGCTCAAGCATTGAGACAAAGGCAACATTGCTGAGGTATTTTCTAAGCTGATCTCTTGTCATTAACTTGTTGTTGGCAGCATCAAGAATGGCCTGTTCTGTATGTCCTCTTGGGATTTTTATTTCTTTGGGCAATGTTGAGTCGTTTGGAAGAGGTGTTTCTACAATTTCCACGGGAATAGATTGGTCAGCAAACGATATTTCAATTTCTTGCTTACCTTGGGTCAGCTCCTGTATAGATAACACAGAGGCTTCTGGTTGATTAGCGGAAGCTGAGTTTGGTTCATCTTCTTCAGGCTGAGCTGACTTACCTGTAGGGTCAGTTTCATCGAACTCAACATGTACAGACTCTTCTACAACCTGAGTTCTTTTGTTAAATACTCTATATGCTTTACTGTTTGTTGAGTACCCTAAAAAGATCGCCTCATCAGCTTTAGCATCGAATTTAGCAAGGTTGTCTTTTGTATTGAGTATAAAGCATTTACACCCAAAGGCACGAAAGTATCCAATGTTGGGCTTTCATCCTTTCCAAAGTTCATATGGGGTTTTCTTAAGTATAGGTCTAACTAGAGCCCTATTCAGTATGTAACATGCCGTGTGAACAGCTTCACCCCAGAAGTACTTTGGAAGCCTATTTTCACTCAGCATTGTCCTAGCTATTTCGACAATGGTTCTATTTTTCCTTTCAACCACCCCATTTTGTTGAGGTGTTCTAGGAGCGGAGAAATTGTGGTCAATACCACTGATTTCACAAAATTCATCAAACTGTTGATTTTTGAATTCTCCACCATTGTCGCTTCTAATGTGAGCTACTCTTAGGTCTTTATCATTTTCAAGCTTTTTGATCAATGTGGTAAACATCTCAAAGGTTTCATCCTTGCTACTCAGCAAGATGATCCAAATGTACCGAGAGAAATCATCTACAATAACCAAAGAAAATTTCTTACCTCCCAAGCTGAGTGGCTGGATAGGTCCGAAAAGATCCAAGTGTAGTAATTCCAATGGCCTTTTGGTTGAGACGATATTTTTGCTATGAAATGACTTTTTAGTTTGTTTGCCTTGCTGACAGGCTTTACATAGTTGATCTTTTTCAAACTTTAATTTGGGTAATCCCTCAACTAATTGCTTTCTAGCTAATTTGGCAAGAAGGTCCATGCTGACATGCCCAAGTCTTCTATGCCATAGCCAGGAGTTGTCCTCTTTAGACACTAAGCATATGTTTTTTAGAAAACTGTTTTTCTAAGTTTAACATATACACATTTTCTACACGAGGGGCAGTTAAAATCAGTTCATTTGTATTTCCCTCGAGTATTTGACACTTAGTATCATCAAATACAACCTTTCTGCCGCTCTTGCAAAGCTGAGCTACACTCAGCAGATTGTATTTGAGACCTTTAACTAAGGAGACAGATTCAATAGTTGGGTTACCTCTGATAGTACCTGAGCCGACTATCTTACCCTTCTTGTTGTCTCCAAAGCTTACACTTCCACCTCGTTTAAGCTCTAGTGTGATGAACTGAGTTTCATCACCTGTCATATGCCTTGAGCATGCGCTGTCTATATACCATAGTTTTGACTTCTCCACGCATGTCAAGCTGACCTGCAGTTTAAACTATTCATTTTTAGGTACCCAATTTCTTTTGGGTCCTTTCTTGTTAGTATAAACAGGTGCAAAATCATATTTTAGCTTGTGACGACATACTTTTGTGGTGTGGCCTGGCTTACCATAGAAATCACAAAAAGGTACCCTTTGTGGGTTGAACTGAGTATAGTCAGCATTATTGTGTTGGGCATGCCAACATACTTTTGTGGTATGCCCTTTTCTTCCGCAGAAGTCACATTGGACAGTCCGCTTGTTATGCCAACATATATCCTTTGTGTGTCCCCTTTTTCCACAGCACTCACATTGAGTAACTTGCTTATGCTGACTAGTATTTATGTACTCAGCATGAGCTTTATTTCGTTTTGAGCCCTTCTCTTGACTCTGTAACGTTGTGATATCCTTTCTAAGTTTCTTTGACTCAGATTGAACTTCTGTGACAAACTTATGTAAGATTTGCATGTTGGTATGCAAGTCAGAGTTGTCCTGGAGAAGATATCGGAGGTCACTCAGCTTGACATCTTCAATCTCATCACAACGCCTACTGAGTGCCTTAATCTTCTTGTTACACTTCTTTGTTAGTGTATATAAGTCACTCAGGGCATTTACCATTTCGTTTCTAAGCAAAAGTAAGGATGTTACCTCATTGTTGTGATTTTCTTGGTCAGTTTCATCAGAGAGGTCAGCATGCTCAGATTGGGATTGGTCAGCTCCATCATCTGCCATAAAACATATGTTGGCTGTTTCATTTTGCTCAGCTTCGGATGATGTTGACTCATCACTGTCACTCCAAGTGGCTACCATAGCCTTTTTGCTTCCCTTCTTCTCTTTCTTGAGGTTGGGACAGCTTGACTTGATGTGCCCGGTTTGATGACACTCAAAGCATGTGACAGATTTCGAGCTGTCCTTCTTGTACTTGTCACTTGACTCAGCTTTGTACTTATCATTTCTTCTAAATGATCTTTTTTCGTTTCTATCATTTCTCCTGAACAGCTTTTTCATCTTTCTGGTGAACATGGCCAGTTCCTCATCATTAGTTGATTCAGCTTCAGTTGAGTCAGCTTTCATGACAAGGGATTTTTGTTTCTTATCTTCTGATTTTTCTTTCTCTTTGGCTTCAAAAAATTTCATTGAAATTTCATGCGTCAGCAGGGATCCGATCAGCTCATCATATTTATAGGTAGTCAAGTCTTGAGCTTCTTCTACTGCTGTTTTCTTTGCTTGCCAGCTCTTGGGCAGACTTCTCAGAATTTTCTTCACTTGTTCTTCTTCAGTGAAGTTCTTACCAAGCCTTTTTAGCTCATTTATGATGTTTGTGAATCTTGCATTCATTTCTGAGATGTCTTCATTTTCCTTCATCTCAAACAGCTCGTAGAGTCTCATATTTTGATTGACTTTAGACTCCTTAACTTTGCTTGTGCCTTTATAGGTTACTTCAAGCTTCTTCCAGATCTCCTGTGCTGACTCACAACCTGAAATCTTATTGTATTCTGCAGCATCTAACGCACAGTGAAGCATGTTTATAGCCGAAGCATTATTTTGTAGTTTTCTGAGGTCATCCTCTGTCCACTCAGCCTCACTTTTAACAATTTTCTCATTGTTAACAGTTTTGTATGGCACATGTGGACCTTGAACAATTGCAAGCCATGCACTCATGTGTGTGGCTTGTATAAAGTTCTTTATCCTATTCTTCCAGAAGGTATAGTTTGACCCAAAGAATAGGGGAGGTCTAGTGATTGATAATCCCTCAGGGAGTATCCGTGTTGTTTGGTTTCCTGGAAGGAAACGAGTACTATTCTCACCCATTTTTTAGGGATCAGCTCAAGATTGTTAGATCTTTGAGTAGTGAGCTTAACCTCTGATACCACTTGTTGGTCCCTGGTAATTAGTTCCAGGGGGGTTAGGAACTAATATAACTTTTTGCATTTTAATTAGGCTGACTGAAGTTATTTTTGAGAGTTTGTTAACTCAGCCTTTGGTCAGCTTGGTGAGATATATCACAGGACAGATTCAGTCAGATGTTGACCAAAGTAGTTTTCTTGATAGTTAGGAATTGACACTCTTGGAGGTCAGCTTCCAACTCATCACCACTTACTTACTCAGGATCAGCTTAGGCAATTTATATGCTGAGTAAATAAAGCATACAACACATGCAGTTAGAAGAGAGAGTTTAGAGATTACTCAGTATCACTTATCCTGGTTCGGCCTCTCTGCCTACGTCCAGTCCCTAGAGTCCTCTGGGCTTTTTGAATCCAATACTGAGCTCTTTAAAGGTAGAGTACAAACCAATTACAAGGCAGTTGAATATGCAAGAGTACCTTCCTCTATTCGTCTACTCAACTCCTACCAAATGCTACAACCCAGCACCTAGATTTCTCTACCACTGAAATGCTTACAATCAAGCACTCAGATTTACACTCTCAATATTCCTATTGATCACAGACTTGTTCCTTTTTGAACTAAAGAACACTTTAGATGATTACAACTCAATCTAGCTTTTACACATAGAATAGAAACGTTGGTGTAAGATTCTTTTTGTATTTGAGTGCTTTTGAAACTTTCTCTCTTGTATTTTTCTTTCGATGCTTCAGTGTGTATCCATGTTTTTCGATTGTCCTTTTATAGAGGGAAATCTGTAGATTTGATCGTTTTGAATTGTCCTAACCGTTAACATCAAAACGGCTCTTTTGGGGAACAATTTCTGGAAAGCTTCAGACTGCACCTCCATTCCCAATTTCTGTTTTCTTCAGGCGTCAGGTTTGTCTTCTAGCGTCTGGTTTGTCTGTTTGTGCCAGTTGTCTGTTTCCAATAATCCAACGTCCCATGACTCTCGGAATCAGTCTTTTAGCTGTCTTCGAGGTTCCAATTATTGGTGCAGAAGATTTGCAGACTTTGTCTTTGAACGAATCCTTCATGCTGTCCTGACTGTTACTCAGCTTTGTTTGTTCTTTTCAAATGTTCACGGTTCATGCTGAGTTCCTTCAAGGTCAGCTCCGTTTTGTTTAACCGCTCCTGAAGAAGTCTTCAGCTTTAGTCAGCTTCGTTTTGTTTCAGAATTTTAACTTCACTCAGCTTCTATTCTGTCATGCTGAGTTCCTTTCTATTCAACTTCGTTTGTGCTGTCTTTTGTCCTGTCTTTACTTTATATATTTTTTGCACTCAATATTTAACAAACATATTAGTACAATTAAATCAAAGCATCTAAATTTAATTTCCTCTTAATCATGGATGATTTTGTCAAATCAAAATCTTGTGGAAAGGTGTTTCAACATGAAGTACCCTGAAGTGCACTGTTTGGATGGTTATAGTATGTTAGATGTTTTTTGTGGGTCTGAAGTACCCAGAAGTTCACTTTTTGGATGCTTATAGTACAATTTATGTGGCTAGCGGGTCTGAAGTACCCTGTTTTTGTGTATGTAATTACAGGTTTAGTTAAGACATTGGAACGATGTTTACTTAACTGCTTTTGTAATGCATCTTCTATGTTTACTTAACTGATTGTGTAATGCATCTTCTATTACAGGTTTTGTATTAATTACATGTTTCTATAATGCTTACAATTATGTGTCAATTTTGTGTCAATTACAGGTTTCTACAATACAATTTTATGTCAATTTTGTGACCACCAAGTACAACTTTAGCTTCATTGTAAATACACAATTATTGTGCTTACTCATGTCACCAATATCAACCCTAAACCATACCTATAGAACCTACTTCAGTTTACCAAATACCTTTACATAATGCTAACCAACAGATTAAGCAAACATTCCCATTTTGTGTCATCAAAAACAACATGAAACTTAAGCAATTCATATCACAAAATACCAATACCAATTCATACCACAAAATACCATTTCATACAAAATCCCATTTCATGCCAATTGGTATCACAGAATACCAAATGCATACCAAAAAATCCAAGAACAATTCATGGTGCCAAAGACTTCCTATCATTATTCCCTAAATCCAACCAATACATCTCTAACCCTATTATGACAATAACCAAGCAAACTACATTTCCTATACAGCAGTCCCATGTCCATCTTCTTCCTTGCCTCTAACTCTGCACCGTGAGTTTTTTTTCTGCCAGCATCTTTTTAGCCAAACTCAGCTCCAACTCCAACTCTTCAATCCTTTTCTGAGCAATGAAAATACCTTGTTCGTATATCTTTCTCTCCTCCTTCAATGCTAATAACACCATCTTTCCCCTCCTATATGGTAATTCATCTATCCATTCAAAAAAATTGCAGCCCTTCACCTCCTTAAAACGCCCACAACCAAAAAACCGCCTACCCATGTTCCCCAGCGTCTTAGCTGTTCGTAGTGGTGAAATGAATCCGCAATTGCATCTCAGAGATCCTGCTAATTCTTCTTGACTTCCCTGCACCCACGAATTTGAGGATGTTCGACTCATCCTACCACAACGCGTTCGGGATTACAATACGGTGGAAGGAGATTTCCGATTCGTGCCAGAAAGGGGAGCGTTGGGTATCCAATTAAGGAATTAGGGTTTGCAATTTTGGGAGAGGATAATCGAATTAGGGAAAGGGGGAGAAGAATGGGGATTGCGATTTTGGGGATTTGATTTTGTGGTTTTAAATATCAAATATTTTAATTTAATCCCTGTTTTGCCCCTGGTCAAAATTTGGGTCAAACTGCCACGTCATCAAAAATAACGGAGTGAGTGAAAAAATCCGTTCTTTGCTAACGGCGTTTAGCACAGACCTCTGTTTGTAAAAAAAAATACCACAAGTTCGAGTTTGTAAAAATTGTATACCACAGGCATTTTTTTTTTTTTTGTACTTATCCCTTTAATCTATGTCAGTGTTGTTATGACATGCAATTAGTGGTGGTTATTATAGTTAGTGATAGTTATGACAGTTACAGTTAGTGTTAGTTTAGTTATGAGAATTACAGTTAACGTTATTAGTTAATTAATGTTAATATTGTTAGTTAATCTTATTAGTTAAGCTTGTTGTTTGATTAAGTATTAATGATTACAGTTAATGTTAGTTAATCTATGTTAATATTGATGTAGTTAATGTTAATCTTGTTAGATAGTGTTTAAGATTAGAATTAATGTTGTAATCTTGTAGTTAATCTCGTTATTTGTTTAAATGAAATATGGTTATGCATTTGCAGTTCCTAATGCAGCATCTTAGACCCGTAATGCACAAGCACCAACTGAGCTACCGAGTCACCCAAGTGTGGTCAGCTATGATCAGCAATACCAAAACCTAACTAATTGTTTCTACGATGAAATAAGGCAAAGAGACAATAGTTAAGGAAATATAATATTTACTAATTAGCGCCAATTGTTAATTGATTTAATAATATAAGATAAGATATAACTCCATTTTATATATAACTTGCAATCAATAGGAGTTATAGACTGAACAACAAGCAATTGATCAGTCAAATTTGAATGAAGTTGATGTAATGGTAATTTTAGTTGAAGAGGCAAACCCTGAAGTGATCTTCATAATCACTTCTAAAAAGGGCACAAGGGTTGGAAGTCGAGTAATTGTTAGGGAACCAACTAGGAAGAGAAAGATAGTTCTTTTGGAGATGGTTTTGAACCTCTAACTCCAACAAATTTTCCATTTGAAGGGTGAGGACTCATGCGGAAAGGTAAAAAAAAAAAGAAGTTGTGATAGAGAATGGTTTCCAAGGTAAGAGGGAGAAACATATTGGGAAGTAAAAATCCAAGAAGTAATATGTAAAGGAGTTTTTTTTGTGAATGTTCAGGATAGTTGGTTATTTTTTTTATGGATAGTTGGTGTATTTTGTATGATTTGGATGGTTGGTGTTTAGAATCTAAATGGCTGTAATTTGGATAACTGGTTTTTTTTTTTAACTTTATTTTGGATGAACTGATATATAAGTGTTTTATTGGTCATATGGTTATGTAGGTACTTCTCATTGCTCATTACAGGTACTTCTTATTGGTCATATAATTTTGTGTACTTCTTATAGGTACTTTTTATTTCATGTTAAATTTATGACCTATAATTCAATATTCCATGCGATATAATTTCGCATTAAATTTAACACTTAACACCAAACTTACACTTCAACCTTAACAGTAAAATGTTATCCTTCACATTACCTATATTCAACAAAGCTTGCACTTCAAACTTAGCATATCAAATGTCACGAAAATATCTAACCCCACAACTTGACATTACCTATATTCACTTCATAATAATGACCACAATTCTCACAAATTATTGCTAACACTTACAACCACAACTTTAACTTATCATATAATACATTTATAATTTGAGTAAATTACAGGTGCCTGAATTATACCATAATTATAATTCACACTTTGGTACCTGAATTACATTTGTCCCAAAAATATGCCCCAAGTATGGATGACTGGACAATTTAGTCGTTTTAATGGACACTAACTAGTCAATATGAATTTGACCATTTTTTAAAGTTTGACTATTTATTTGACAATTTTTAATTAAACATAGAAAAAGGTTCTCTTTCATTTGAATTTGTCTCTCTCTTGTTTTTTTCTCTTTTTATCTCTCTCCTCAAATCTGTTTCTCTCTGTTTATCTCTCTCTTTCTTTCTTTTTTCACTCCTCAAATCAAGGTATTTAAGTTTACTGTAGGCTTTTAGCAATTGAAAATGGGAAGATATTTTTTTAGATTTGGCAGTGTCCTGGTAATTTGGTGACCTGGTGTTGCACTTATCATGAGTAATCGTAACTGTTGGGCTTGGCTCAATTTTTAATTTATGAAAATGAGCCCATCTCTTTGTGTTTTAGGATGGAAAGTGTCCCATATTGCTTTCAAAGCACTTAGTGGAGATACTCATTAAGGAGGTCCTCACACACTTGGGGTGTGTCCCAAGGGGTACCCACTTTTGTGAAAGGGTGAGGACATACCTCTTGCTTGACCACCACACGTGCACGCGCCGCTGCCGCCATCCGTCCGAATCGGGCCGGGTTGCTGTGGTGTGGACTCTATAATTTTTTATCGAAAAAATTAATAATATTTTTATTATTATTTTATTAAATTTGGTTTTATTTTTTATTTAATTAAATACAGCTTTCTGAATCAGTCTCCCATAACGTCTATTTTTTGTATCTGATCGAGTCTTTAAATACCCAGTAAACGTCGAGGGGAATAAAATTAAAAGTCATTGATTGAGGTAATATGGTGGATCCTATTATTTGGTCAAACGAAACCATATTCTCCTCTTTGACCACTATATTTCTTATTCCTATAATATATGGTAGTGCATGCTTATCCATAGCCATAATATTGGTAGTTCGTTTATAATGAACTTGATTTCATATAGAAATCATCTACTTGAGTGTGGAGGTGAGCCGCCTTCTATTAAAGACTTTAGCTTGTCTTTCTAGAGCACTCATAAGACCTAAAATGTGCGTATGGCCTTTAAAAACCTTGAAAATAATTATAGATCGCAGGTAGACATGGGCATGGGCTGGGCTCGGGCTAGGCCTATCGGGCTTTTAATAAAAGCTGACGAGCCCAAACCCAGCCCAGTCCGCAATAAATTGAGTCGAGCTCGGCTCGGACCTAAAATATGAATCTCAAGCCCGTCCGTCCAAGTCCATCTGTATATTAAAAAAATACAATTAAAATGTCACACTAATTTTTCTTAATAAAAAAATAGTACACACAACAGAATACTTAATAAGTTTGGAAAAATTCTAATAATATCATCTCATAAAAAATATAGTTAATTTATATTTATAAATTATAATATATATTATATCGGGTTGGGTCGGGTCGGGCCAGACCGATGGAAAATTCATATAGCCCAAGCCCCCCCAGTTTCTGGCGGGCTTATACGGGCTTGGGCTCGGACCGGGCCTAACAGCAATTTTTTTATATGTCCAAGCCTGACTAAATGGGTCTTGGCCTGGACGGACGGGCTCGTCGGCCCATGCCCAAGTCTAATCGTGGGACAACAATTTGACTTTTTTGAAAGATTTTAATGTGTTATGTGCTGGTCTCGTGTAACTTAATATGATTAGTTCCAAGGGGGGTTAGGAACTAATATAACTTTTTCGCTTAATAATGCTGACTTAATTAAATGTTTGATAATTTAACTCAGCTTTAGGTCAGCAAGGCTGAGTGAAGTGTGAGACAGCTTTAATCAGACACTGACTAGAGCTGTTTCAATTGTGAGTTGGGAGAAAAACACTTTAGGTCAGCTTCCAACTCAGCACTCTGATTACTTAGCGTCGGCTTATACAAATTATATACTGAGTAATTTAGGCAAGCAACACATACATATATATCAAGAGAAAGGGTTAGAGATTACTCAGCAGTCTTATCCTGGTTCGGCCTCACCGCCTACGTCTAGTCCCCAGAATCCATCCGGGCTTTTTCAATCCACTACTGAGCTCTTTAAAGGTAGAGCACAAACCGTTTACAAAGCAATTGAGTATGCAAGAGTACCGTCCTCTATTCGTCTACTCAATCCTACTGAGCGCTATAATCGAACACTCAAATTTTCTCTACCGCTGAGTACTAAAACCGAGTACTCAGCTTCACTCTTCTAACCTTTACAATTGATACATGATTGTTCTCTCTAAATGAAGAACACTTTAGATGAATACAAATTCACTCTAGACTTCTACACAGTGATTGGAAATTGGGTGTAAGAACTTGCTTTGTTTTCAGACAGCTTCTATTTTGGATTTTCACTCTTGTGAATATTTGCTTTTCTGTCTGTTTTGGCTTGTATGTGTCGTAAGGATCTAAGTGATGAACTTGTCCTTTTATAGTGAATTCTGAAGCTTCAAATCATTTGAATTCCGACATATCCGTTGGGAGTAACGGTCTTCGATCGTCATTCATTGGTCAGCTTCCAGAATCGCAGGCCAATCCTGTCATCTGATTTTAGCAGGCATCAGGCTTGCCAGTTTTGTCTTCTTCCGCCAGGTTCGTCTTCTAGCGCTAATTTTGTCTTCTTGCCAAATGCCAGTTGATCCATGCGTCTCGAAAAGGTCTCTAGGAGGATTTTCGAGGCTTCTGAATTTTTGCAGACCTGTGTCGGACTTTGTCTTCTAGTCAACGGATCATTGGCGCTGTCCTGACGACTACTCAGCTTGATTTGATCGGCTTTGCCTTCAATCTATTTCTTTATCTATGCTGAGTTACATTCTACTCAGCTTCTTCAGTCGACTTCGCCTTCAAGCGTTATTCTGAAGAAGACTTTTCTTTTAACAGGGTTGTGTTACATTCTACTCAGCTTCTGCTGTGTGTCTTTGCTCATGTTGACTTCGTTCTGTCTTTCTTATTGAAAACTTAGTTCCTGTTCTCGTTAGTAAACTTACTCAACATTGAACAAACTCATTAGTACAATTAAATCAAAGCACTTAAATTTAATTTTCTTAATCATGGGATTAACTTAAACAATTTTGTCAAATCAAAATCATGTGGAAAGGTGTTTCAACAAACTCCCCCATTTTGATGTTGGCAAAAGTATTTAATTATGGAACTCAGCGTTGAGATTCCCCATGATAGTTAACCTTTCTTATTCTTCTGAAATTACTCCCCCGTAAGGGTTGCATCTATTGACTTAATTTAACTCTAAACCTTCTAAGATCTAATCGAGTGAAACTAATGCATGCTTTTACTGACTTAGTTCAATTCTAAACCTTCCAAGATCTAATTCAGATGAGCCTAAGGCAGTTTACAGAAATAGGTCAGTGCTTGGAATATTTAGTCATTACTCAGTTTCAAATATAGGTATCAGAGTTGGAAGTGTGCTGAGTATATTAACTTGTTTAATTTTTGGGTTCACAAGCTTTGTTTGATTGTTGTTCAATGGATAGTTGAATGAGACAGATCAGCATAAAAACACAGCAAGTAAGCATCGCATATATAAAGACAGTTTGGATAAGAGATGCTTATATATAATATTACTCAGCTTAACATGAACATGTCAGAAAATATAAGTTACAAGCAAGGACTATAGACTATTGCTAGTTCTATTTCTTAATATTGGCTTGAACTTGATTTGACTTGGGTTTGGTTTGGGCAGTTCGGTGTTGCTGAGTGTGGGTGCTCGGGATAGCAGAAGTTGAACCAGGCTTCTGCTGAGTTCCGGCAGCTGGCATTTTGGCTTTACCTTTCTCCCCCGTTTTGTGCTGAGTTCCAGCAGCTTGCTTCGTTTGATCTCTCTCCCCCGTTTTTCCAGCATCATGAGATGGAGGAGGAGGTGCATAGAAAGTCCCTTGATGAATAGCACGAGTCAGTATTGAGGAGTACTGTTGCATTTGACTCGTACTCTCCCTTAGACCCTTAAAGACCTGCACGCTATCGGCCATACTTGAGGCGGGGATTTTTATGTTGGCATTGAGCATACTGAGTAAATACTCGAGAGATTTCCAGATCCAAGTGATTGATTCAGTCATCCGTGCATAGGATTGATAGTACATCCTGAGCAGCACAGTATCATATGACTGACGTTGAACATTCATGTGCCAGACATGCGCAAGTGTGGATTGAGTGCATTGCAGAATCTCATTAGTCTTGACATGGTCAGTGTCCATTTCCTCTTTGCTCGGGTTGAGTAGGTGAATGGCTTCACCAATCTGTTCTATGGAGCATTGAGAAGAGGAGGAGATAAGGTCACGAGCTCCGGTCAGCTCAGATGATAGCTGGGAGAAAAGGTGATTGACCTTAGCAGAGGTTGCAGATGTTGAGTTCGCAGCTGATAAGGCATTAAGTTGACCTTGGATGGAGTTCATGTGATTCACCATCATCAGCTGGAGTTCAGCCAGCTTCACTATGCACTCTTGCTTGGGCTGTTGAGAGACGAAAGATGTCATGACACTCATCAGTTCTTTGAGACCCTTAAGTTCGGACAGTAGTTGAGTGACAGAGGATAATTGGGTTGGCTCAGCAGGAATAGACCCAACAGCATCGGCGTGATACTGATGAATATCTTGAAGTACAGGTTGAGCTCAGTCAATGATTTTCCTTCCAGACTCAGAAGCATTCAGATAAGTGTAGGATTCATCAGTGTTATGCTCAGGGGCCATGATGTTGTCAGCACCGGATGGAGGAGGTGTTTGGTGCTGCCCGGAAGCGGAGGTGCCAGCTTAGTCAGCAGCAGGTGTTGACTGGTTTTCTGTCTGCTTGGTAGGAGTAGGAAGAGTTTGATCAGTAGAGTTCTTAACCTGCTCAGTGTCAGTCTGAGGCTGAGTAGAGTTTTGTGGTTGAGGCAACTCAGAGCTGGCTTTAGCAGGAGGATTTTCCTTGGCTAACTCATTGGGTTGAGCAGCATGGACTTCTCGCACTTGCTCAGTGGAAGGATGAGAAGAAGTGTCGGCAGAGATTGGACCCTTAGTAGCTTTTGGGTCGGCTTGTTCCTCAGCTTGAGAAACAGAGGCTTATTTTTCCTTCACTTGGTCGGGAGTGGGTTCAATGATGTCTGTGAAGAACTGGAATTGAAGCCTAGTGAGATCAGTGATAGGGGCCCTCAGTGGAGATTCATCCAATAAGTCTATGACTTTGGGTTTCAGCGCCTTGCATTTGAACCGCTTTTCTGTGCTGTCCTTTTGAGTGTGGGTTTTAGGAGAAGGATTAGCAGCAATAGAGTCAAGGGACTCAGAGGAAGAGTTGAGTCCAAGGTTAGCATCAAGGCCTTCCACAACCTTGTCCTTCACTGGTGACTCATCTTGGTGCTCAGCAACACCTGTGTTACTTGGCTCAGCAGAACCCATCTTGTCAGCTTGAGGCTGACCCTCAGTATCACCATGTTCTTCCTCCTGATCACAAGGAGTCTTCTCCAGATCAATTTCCTGACTTTGCATGAAATGTGATTCCTTTGTAATCACAAAGTCAAGTGGGTTAGCATCGATCGGCTTCAACCCACAGGTTTTCTTCCTCTTCAAAGGCTGATCAGGTGTTTCCTCACTTTCTTCCTCAGGCTCAACTTGCCTTTTCTGTTTCTCAGCTGACTTAGGTTCCCCTTAACCTTGCTCAGCAAGAGCAGCTTTCTTTGTACTGGATACTATCCTAAGCTTTTTCGGAGTTGTGTTAATGTCTTTGGTTGAGGATTGGTCAGCTTTCCTCTTTCTGTCCTGCCTAGTGCGCTCATCCTGTGCTCCTTCAACCATATTATCCCCTTTCATATCTTCCTCAGCGGGTTCAATAGCCCCCTTTCCTTTCTTGGGTTTGTTGGGTTGGCTATGAGCTAAGCCGAACAGTACTGCTGAGGTGATCTCAGTGCCCTCAATCTCAATTTCCTCTACTAAGATGACCTGGTGATCCTGAAGTATTTTGGTGATGAGAGAACCCATCCTGAGGATCCTGGTGCTTCTTTGAAATGCTCTGATGAGAAATACGGGCATGTTGAGCAGCTTGTAGTTCAGCATGTGCCAGATAAAGCACTACTCAAAGTTCGACGCTGAGGAGGAGGAATTTACCTTGGGGAACAAGAAGTTGGTCAGGATATAGTGGGCTTGTTTTTTAGGCTGACCCATGCAGGTGCTGGCGATTTCTCCTTTATGGTTCTTGGGTTTACAGAACTCAACAACGTAATTAACTCGCAAGTAGTCATTCGTGCACCTGAGTTCAGATCCTTTTTCCTTCAGCTTTAACAGTTTAGCGAGATAAGATGGGGTGATGATGATATCCTTGTTCTTGACCTTCGTGATCATGTAGTCATCATTATCATCAGCAACTCTGAGATTCGTGTAGAATTCCCTCACCAACTGTGGTAAGTGGTTACAGGGAGAGAGAAGAGCTCGGTCCAGTCATTTGTTGAAACACCTTTCCAACATGATTTTGATTTGACAAAATTATTTAAGTTAATCCATGATTAAGACAATTAAACTTAAGTGCTTTGATTTAATTGTACTAATGCGTTCGTTCAATGTTAAGTATAAAAATATTTAAGAACAGGAATCAAATTAAGATAGAATGTAGTCAGCATGATAACATAGCACGGGTTGAGTAAAGAATGACTCAGTACGAAAGAAGGAAAGTCTTCTTCAGGACCAAAGCTTACAGAACGAAGCTGACCGCAGAAGCTGAGTGAAAAGCAACTCAGCATAAAAGAAGAAAAGTCTTCTTTGGAACTATATCTTGCAGAACGAAGCTGGCCGTGGAAGCTGAGTGAAAGGCAACTTAGTATCGGAATTGGCAACAATCAAAGACAACGATTATCAAAGTCATGTTAAATGATTTCAAGACAGCACCAATGATCCGTTTGCTAAAAGACAAGATCCGACAACTGTCTGCACAAATAATAGAAACCTTGGAATTACGCAAAGGTTTAATTTTGAGATGCATGGGTCAAATGTCCGCTGGCTAAATGACGAAACCTACATTACAAGACAAACCTGCGAGAAGAAGACAAGCCTGGCACCTGCCGAATTCAGACGACAGGATTGGCCTGCAAATCTGAAGCTGACCAGAACATGTCGCAAGAAAAAGCCGTTTGAATCCAACGGACAAATTCAAATCATTTCTGCTTCAGATTACAACTATAAAAGGACAAGTACACTTCTTGGATCCTTGCCGAAACTATAAGAGAAAAAGAGCATACATACAAAGCACTTCAAAACAAGAAAAAGATCTTACACCAAATTTCTATATCTGTGTAAAAGCTAGATTGATTTTGTAATCATCTAAAGTGTTCTTTGTCTGAAAAAGAACAAAGTTGTATCAATTGTAAAATTGAGAGAGTTATGCTGATTACTCGGTTTTAAGTACTCAGCGGTAGAGAAATCTAGGTGTTTGGTTATAGCACTTAGTAGGAGTTGAGTAGACGAATAGAGGACAGTACTCTTGCATATTCAACTGCCTTGTAAACGGTTTGTGCTCTACCTTTAAAGAGCTCAGTATTGGATTGAAAAGCCCGAAGGGATTCTAGGGACTGGACGTAGGCGGAGAGGCCGAGCCAGGATAAGTCATGCTGAGTAATTTCTAACTCTATCTCAATATATATCTGTATGTGTTGCTTGCTATATTTACTTAGTATATAAATTGTTTAAGCTGACACTGAGTAAATCAGAGTGTTGAGTTGGAAGCTGACCATAAAAGTGTTATTTCCCAACTTGCAAGTAAAACAGCTCGAGTCAGTATTTGACTAAAGCTGTCTTACGCCTCACTCGGTCGTGCTGACCAAAACTGAGTTGTGAAACTCAAAGAATTATTTAAAGTCAGCATAATTAAAACGAAAAAGTTACATTAGTTCCTAACCCCCCTTGGAACTAATTACACGGGACCAACAAGTGGTATCAGAGCCATAAAGCTCACTACTCAAAGATATAACTATCTTGAGCTGATCCCGATAAATGGCTGAGAACAGCACTCGTTTCCTTCCAGGGAACCAAACAACACAGATACTCCCTGAGGGATTATCAATTAGTCGGCCTCCCCTATTCTTTGGATCTAATTATACATTCTGGAAGAATAGGATGAAGAACTTTATTCAAGCCACAAACATGAGTGCATGGCTTGCAATAGTTCAAGGCCCATATGTGCCTTATAAAACTGTTAACAATGAGAAAGTTGTTAAGAGTGAAAATGAGTGGTCAGAAAATGACTTTAAGAAATTACAAAATAACGTTTCGGCTATCAATATGCTTCACTGTGCTCTAGATGCTGCAGAGTACAATAAGATTTCAGGTTGCGAGTCAGCACATGAGATATGGAAAAAGCTGGAGGTGACCTATGAAGGCACGAGTAAGGTCAAGGAATCTAAGGTGAACCAGCACATGAGACTATACGAGCTGTTCGAGATGAATGAAAATGAAGACATCTTGGAGATGAACTCAAGGTTCACCAATATTATAAATGAGCTCAAGAGGCTCAGAAAGAACTTCACCGAAGAGGAACAGGTGAAGAAAATATTGAGAAGTCTTCCCAAAAGCTGGCAAGCTAAGAAGACAGCTGTAGAAGAAGCTCAGGACTTGACCACGTACAAATATGACGAGCTGATCGAATCTCTGCCGACTCATGAGATCTCTATGAAAAACTTCGAAGCAAAAGAGAAGTCAGAGGACAAGAAACAAAAATCACTTGTCATGAAAGCTGACTCAACCGAAGCTGACTCATCAGACGATGAGGAAATGGCCATGTTCATAAGGAATATGAAGAAACTGTTCAGAAAGAATGAAAGGAACAGCAAGAGGTCATTCAGAAGAGGCGATAAGTACAAAGCTGAGTCTAGTGACAAATACAAAAAGGACAGCTCCAAACTGTCACGTGCTTTGAGTGCCATCAAACTGGGCACATTAAGTCAAGCTGCCCTAATCTGAAGAAAGAAAAGAAGGGAAGCAAAAAGGCTATGGTCGCTACATGGAGTGACAGTGATGAGTCAACCTCATTTGAAGCTGATGCAAATGAAACAGCAAATATATGCTTCATGGCGGATGATGCTGCTGACCACACTCGATCTGAGCAAGCTGACCTCTCAGAAGAATCTGAACAAGAGGAACACTCCAATGAGGTAACAACTTTACTCTTGCTTAGAAATGAAATGGTCAACGCCTTGAGTGATCTATATACACTAACTAAAATTTGTAACAAGAAAATAAAAGCACTCAGCAGGCGGTGTGACGAGATTGAAGAGGTCAAACTGAGTGACCTCCGATATCTTCTCCAAGACAGCTCAACTTTGCATGACAACATGGAAATCATGCACAAGTTTGTCTCGGAAGTCCAATCAGATTCAAAGAAACTGAGAAAGGACGTCACAACCCTACAGAACCAAACGAAAGGTTCAACTAAAAATAAACCCCACACTGAGTACTCAGGTATAGGTCAGCGTAGACAGTTCACTCAATGTGACTATTATGGGAAAAGGGGACACACAATAGATGTGTGTTGGTATAATAAGCGGATTGTCCAATGTGACTTCTGCGGAAAGAAAGGTCATACCACCAAGGTATGTTGGCATGCTCAGCACAACGGTGCTGACCAAAAACAAAGTCACCCTAAAAGGGTAAGTCATTGTGACTTCTGTGGTAAACAAGGCCACACAATAAATATATGTCGTCACAAACTAAAACATGATATTGCACCTGTTTATGCTAACCAACGAGGACCCAAAAAGAATTGGGTACCTAAAGATGAATAGTTTAAAATGCATGTGAGCCTGAGATGCGTGGAGAAATCAAAACTGTTTTATATTGACAGCGCATGCTCGAGGCACATGACTGGTGATGAAACTCAGTTCATCACACTTGAGCTTAAACGAGGTGGAAACGTAAGCTTTGGAGACAATAAAAAGGGTAAGATAGTAGGTTCAGGTACTATCAGAGGTAACCCTACTATTGAGTCAGTCTCCTTAGTTAAAGGTCTCAAATATAACCTACTGAGCGTAGCTCAGCTGTGTGACAGCGGTAGGAAGGTTGTATTTGACGCCACTCAGTGTCGGATACTCGAGGGAAAAACAAACAATTTGATTTTAACTGCCCCTCGTGTTGACAATGTATATATGTTGAGTTTAGAAAAACAGTTTTCCAAAAATATATGCTTAGTATCTAAAGAGGATAACTCCTGGCTATGGCATAGGAGACTTGGTCATGTAAGCATGGACCTCCTTGCCAAATTAGCTAGAAAGCAACTAGTTGAGGGATTGCCCAAATTGAAATTTGAAAAAGATCAATTATGTAATGCTTGTCAGCAAGGTAAAAAAACGAAAAAGTCTTTTCAAAGTAAAAACATTGTCTCAACCAAGAGATCATTGGAATTACTACATTTAGACCTTTTCGGACCTGTCCAGCCACTCAGCTTGGGTGGTAAGAAATTTTCCTTAGTCATTGTAGACGATTTCTCTCGGTATACTTGGATCATCTTACTGAGTAGCAAGGATGAAACATTTGAGATGTTCACAACATTGATTAAACACCTTGAAAATGACAAAGACCTAAGAGTAGCTCATATTAGAAGTGATAATGGCGGAGAATTAAAAAACCAACAGTTTGATGAATTCTGTGAAGTCAGTGGCATTGACCATAACTTTTCTGCTGCTAGGACGCCTCAACAAAATGGGGTTGTTGAAAGGAAGAACAGAACAATAGTCGAAATTGCTAGAACAATGCTGAGCGAAAATAGGCTTCCAAAGTATTTCTGGGGTGAAGCTGTCCACACAGCATGTTATATCCTGAATAGGGCTTTAGTTAGGCCTATACTCAAGAAAAATCCTTATGAACTTTGGAAAGGACGAAAGCCCAACATTGGCTACTTTCGTGCCTTTGGTGTAAATGTTTTATACTCAACACAAAAGATAACCTTGCTAAATTTGATGCTAAAGCCGACGAAGCAATCTTTTTAGGGTACTCAACTAACAGTAAAGCATATAGGGTGTATAATAAACGAACTCAAGTTGTAGAAGAGTCTGTCCACATCGAGTTTGATGAAACTGACCCTGTAGGAAAGACGACTCAGTCTGCTGAAGATGAACCAAGCACAGCTTCCGCTGATCAAAATGGTGTCTCTGAGTTATCAGTACAAGGGCTGGCCAAAGGTAAGCACGAAACCGAAATTACCTTTGCTGACCAAACTACTCCTGCAGATATTGTAGAAACACATATTCCAGACAACTCAACATTACCCAAAGAAATCAAAATTCCAAGAGGACATTCGGAGAAGTCCATTCTTGATGCTGCTGACAACAAGCTGATGACAAGAGATCAGCTTAGAAAGTATCTCAGCAATGTTGCTTTCGTCTCAATTCATGAGCCAAAGAGTTTCGATGATGCTGAGCATGACGAACACTGGATCAATGTTATACAAGAGGAGCTTGATCAGTTCAAAAGCAATGAGGTATGGGATTTAGTACCAAAACCTAGGAACCAAAAGACCATAGGAACTAAGTGGGTCTTTAGGAACAAAGCCTGACTCGTAGCCCAAGGCTATAGTCAGCAAGAGGACATTGACTATGGTGAGACCTTCGCACCCGTAGCTAGGTTAGAGGCTATACGTATACTGTGTGCATATGCCAGTTTCATGAACTTCAAACTATATCAAATGGATGTCAAAAGTGCTTTTCTTAATGGATTTATAAACGAAGAGGTATATGTTAGTCAACCTCCTGGGTTTGAAGATCCAAAGTTTCCAAACCACGTTTATAAACTCAAGAATTCCATGTACGGCCTGAAACAAGCATCTCGTGCTTGGTATGAGAGGTTGACCAATTTCCTGCTGACCAGGAACTACGTCAGAGGCAAAGCTGACACAACCTTATTCATTAAGAAAAAGGATAAAAATACCCTGCTGGCACAAATTTACGTAGATGATATAATATTTGGTGCTACTGACGAATCTATGTGCAAAGAATTTAGCAAACAGATGCAAACTAAGTTCGAGATGTCTATGATGGGCGAACTCAACTTCTTCCTTGGACTTCAAATCAAGCAAGGGAAGAATGGCCTCTTTATTAGTCAGTCTAAGTACGCCAAAGAAATGTTAAAGAAGTTTAATATGGAAGAATGTAAGCCCATATCAACCCCAATGGGTACTGATATTGTCCTTTGTGCTGACGAGAAAGGTAAGTCAATAGACAGCAAGTTATATCGAGGTATGATTGGCTCTCTACTCTATCTTACTGCTAGTAGACCTGATATTCAGTACTCAGTATGCTATTGCGCTAGATATCAAGCTGACCCCAGAGAATCACACCTTATAGCTGTAAAAAGAATTTTTGGATATTTGCAGAGCTCAGTTAATGCAGGTTTGTGGTATCCAAACTCAAATGACTTCACACTTATTGGATACACTGATGGTGACTATGTACGGGACAAGCTAGAGCGTAAGAGCACTTCTGGAGGATGTCACTTCCTTGGAAGCTGTCTAGTGCCTTGGTTCAGCAAGAAGCAGTCATCAGTTGCCTTGTCTACAACTGAAGCTGAGTACATTGCTACTGGAAGCTGTGTGGCCCAAGTCCTATGGATTAAGCAACAGCTTGAGGATTACAGAGTTAAAACAAAAACAATTGAAGTCAAATGCGATAACAAAAGCGCTATTGACCTATCTAAGAATCCAATCCAACACAGCATGATGAAGCATGTCAGCATAAGGCATCACTTCATCAGAGATCATGTACTCAAAGGTGAGATCAAGCTGACCTACGTACCAACAGATGAACAGCTTGCGGATATCTTCACTAAGCCTTTGGCTCGTGAGCAATTCAGCATATTAAGGGAAGCTATCGGTATGTGTAATCCTGTTTAATAAATTCTTGATCAATATTGAGTGATTATACTACATGCCGAGTAGTTATTGCATGCTAAGTAACTTACTCAAACTGAGCTAAACTGAATAACATAGAATCACCCTATGCTGACTAGACATACATGCTGAGTGATTACTACAGGCTGAGTTACTTCTGTATGAAAATTTCCTCTACGTAAAACTGAGCACTTAATATCTCAAACGTTTGAAATTCTAAATACCGAGTAACATTCACTTGGACATTAAATAGCACACACGCATTAAATAGCCACCTAGGATGACGTACGAGCAATAATTAGAAAACAAATGCGCCGAATGTGTCATAAATGCCAGATTATTATCGTTTGATCATCTCGAGGTAAAACGGCTACTCCAACGTTCCAGATCAACTCGACCCTCTATAAATAGTGGACAAATTCCCACTCACATCTCTTTACACTTTGAAATCTCTGGCAAATTGATTTCTATCCGAATCCCTAATCTTCAAATACTCTCAAAGAATCCCTAAAAATCATGTCGGATTCCCAAAACATCTCCGGAGCTGGTTATGACGGCAACCACTCCGATGAAAACCCTCCATCTCCTGCTCAGCAGGAATACGTCGAGACTCCCACCAAGTCTCAAGGACAAGGTCAGCATGACCAAACTCCAAGCAAGAGCCACCAAGCTGACCTCGCAACCTCTTCGAAAAAGAAGAAGAAGAAGGAAAAGAAAGAACCAGAAAGAACCTATTCTCCAGTTTTCGGCAGCATTAGGGGATGGAAAATTGATCGCTCCCGCTGGTTCTGTAAAGGGTTTGTCGAAGCTGAAAAGCCCTTCTGCGAATTGATCTCTAAGAATGGCTGGACTGGGTTGTTCTCTATCCGTGAAGCCACCTATCCGGAGTTAGTAAGGTAATTCTATGCCAACTTACGAGCTGCTGACGATGACAGTGACTACATGGTCACTGAGGTCAAGGGGAAGAGGATCTTTGTTAACCCTCCTTATCTCGCTACACTGCTAAATCTAAAGAACGAAGGAGCCAAACTCAGAACTACAAACGATTCCACCAAAATTGACTATCACGTGGAGTTCTGTAAACCGAAAGATCACAAGGGAAAAATAGCTAGCACATGTATGGGTCAAAATCAAAAGATGGCTCACTACATTCTGACCAACTTCATCTATCCCAAGATCAATGCTCAATCCTCTGCTTCTAACTTCGAGCACTGCTTCATATGGCACATGCTGACCTACCAGCCACTCAACATGCCTGTATTTCTTATCGGCGGATTTTAGCGAAGCACAGGGACACTTAGGTTGGGGTCCCTTATTACAAAGATCCTTCAAGATCACCAAGTGAGCTTAGCAGAAGAAATTCAAGTTTGGTTTACTGAGATCTCTGCAGGTATTCTATTCGACTTAGCTTATGACCAACCAATTGTACCAAGGAAAGGAAAAGGAGCGGCGGTTGAAGAAGCACAAGTTGTGCCAACCAAGAAGGGAAAGAAAGTTGTGGTGAAACCTCCTGCTGACCGAACTCGGCAAGATAAAAATCGGAAAGCTGACCAAGCTGCGAAGGATGTCAACATAGTTCCAAAGAAAATTCGTTTTGTGACAAGCGCACAGAAAGCTGTTGCTGAGCAAGCTAAGTCAACAGGAAAAAGGCCCGCTGAGCCTGAGGAAGAAGAGAAAGAGGAAACTCCTGAGACACCTCTAATGAAGAAGAGAAGAACATCTGATCTGAGTCCCATTAATGCTGCCCCTCTTGACTTTGTCGTCTCCGAAGATTCCCATTTCGTGAGAAGTCAAAAGATTGATCTTGAGAAAACACCCCCTGAACAGGAAGATGATTTGGGAGATTTTGGAGGCCAGTTTGAAGCTGAGCGAACAGCTAATGTCGATGATGAGCAAGATAAGGATGCTACTGAGCAAACTAAGTCGGGTGATGATGAACCAATTGAACAACAAGTTGACCAAACAGTAAGAGCTCAAACTGTGAGAAGCCTTAAGGCTGCCCTAGAGCTCAATTCTTCATCTGAATCTCTAGACTCGATTGCTGCTGACCAATCACCTCCAACCAACAAGGTCAGTTCTAAAAAGTGTTTCAAACGCAAAGCTCACAAGTCCAACTCTCTATACCTACTAGCTGATTCTCCACTTAGAGAACCAATTACTGACCTAACTGGACTTCAGTACGAATTCTTCTCCTCCATCATCGAGCCAACTCTAGATCAATTCACACAAAAGCAAGCCTCTGTTACTCATACTGAGGAACAAGCCAAGACCCCTGAAAATCCAATCTCTGCCGAGCAAGAGCACGAAGTTCAAGCTGCTCAAGAGGGTGAGCGAGCAAAAGAAAATCATGTAAGTTCTGAAGTACCTCCTCCTGCACCAACTCAATTTCCAACCACTGTTGAGCAGGTCAACATCTTTGTCGATCCACCTCTTCCTAACTCAGCATCGCAGAATGTTGAACAGTCAGTTCCTGGTGCTAACAAAAGTCCAGTTGTTGATCATGCTGGTCCATCTGGTACTGGAAAGCAACCTACTCAAATACTGGCTGCTGAGCGAACTCCTGAGGCAACTTATGCCTACCTAAATGCTACTGAGTCTCGGCGTCGAATCATTGACTCAGCTCAATCCATTCTCTAGGATTTGACTTCCTCTCATGCCGATGCTGCTGGGTTCGTTAATATTGAGTCAACCCAACTTTCTTCTGTCACTCAGCTCCTGAATGAGATCAAGGGTCTCAAAGATCTTGTGAGTTTCATGACAACTGTTCAAACTCAACAACCCAAGCAAGACTCCATAGTGAAGCTGGCTGAACTGCAGTTAATGATGGTGAATCACATGGATTCCCTCCAAGGCCAAATAAATGCTCTGTCTGCAATAAACACGGGATATGCTACTTCTGCTGAGGTTGACCACCACTTCACCAAGCTACACTCTGAGCTGATCGATACTCGTGCGCTCATTTCCTCCTCTTCCCAGTGTTTGATCGAACAAATTAGCAAAGTTGTCCGTCTACTCAACTTGAGTAAGGAAAAGATGGATACTGACTTGGTGAAAACAAATGAAATCCTGCAATACTCCCAAGCTACCTTCAAACATGTGCGCCATACGAATGCTCAACATTAGTTCTACGATTCGGCCTTGCTCAAAATGTATCATCAAGCTTATGCTAGGCTGACTGACACGCTGACCTAGATTGGGAAATCACAAGAATATATTCTCAGTATGCTTAGTGCATCTATTCGAGTCCCCGGATCCATTATAGACGATGGCGTTCCTATTTTCGACAGTCTCAGGGAAAGCACGAAACAGCTTAAGGTGTATTCAGTGAGATTAACTCGTGCTACTCTCAACGACACTTTCAGTCCTCCTCCGCCCGATGCTGGCAAAACGGGGGAGAAAGAACAAGCTGATGGAACTCAGCACAAATCAGGAGAAGCAGGAGAAGCATCTGGTAGTCAGCAGCAACAAAGAAACGCCAAGGGAAAAGGCAAAGTTAATCATGCCCATCAAACCCAAGTCAACAGAAAGAAATAGACTAGTCATTAGAACTTGACTTGTAGTATTTGGTTTTGGCGTTTTCCATTTTTTGTATGTTGTCTAACCATCTATCTATTTTAAGCATCCTTTTTATTTAAACTGACTTATCTACATATGATGCTTACTTAAAATGTGCTATATGCTGAACTGTCTTAAATGAACAAACCATCGAACTTAAAAAGGAACATGCATGAAACTCTTAACACACATTTTGTTCTGATACATGAATTCATAGATATAATCTCTCTGATACCTAAAACTGACCATGTATCAAACTGAGTAAATACATGTTCCAAGTATTGAACTCTTCTGAAAGCTGACCTAGGCTCATCTGAATTAGATCTTGGAAGGTCTAGAATTGAACTTAGTCAGTACAAGCATGTTTAGATTTTTCTCAATTAAATCTTGGAAGGTTTAGAGTTAAATTGAATCAAATAGATGCAACCCTTACGGGGGAGTAATTTCAGAAGAACGAAAGACAATTCAATCATGGGGAATTTCAAAACTGAGTTCCATAACTAAATATTTTGCCAACATCAAAATGGGGGGAGTTTGTTCAAACACCTTTCCAACATGATTTTGATTTGACAAAATTATTTAAGTTAATCTATGATTAAGACAATTAAACTTAAGCACTACTGGAAAATACTTGTTTACTGACGGAAAATTCCATCAGTAAACGCCTAAATTCCGTCAGTAAATAGATTTACTGACGAAAGCCTGACGGAAAGAAAACCGTGGGTGAAATACACGTCAAAGATTCTTCTTGACAGTATTCTGACGGATGTTCCGACGGTTTATTGGTTTATTGACGGAATATTCCGTCAATAAGGCTGACGTTTCATTGACATAATCTTTTCGTCAAGCTTACCTGACGTTTTTACTGACATTTCGACCGTCAAAACATTTCAACGGAACAACAATACAGAATTTATTCCGTCAGATTACTTTTCAACGGAACATTGACAGAAAGTTCCGTCATAATACAAAAAGAAAATTAAAAAAAAATGAATGAATTGTACAATAAATTATACCCTGAATAAAATACAAAACATATACATATAATATAATATTAATTATAAAAAAAAAAGAAATTGCTTAAAGTCTCTTTGACCCAAAGACCATAACAAATAAATGAATGTATCAAAATAAGTCTAATTGTAACTCTAAAAATTGATTGGAGAACATTAATACTACAATATTTATGCCCAAAAATTGTTATTGCAAAAGAGAGGCAATGAGCTAGTCAAAAGTTAAAAGTTAATAAAGGTGATTACAAAAACAATTTAATTGTATAAGGATATAATATACCAATTCATGTTGAGATTCTGCAAGAACAACAACAATAAAAAAGCCTTATTACTTTGACACAAGTCCGCAGTCCACATGACGGTGAGCTTCCTCCATGCATTGCAATAACCATGGCACCTGCTAATAACCATTTCAAAAACCAATCATAATTTACTAAAACTAAAGATTAGAAAATTGAAAAAAAAATAGAAATATGTTTGTTCAAACATCTAAAATAGAAGTAATTAAACATTGTATATAAACTTTGCATGAATTGAAACACCTAGATCGAGAGACTTAATTAATTAGGTGAACTATAGAAGTGAAACCCTAGAACTAATTAATAAGAATAACTATGATAGAAGCAATTAAACATTATAGTGCATCAATCAGGTCATGACATGTAAGATGGTCATGACATCTAAAATTAACATTCTAATTCCAACAAGTCTTTGAAGTGCAGTGAACCAACTCAATAAAATTATAGGTATGAATTCCTGTCAACTACAATCCATGATGAAGAAATTAGATTTTTATAATTTACATTTCTATGTTATTTTGTTCTGTTTCGGTACGAGGATTGTGGCTTAGTTAAATCGTGGTTATTAATTTTTTTTTGGATGATGGCGATTCCCCGTCACCCATGGGGACCCGAGCGGTGCGGGTGTGGGGGCGAAATGGGGAATGTATCCCCGCCCTCGCCCCATCGCCACCCCTAGAGTTGACACCAAAATTTGGTTTATAATCTAGTTATGATCATTATAATTTTAAGAAACTAAGGAAACCACTATGGACTGCTAAATTAAGTACCCGGAATAAATGATCAGACCAACAATAGCACCAGCAAAGATTCGAATTAAGACGGGCCACATGTATGATGTTAACAATGACAAGTTGAGCATGGTTGAACCACTAATCTGCAAATAGTACAGAGTTCAAAATACTAGAATGATATTATGTTATATATATTTATATAATTTCTTTTCATAGAAACTCAAAACAAATGCTCATTATAAAATCTGTAGGACTCGGTCTTCGGTGACTCAAATCCATACCTTAAGTAATCAGGTACAATTGAGTAAAACAGAAACATCCCCATTGTAAATCCAACAAATGGAAGTGCCTGAAAAAGTAAATATGGAAAAGCATGTTAAAGAATCACTATGCAAGTAATCGTGTTGATAGAATTTTTTCCTTTCCCCCTTCAGTCAGGAAGAGGATAACTGTGGTTTATAGGCCACATTAATTGCATTTATACCCAAAATAATTAAGAAATAATGCAAATATGGATCACAAGCAAAATTTTAAACCCCAACGGGGAATACCAGAAAAGGAACTTTGACTCCTATAATAAGAATTTAGAGAAGAATGATTAACATAGAAACTTACTGCTCTAACTGACCACTGAATAGATTTAAGCTCACCATGCTCAAGAATGCTTCTATAAGACATTATTAAGGGGCACAGTGTGACAGTGGAACAACAAGAAATTGATTAGAAACCTCGACTCTTCAATAGATTCATCTTAAAAAGTGCTGATTTGAAAGAGATTAACATAATAAGAAAAGATTCACAACTATTAATTACATAAACCCCACAAAGAATTTTGAAAATTACAAATGGAAGTTTTCAGCTAATGACTAAAAAGGGTTTATCATAGATGTTGGCAAATGAAAGCGAATGAAAAGATATTAAATAAATAAATAGCAACTAAATACTTGTTTTGATATCTCAAAGAGCAATAAGATCAGCTATTCCAGTTTTAGCCTGCAATACACAAACGACAAGTAGGAAACAAGAGAATCAGATATGCATGGATGAGAATCAGTTTTAGCCCATGTACTTGATTTGGCACAATTTGTCATTTTGGCCCCCTATACATCAGGGATACCCCATGTTCTCTAGTTTTGGTAAAATCTGGTCCTTTTGTATATACATACTGTTGGAGGACAAAGTTTGAGAAGAAGCCTTTTAACTATTAATGGAATAGTCTGTCAATGGTCAAATTTTTAGAAACATTGAAGTACAAGGCCTAAAATAAAAAATTATGCCAAGTTTGGATATAACACAAACCTTTATATCTAATCCACGTCAACGCATAATATTATCACAGTTTAGATATAACAAAGGCCTTTCTGAATTAATAAGTCTTCAAAGTTTAATTACCTTAGTGGAGCCAACTCGCTTGAATAATGCAATTTGAAATGTTATGAGGCAGTAGCATCGCGAACATGGACCATTTCTAGCAGCGTCTCATATCCTAAACACTAACACATGAAGATTTGAAATATCCATCAGCACAAGAGCTAGCAAGTTGAACTAATGGGACATCAGAACACCATCTTCTAATGTAAATTCATAAGGCAGTAGATCAAAATAATTAATCATTCTATTACAACACTAGTTTTATATTCATAGAATTCTCATTTGATAGAGAAAAACATACATATACATAAATTCAACTTCACATCAAATCCGTCTAATTAAGCAAATAATCAAAGATCAAACCAAGTAGAGAGTATAAAAGAATGAAGGAAAAAAAGAGGTATACCTCCAAATATTGGGTCTTCTCACATGGTTCTGATATTGGGCCTTTTCACTCCAAAATTAGCTAAAAAATTAGGCCTTCTTACATAGTTCTAACCATTGCTAAGCATCAACCCATTATATTGTTCACCTGGAAACAGACACAAAACACAAGCTTTATTATAGCAATCAAACTCATAACATTCTCATTCAAGCTTATTTGGTTCGATTTTTTAATCTATCAAAAAATTAAAAGTAAATTATCATTCATGATGAATAGGAAAACAAAATCATGTTAAGTCTTTGAGATTCAAGTTTCATGCATAGTAGATGCATTTGTTAGTATAAAAAAAGCAAGTTCCTAGCTTTCATTTGCCAGAACAAACACAAAATTTTTGCAATTTCAAATCAAATATTGATCAAATTAACAACCCCTAAAAATTACAAATTCAATAAAGATATTCACTTTCTGTAATTCATTTTAAAATTGAACAATATACAGTTTAAATACATTGAAATAAACTGGTACCCAGAAAATAGCATGGATGGATGATCCTCACCTGGCCGAAGTAACCTTCACGCTTAAAGGACAATCGCACTGCGCCTCCAGGAAAAATAACAATCTTCGTGGGGATCACCTTTCACCACCATATAGAGAGTCGTCATTTTCGTTTGAAGGGAAGAGGTGAACGGCGGCCACAAGAAAAAACCCTAAGTTTTCGGACTAGAGAGAAATAGAGAGGAAGACGCGCACACGGCTTAAAAACCCTAAGTTCAGGAAATAAAAAATATATATACAATACATGTAATTTAATCTTAGCCATCCAGTCAATAGGAAATCAACGGATGAGATTCCAGATTTGATAAAGACAAATGGTTTAGAAACAGCTAGTAGAACAATAATAAAAAATAGTGTGATGGTTATGTCATAACTCAGTATTGGTAATGGGAAGAGTTTGATCCGCCAAAATCTCATTTTATATAGTCTATATTTTTTTCCCTTTTTCAATTTTTTTTCTTAAATTAAAATCGAATACTCTATCCAATTTTCTTAAATTACTATTTTAGTTAATAACTAATTCTAGCTAGTACTAATTTAAAATATAATTTTGACATAAAATTATATAAATAAATTTTTTTTATCCATTTTCAAATTGATTAATTTAGAATGTTAATTGAATTTAATCTTGTATTTACCTAGTTCAAGTCAATTTCAAATTGATATATGCACAATAATTTGAAACTTATATAACAAGAATTTAAATCAAATAAATTTTTATTTATGAAAATTACATTAAATATAAATAAATATATATATAGATATTATTTTCATAAACCTATCCATAACCAAAATAAAAATAAACATTTAAGTAAAAAAATGATTTTTTGTTTAAAAAATGTGAAAATTATTAATTTTTTAGCATATCAAAATTTTGACGGAATTATGTCTGTAACTCCGTCAGTACATCAACATTATCCGTCAAACTATGGCGGGAATCTTCCCGCCAAAATTTTCTGACGGATTTCTCATTCCGTCAAACATTCTGTCAAAACATTGTTGACGGAATACTTATTGACGGAATTCCGTCAAAAAATACAGACGGATAATTTTCCGTCAAAGAATTCCGTCAGTAATCCTGTTTTTTCTAGTAGTGAAGTGCTTTGATTTAATTGTACTAATGCGTTTTTTCAATGTTAAGTATAAAAATATTTAAGAACAGGAATCAAATTAAGACAGAATGTAGTCAGTATGATAACATAGCACGGACTGAGTAAAGAATGACTCAGTACGAAAGAAGGAAAGTCTTCTTCAGGACCAAAGCTTACAGAACGAAGCTGACCGCAGAAGCTGAGTGAAAATCAACTCAGCATAAAAGAAGAAAAGTCTTCTTTGGAACTATATCTTGCAGAACGAAGCTGGCCGTGGAAGCTGAGTGAAAGGCAGCTTAGTATCGAAATTGGCAACAATCAAAGACAACGGTTATCAAAGTCATGTTAAATGATTTCAAGACAGCACCAATGACCCTTTTGCTAAAAGACAAGATCTGACAACTGTCTGCACCAATAATAGAATCCTTGGAATTACGCAAAGGTTTAATTTCGAGATGCATGGGTCAAATGTCCGCTGGCTAAATGACGAAACCTACATTACAAGACAAACTTGCGAGAAGAAGACAAGCCTGGCACCTGCCGAATTCAGACGATAGGATTGGCCTGCAAATCTGAAGCTGACCAGAACATGTCGCAAGAAAAAGCCGTTTGAATCCAATTGACAAATTCAAATCATTTCTGCTTCAGATTACAACTATAAAAGGACAAGTACACTTCTTGGATCTTTGCCGAAAATATAAGAGAAAAAGAGCATACATACAAAGCACTTCAAAACAAGAAAAAGATCTTACACCAAATTTCTATATCTGTGTAAAAGCTAGATTGATTTTGTAATCATTTAAAGTGTTCTTTGTCTGAAAAAGAACAAAGTTGTATCAATTGTAAAATTGAGAGAGCTGTGCTGAGTACTTGATTTTAAGTACTCAGCGGTAGAGAAATCTAGGTGTTCGGTTATAGCACTTGGTAGGAGTTGAGTAGACGAATAGAGAACGGTACTCTTGCATATTCAACTGCCTTGTAAACGGTTTGTGCTCTAACTTTAAAGAGCTCAGTATTGGATTGAAAAAGCCCGGAGGGATTCTGGGGACTGGACGTAGGCGGAGAGGCCGAACTAGGATAAGTCGTGCTGAGTAATTTCTAACTCTATCTCAATATATATCTGTATGTGTTGCTTGCTATATTTACTCAGTATATAAATTGTTTAAGCTGACACTGAGTAAATCAGAGTGCTGAGTTGGAAGCTGACCACAAAAGTGTTATTTCCCAACTTGCAAGTAAAACAGCTCGAGTCAGTATTTGACTAAAGCTGTCTTACGCCTCACTCGGTCGTGCTGATCAAAACTGAGTTGTGAAACTCAAAGAATTATTTTAAGTTAGCATAATTAAAACGAAAAAGTTACATTAGTTCCTAACCCCCCCCCCCTTAGAACTAATTACACGGGACCAACACGATTGTCGTCGTATTCTTTTCCGGAGTTGTTCTGGGAATCGCTAGACATGGTGTTCTTGAGAATTTGAGAAGTGTAGAAGATTTGGGAATTTAGAGAGAGAGAAATCGAATGCCAAAGATTTCAGGTGTAAAGAGAAGTTAGTGGCAAATCGTCCACTATTTATAGTTGTTCCACATTGATCTGATAGGTCGGAATGGCGGTTTGTCCTCGAGTTGATCAATCGACATTTATCTCTGGCATTAATGACACATTCGGTGCATGGTTTTCTAATTATTACGCTTACATCATCCTAGGTGGCTACTTAAATGCGCGTGCTAGCATTAATTGTGCAAGTGGCTTTACTCAGTATCTAGAATACTAAACGTTTGAAGTTCTGAGTGCTTAGTTTTGCTTAGAAGGGATTTTTAGCATGCTTAGTAACTCATCACATAGTAATCACTCAATATCTATGTCTACTCAGCATAAGGTGATTTTATGTCATTCATGTTAGCTCAGCATATGATAGTTACTTATTAAGCAATAATCATTCGGCACGTTATAATCACTCAACATTCATTTAGCGCAGAAAACTTATTGAAGAGGATTAGACATACAGATAGCTTCCCTTAGTATGTTAAACTGCTCACGAGCCAATGGCTTCGTAAAGATATCCGCAAGCTGTTCATCTATTGGAACATAGGTCAGTTTGATCTCACCCTTGAGTACATGGCCTCTGATGAAGTGATGCCTAATGCTGACATGCTTCATCCTGCTGTGTTGGATTGGATTTTTGGATAAGTCAATGGCACTCTTGTTGTCGCATTTGACTTCGATTGTTTTTGTTTGTACTCCATAATCCTCCAGTTGTTGCTTAATCCATAGGACTTGTGCCACACAGCTTCCAGCAGCAATGTACTCAGCTTTAGTGGTTGACAGGGCAACTGACGACTGCTTCTTGCTGAACCAAGACACTAGACAGCTTCCAAGGAAGTGACATCCTCCTGAAGTGCTTTTACGCTCCAGCTAGTCTCGTCCATAGTCAGCGTCAGTGTATCCAATGAGTGTGAAGTCATTGGTGTTTGGATACCATAAACCTGCATTTACTGAGCTCTGTAAATATCTAAAAATTCTTTTCACAGCTATATAGTGAGATTCCCTGGGGTCAGCTTGATATCTCGCACAGTAACATACTGAGTACTGAATGTCTGGCCTACTAGCAGTTAGATAAAGTAGAGAGCCAATCATACCTCGATATAACTTGCTGTCTACTGACTTACCTTTCTCATCAGCACAAAGCACAGTGTCAGTACCCATTGGGGTAGATATGGGCTTACATCCTTCCATATCAAATTTCTTCAATATCTCCTTAGTATACTTGGTCTGACTAATGAAGATGTCATTTTTACCTTGTTTGATTTGAAGTCCAAGGAAGAAGTTGAGTTCTCCCATCATTGACATCTCAAACTCAGTTTGCATCTGTTTGTTAAACTCCTTGCACATAGTTTCGTTAGTAGCACCAAAGATAATATCATCTACATATATTTGTGCCAACAGGGTATCTTTACCCTTTTTCTTAATGAATAAGGTTGTGTCAACTTTTCCTCTGACATAGTTCCTGGTCAGCAGGAAGCTGGTCAGCCTTTCGTACCAAGCACGTGGTGCTTGCTTTAGGCCGTACATAACCTTTTTGAGTTTATAAACATGGTTTGGGAATTTTGAATCCTCAAACCCTGGAGGCTGACTAACATAACCCGATTCATTTATAATTCCATTAAGAAATGCACTCTTAACATCCATTTGGAACAATTTAAAGTTCACAAAGCTAGTATATTCACACAATATTCTTATTGCCTCTAACCTAGCTACAGGTGCAAAGGTCTCACCATAGTCAATACCTTCCTGCTGACTGTAACCTTGAGCTACAAGTCTGGCTTTGTTTCTGACTACGTTGCCTTGTTCTTCTAGCTTGTTGCGAAATACCCACTTCGTTCCAATGGTCTTTTGATTATTCGGTTTAGGCACTAAATCCCATACTTCGTTTCTCTTGAGCTGATCAAGTTCCTCTTACATAGCGTTTATCCAGAATTCATCATGCTCAGCTTCTGAGAAGTTCTTTGGCTCATGAATTGAGACGAACGCAACATTACTGAGATATCTCCTGAGTTGATTTCTGGTCATCAGGGTGTTCTCAGCAGCATCGAGAATTGACTTCTCTGAGTGTCCTCTTGGAATCTTGATTTCTTTTGGCAGCGTTGAGTTTTCAGGAATCGGTGTTTCAACAATCTCTGCAGGATTATATTGGTCAGCAAAGATAATTTCAGGTTCATTTTTACCTTTGGTCAGCCCTTGAGGTGATGACTCAGTGGCTCCTTCTGTATTGAAGTGATGTCCTTTCTCAGTTTCTTAGAATCTGATTAGACTTCCGAGACAAACCGATGCATGATTTTTAGATTTTCATCTTGCCTAGTGTTGTCTTGGAGCAGATGTCGGAGGTCACTGAGTTTGACCTCTTCAATCTCATCACATCGCCTGCTGAGTGCTCTTATTTTCTTGTTACACTTTTTGATCAGTGTATAGAGATCACTCAGGGCATTAACCATTTCATTTCTGAGCAAGGATATGGATGTTACCTCGTTAGAGTGTTCCTCATGATCAGACTCATCGGAGAGGTCAGCTTGCTCAGATAGGCAGTTGTCAGCAGCTTCATTAGCCATGAAACAAATGTTTGCTGACTCAGTGGCATTAGCTTCTGACGAGGTTGACTCATCACTGTCACTCTATGTGGCCACCATTTCCTTTCTGCTTCCTTTTTTATCCTTCTTTAAGGTAGGACAGCTTGATTTGATGTGCCCAGCTTGATGGCATTCGAAGCATGTAACGGGCTTGGAATTGTCCCTCTTGTGTCTGCTGTCGCTAGACTCAGCTTTGTATTTATCGTTTCTTTTAAATGGCCTTTTGCTGTTCTTGTCAATTTTCCTAAACATCTTTTTCATCTTCCTTGTGAACATGGCCATTTCCTCATCATCTGATGAGTCAGCTTCTGTTGAGTCAGCTTTCATGACAAGAGATTTTTGCTTCTTGTCCTCAGACTTTTCTTTAGCCTCAAAATTCTTCATGGAGATCTCGTGGGTCAGCAGAGATCCAATCAGCTCATCATATTTGTACGTGGTCAGGTCCTGAGCTTCTTCCACAACTGTCTTCTTAGCTTGCCAGCTCTTTGGGAGACTTTTTAAGATTTTCTTCACCTGTTCTTCTTCTGTGAAGATCTTGCCGAGTCTCTTAAGCTCATTTATGATATTGGTGAACCTTGAGTTCATCTCAGAGATGTCTTCATTTTCGTTCATCTCAAACAGCTCGTATAGTCTCATGTGTTGATTCACCTTGGACTCCTTGACCTTGCTTGTTCCTTCATAGGTCACCTCCAACTTCTTCCAGATTTCCTATGCTGACTCACAACCTGAAATTTTGTTGTACTCTGCAGCATCTAACGCACAGTGAAGCATATTAATAGCCGAAGCATTATTTTGTAATTTTTTAAGGTCATCCTCTGACCACTTAGACTCACTCTTGACAGATTTTACTCCGTCAACAATTTCATAGGGAACAAACGGGCCTTGGACTATGGCCAGCCATGCACTCATGTTTGTTGCCTGAATGAATTTTTTCATTCTGTTCTTCCAAAATGTATAGTTTGACCCGAAGAACAGAGGAGGCCGACTAATCGATAATCCCTCAGGGAGTATCTGTGTTGTTTGATTTCCAGGAAGGAAACGAGTGATGTTCTCAGCCATTTACAGGGATCAGCTCAAGATAGTTTTATCTTGAATAGTGAACTACTGCGATCTGATACCACTTGTTGGTCCCGTGTAACTTAATATGATTAGTTCCAAGGGGGGGTTAGGAACTAATATAACTTTTTCGCTTAATAATGCTGACTTAATTAAATGTTTGATAATTTAACTCAGCTTTAGCTCAGCAAGGCTGAGTGAAGTGTGAGACAGCTTTAATCAGACACTGACTAGAGCTGTTTCAATTGTGAGTTGGGAGAAAAACACTTTAGGTCAGTAAGGCTGAGTGAAGTGTGAGACAGCTTTAATCAGACACTATGTCGGACTTTGTCTTCTAGTCAACGGATCATTGGCGCTGTCCTGACGACTACTCAGCTTGATTTGATCGGCTTTGCCTTCAATCTATTTCTTTACCTATGTTGAGTTACATTCTACTTAGCTTCTTCGGTCGGCTTCGCCTTCAAGCGTTATTCTGAAGAAGACTTTTCTTTTAACAGGGCTGTGTTACATTCTACTCAGCTTCTGCTGTGTGTCTTTGCTCATGCTGACTTCGTTCTATCTTTCTTATTGAACACTTAGTTCCTGTTCTCGTTAGTAAACTTACTCAACACTGAACAAACTCATTAGTACAATTAAATCAAAGCACTTAAATTTAATTTTCTTAATCATGGGATTAACTTAAATAATTTTGTCAAATCAAAATCATGTGGAAATGTGTTTTAACATTATGAGGGTCTCAAATTTAAGTTATAGAAGTTCAAGAGTAATTCACTTTTTTAACTGAATTTGTTGCCTCATTTCACACAAGTATCAATTGAAATCGAGTATTGATATTCCCGTGTTTAAATTTTTCTTTTTTTGTTGCCTAGTAATTTTTTTGTTTTACTCTGTTTTTAATAAAGCCATTTGTGGGGGACTATTAAAATTATGGCTTGTTGTAAGACTTTTATATTTTTAAATGATTAAAATGTATATTAATTTTCATACCCGATCATTTATTATAGTAACAATTTTGTATTTAAACCAAATATAAATTCTGTAGCTGCCCATTTATTTTAGTAACAGTTTAGTATTTATAACAGGTTTTAAATGTGTATTTTATTCTCTTCCTATAATAAGTTTTTTAATTTTTAGTTTAAGGAGAGAATAAAAACTTTTCTTTCTATTTCCTTTCTTCCTAAAACTTTGTGTATTTTATTGGGAATTTTCAAGTTGTTGTTCTAAGGTCATAACCTCGAGTGCACGAGCTTAGGGCTCGTTACGTTAATCTTATGGAGTGAATGGTGGTTGAGATTGCACCTATATCTATCGGAAAATCGCTTGTAAAGTAGTGGCTCGTCCATGGCGCAACAATTTTCGAAGTTTTTATTATTTACTTTGTTCTTTATTTCCAATAATTAGTATATCATAAGCAATAAGGGAATTATCCCATTCAATCCCAAACTATTACCAAACAAATTCACATAAACTAGCCAATGGGATGAATTACACTAAAAACAACCATACTCAAATAATTTAACCGTCGAAAATTAACTTAATGTTAATATATAAATTAATTAACATGATCACACAAGAGGATAAAAAAAAATCACCTACTTCACTGTTTCCCTAGAAGATCAACAACGAAAGGCTCACAAACCAAGAAATGACAAGTAATACAAGAAGCATTGTCTTCTTTGCTCTTAGAGTCTTCGTAATCTTTATCATTTGAAGATTCTCATCAAATTGATCTTAGAAGAGAGGATGTAAATAGGTAATATCATCTCTATTCTTCATCAGTTTTCATCTTGTGATTTTCGTCCTTCATACGCTTGTTCTGTTTTCAAATCTCATCAATCACGATTTTTACCCTTACAGACATCTTGTCACCATGTCATTCAAAGTATCCACAACCTTTTTTCTTCAAAACAATCCAAATCAAACCCTAGCCCAATCAATAGAAACCCTAAAGAATATATAAACAAAAAAGCCCTAAAATTTCAAACAATTACATAGAATTTAGGGCATGAGGGTTCTCATCACTCTAGTTAGTCCATCTTGACGCTTTCAATTTGCGTAGCAAAACTTATTTGGATCATCATTGGTTTCTTTTACTCTTCTCAATTAGATTGATTGTCATTTTCAAGATGTGAACCAAAATTTTCAAACTTAAAAAAAAATGGAGCCCAAAACATTTTGAAATTTGTAAAACTCCAACTCGTTCAAAGAAAGACAATAAGCTCGGTTTATGCAAATGAAGGAGAAGAAATTCGGAATATGAGAACTCTGATCTCATTATTTCAGAGTTTAATGGAACTGACACATTATTTTTATAATTGAGGTGACAGATGACGTGCATCTGATATGGATGGTGACATGTTGCACCGTTTAGATCTTCGATCCGTTAGTTTAGAGTATTACTGAAAGGGCTTAATACATCATTTGTCCCGTGAATTTGTCTAAAAAGATTGATTGGCTCCCTGAACTTTTAAAGTGTCGTGATAGACCCATCAACTTGTATAAAAAGTCTAGATACCCTCCTTAACTTGCGTAAAATGTAGTCAACTAATCAATTGGTTGCAAAATAAAAATAAAAATAATAAAAAAATAAGTTGCATGCGAAAGGTATGTTGCACTCTCCTTGGAAAAATAAAATGATCAAGATCAGAGTATGAGGTTCAATTATGAGGGATGACAAGTTTTATAGTTGACCAAACAAGAATTTCATTTTTAATATACTTTAATCTATTATGTGGATTATGTAATAATATTTTAAAACGCGTGTAACACACCTTCCATATACAAAATATACAACTTACTTTTTTGCAACTGGTGATTAATTGGTTACAATTTAAATAAGTTGAGGGGCTACAGAATTAAGTAAACTGATGAGGCTATCAGGACACTTTTAAAATTCAGGAGGTCAATGAAGCTTTTTGTAGTCGCTAAAATGTGTAAAATTGTTTCAATAGTAAAACACAAGAATAAAATTATATAGGCTTAATACATCATTCGCTCCTTGAACTTGTCCAAAAAGTTTGATTGGCCCTCTGAACTTTCAAAGTGTCCTGATAGCCTCCTGGACTTGCATAAAATATTCAGTTAGCTCCTTGAACATGTGAAAAATGTAATCAATTGATCACTTGGTTGAAAAAAAAACAAATGTAAATTAAATACAAAAGATGTATTTCACGCATTTTATGATGTTATTACATAATTCAAAAATAGATTAACAAAAAGTTATTACTTGCTCAACTATAGAACTTGTATTCTCTAATATTAGAACCGCATATTCCTATTTTGGTCATTTTACTTTTTTTAGGACGCATGCAATACATCTTCCGTATTTAACTTACTTTTTTGCAACCGAGTAATCAGTTGATTATATTTTGCACAAATTCAATAGACTAACAAAACAATTTGTATAAGTTCAGAAGGGTATCAGAGCACTTTGAAAGTTCAAAAGGTCAATCAAGCTTTTTGAACAAATTCAAGAGGCAAATGATGTATTAAGCCAATTATATATTAACCCAAGATTCAAATATAGACTACTAGAATTCGATAAACAAGCAGCTTTCCCTTTTACAGTATAACTAAAAGAAAAATCAAAATTTACATCAATTAATAAATTAAAATATGAAGCAATAGATTTTGATCCAAATAATGCCATTATTAGTTTATTACATTATCAGTTGTGAAAGACTATTATTACAAAAACCATCAATGGTGAAAAACATGTCACCACAAATTTTGTTGCCAATGCCAAAGTAGTTCCATACCATTTATAAGAACAAAGATTACAAATTGCAAATTCCTCAAATTAATAACAGCATAGCAGCATACCACTACAACACAATGCTAAAAAATCCACAACCATCCGCTGGGCTAAAAAAGTAGTATTGAATAACAAGAAAAAAGATACTAGACAAAGCAATAAAAATACATATCCCAGATTCAACTACAAAGTGCAGACAAAGTCTGGTGCATCTTTCCGTCGCCCTACCAAAGTCCGATATAGATACAACTTATCTACTTTCTGCATATCATCTGCACTAAAATCTGCATGCTCATTTTCGTTCATGATCTCCACATTCAGCAGCGGCATCTTCTTTGCAAGAGTCTTGCACCCTCCAAGAGTAACTTCACAGGACGACATCCAAAGGGATCGCATTGTCTCATACTTCCCCACGTCCATTAGAAGTGCTGCATTACCAAAAGGGCTGTCCCTGATCTCTAACTTGCGCAGATTTTTGCAACCATTTAACACATACTGCATTCCTTTGTCACTATCCCCAGCAAACGCTATCGAAAGCATTTCGAGCTGCTCGGCATACATACCAATGTAGAGAAACACTTGATCAGTTAAAAGGCCAGAAAGTGATAACCGCCTGAGGCCCCTGCATGAATGAACAATTGCCCCAAAACCTTCATCCAGTGGCTGCATAGTCACAGCGTCCGGTTTTGTGGGATCAAGGATGCACAACCTGAAGCGGGTGAAATTGGGGCAGTTCTTAGCTACTGTTATTAGGGCTGCATTTGTCATCTGCTGACAGAAGTACAAAATGGAGTGAAGCTTGGGGCAACCACTGGAAATTGCAACTAGGCCTACTTCTGTCACTGCTGCATTCCCGACATAGGGATCAGAAGGGAAAACCCTCAATTCCTGCAAGTCCTTGCAAGTGGAAGCCACGACTTCTAGACCTTTATCACCAATACAGTCCAGAATCTGCACAGATCAGATAAGCCACTGTAACGTAAGATCACAAGGTCAGTAAAATCTCAAGTCCCCTAAACATCACAAGTTAACACGAACATACCCATAAACGCTGAAGTTTCCTGCAGTGGCAAATTAGTTTCGTAAGATCACTACCTTGAATTCCTGGAGCATAACTTAGGTTCAAGGAGGTGAGGCTCGGACATATCCAGTGAAAGGCTGGCAGGCAGTGAGGTGCAACATCCAAAAACCCGGACAAACTCCTGACTGATCTACACTTTTGAATGGCGGTCACTAACTTATTGTAGGTTTCAGAATGTGGATCATGTACATAAGATCCTACACCCAAGTCCAATAATTCATGCCCTTGCATCAATATCTTTTGCAGCGTATCAAGTGGGACAGCACGGTTTAACCTCAAGCTCTTGAGATTTGGAGATCTTGCTACAAGTCTCTCCAAAACTCCTAAATTAATATCCCCCTTGAGGCAAGCAAAATTAAGCGAAACAAGAGATGTGGAGTTGTCCGGAAAACAACTAAGCCAATGGCCTCTATGATCCTCAACTTCATTTTCTTGCAGGTCTAGCTCACTAAGGAACCTGGAGAGAATTGAGAAAAATGTAGAAAATTAGAAACACTTGGCTTGTAAATGGTGAACTCCAAATCTGTCTTTCAAATTAATTACCAATTACATGATGAATGTCATTGTTAAAGCAACATTTTACAAGTGTCTCGGAAACATCATGTCAGGTATCTGAAAAAAGCGGGCAAGCATTTAAAACAAACATCCACGAAAACTAGAGAAAACCAATTATCAGGGTTGGGTTATACCAAATTTGATGAAAAATAACAAAGACAGAAAACTATTTCATAACGTCAGTTAATTAAATCAACTGGGATATGTTGGCAATCTAATAACCTTTTGACCTTGAGCAAATAAATAAGGAAGCCAGCCCTAGGCTATGGCTATGTCTATGGCTCTGGCAGACAACAACTTGTTAAAATGATAAAAATTGACAAAACAATCTAAAAATTGTGACAAAATCACAAAAAAAAAAAAAAAAGATCCATCAGGATCACAAATCCATCCTTCCTTCCTAGATTTACCATGGACTTGCATTGCACCAACTCAACTTAACTTACTGTTAACCTAATCAGCACAAAAACACAACACGACGCAATTACATACAAAATGAGAAAATAATTCGATATAAAAACGTTTATTGATTATTACCTACAATTAGCAGCAACAGAAGCAAGACCGTCAGTTGTGAAGCCTTCACAACTAACAAGAACCAATGACTTGAAATTCATAAAAGACCTAGACATCAGGTCCAGGCTATCATCGGAAACCACCATCCTCTTCAGCCGGAGCTCCTCCAGGCCAATCCTATTCCGGGCAAAAGCTTCAATCCAGGGGTAAACACAGCCTCCCCAATCATGTGGAACCAGATTGAAATCAGCAAAGTGAGGCTTTCCCTTCAAAGTAAGGGACTTTACACTAGGAAATCTCTCCATCACTCTCTCTGGACTCACAGCATAGCAATTTCCTATGAATACCTTCTGCCTGCTACAGCTTTCGATCCTATACCATGATTTACAGACTTGAGACACCGCGTTTCGGTCACTGTGTGATTTTACAAAATCGAAGACATGCTCTAATACCTCATCTGGAAAATAATTCATTTCCAATCCAACGAAAAATAAAGGAGAGATTCGTTGATAAAGAAGAAAACAAACCAGATCTGCAGCTTTAAAATTTTAGCTAGATCTTAGATCTGGAGATGGAAAAATAAGAGAAACAGAGAAAGAGCTAGAAATTTCCGGAGAACACTTTGTAGGTGTACGAATGATCATGTTTGAATCAAGAGGTGATGATTACAGAAATTGGGGCGGAAACGTCGAAAAAACCAGATCAAATAACAGAGATCTGAGAATCTGGAACTTCCCTATATGGAAAATCTTAACTAAATCAAAATCTAATGATAATAATACCCAATAATAGGAAATGAAGCAGCAGAGAGAGACCTTGTACATGTACAGACTCTCATCTTCTCTCTCTATCAAACTAAACAAAACACACTCATTTGTGCTTTGTGTTTAACTCAGAGGCATGAGAACTAAAACCAAGGGTTAGTTAACTTGGGGTTTGAGATCTACGGTGATGCAGAAAAAGTTAAGACAATCTGGGCCATTGATTTTCGTGTCATGCATGTGTCCCCATCTCTGCTTTCGAAGTCTTGTTAAAAGAGAAGAGACCAGTAATGATTTGTCAGACAAATGCCATTAGTCCTTGAGGAATAATACGAAAATGCCATGCTAGGTAGAGATAAGGTTACATCTTTAGTACTCGCGATAGTATTGTGTATTCGCTTTAACTCGCGTAGTGGCCACTGGGTTTACTAACAAAGGACAGGAAAATGCGAGTATTTCGTTCATTCTACTCTCGAAATGGGCTCTGGTTTTCTTTGGTTCCTTTACTTTTTTTTTTTTCTTTCTTTTTTTTTTTCTTTTTTTAATCAATTTTTTTTTATAATTGACTGTATTGAATTTAACTAAACTAAATTGAACTAAATGCACATCAACTTAACTAAATATTACCTATTATTGACATTAATAAGCTTATAAGAATAACAATGGTTGTAATAATAATAATAATAATATCAATAATAAATAAATATATTATTAAAAATATAACTAAATTGAATATCAAATAAAAGATCGGTTCGATAAAAGTCTATGAAATTAAATAAAAATTAGTCTAATTTAAATTAAAAATACAAATTACATACAAACACAAACTGTTTTCTCGATCATGAATCTTGTCATCTCCACTTCACACGTACGTCACTTTATTAGTAACAAATCACAAACATATATTGGGATGTGAAAAAAATAAAAAAAAATATATTGTCTTTTCTACGAATTGGACAAAAAAAATCACTGAATTTATAAATATTAATCTTTAATTCTATTATTAAATTATAAAAACATTAAATCGTTTTTTAGAACGAATTGATATGCAATTGGTGCAGAATATAGAACAAAAATATATGTGTTTTATAATAGTATATGAAATTGACCCAAATTATCAACATTAGAGGTAAAATTGCTTGTGACTACCAACATTAGGGGTAAAATTATACTATTTTAGACATTATGAGTAAAATTGCTCCTAGTCCAAGACGTTAGGGGTATTTTTACACCTTAACTTTACAATTAATTGTAAAACCTATCCCATAAATCCAGTTATGTCCATTAATAATTGAAGGAAAAAAAGATGAAATTCCTAATTTTCAAATATGGATGCATACTTTAATTTTTTTTTTTAATTAAACGATGTATACTTTAATAAACTACCATCTCTTGACTTTTATCTAATTTATAGATAAATAATTATAATTATAATAAATAATGATAAATTACTGAATGCTGAAACTGAATGTTGAACTGAATTGATTGTTACTGAAATTAAGTAATAAAGAACAGGACAATCAGTTCAGTTCTTTATTACTTAATTTCAGTAACAATCAGTTCAGTTCAGTATTCAGTTTCAACGGTAAGTTTCAGCATTTAGTAATTTATCATTATCTATTATTATTATTTATCTATAATTTATCTATGATTTATCATTATCTATAAATTAGATAAAAGTCAAGAAATTGTAGTTTATTAAAGTACACATCGTTTAATAAAAAAAATGACGCACGTGTGATGTGTAGATGACAAGATTCATGACCGATAAAACAGTTTGATGAATTATTTCTCAAATTTATCCAATTTATCAATGTTAGGGATAAAATTGCACCATTTTAGACGTTAGGGGTAAAATTACTCCTGGCCCAAAGTGTTATGAGTATTTTTTTTCACCTTACCCCGTAATTGTAATAAAAAGTTAAGAGTTTGTATTCATATGCAAATTTGTATTTAATTTCACAAGCTTTAAATTGTATGTAAATTTATGTTGGTATGTAATTTGTATTTTTAATTTAAATTAGACTCATTTTTATTTAATTTCATAGACCTTTATCGAGCCAAGATTTTATCAGCCGAGCTTTTATTTGATATTCAATTTAGTTTTATCTTTAATAATATATTTATTTATTTATTATTATTATTATTATTATTATTATTATTATTAGAACTATTACAACTATTCCTACCAAAAAAAGAACTATTACAACTATGGTAAATGCTATGCTAACTATTATTATTATAAGCTTATTAATGTTCAATATTATCATTAAAATTATTTTAAAATCTAATATCATCATTATTGTTAAATTCGGTAGCATTTAGTTAAGTTCAATAGCATTCAGTTAAATTCAGTTCAGTATTCAGTAGCATTCAGTTTAGTTTTTTTCAACGATAAAGAACAAAGCCTTACATCCGGACTGAATCCAATCAATTGGTCTGATCAGCAGTGGCGGAGGAATTGATATATGGAGATTAAATTTAGTCTTCCCGAACTATTGAGTTGGGAAAAAAGTGATTAATTAATATTAATAATAATATAATTATTTAAAAAATAAAATTCAAATATATAAAAAGAAAACTTTTTAGAAGAAGGGATTTAATAGGTTTGAACACATGACCAATTATATAAAAACATAGGTCTTAATCAACTCAACCATCTTAAAATATTAATATTACACTACAAAAACGATAATATAAACTACATTTAAAGGGACTAATAAGTACTTAAGCAATACAACTCAAGGGTGGAGCCGGCGGCCTGACTCCGCCCTTTCCGACCAGGAATCAGATCGGTATATTTAAATCGTATTAGTTTTTCTAAAATACAATAGTTCAATTAAAAACGGAATCAACCCGATATCTTAACGTCCAATCGGGAACTTGAATGACTCTAGTTTTTTTTTGAAAAAACATTTTTTATCAGTATCACTTTAAAGCAAGTTTATAGGGTCAATTTATCATCAGGTGGAAATTTACAATGGATATTCAGATTACTTAATGGAAAATCTAGCATGGAGTCAAGTCATGCAAGATTGACACAAAGAGATTTATCGGGTTTCGACATGGGACTCTATGACGTTGAAGTCAATTCTAATCTAAGGATAATGCAATAAGAGTATCGGAAGAGAGAGATAATCATTGTATCTAAGTTAAAGAATGAATATGTTAAGAAGTACATTTCCAATTGAGTGGAGATTCCTAGTCTAAACATGAATAAATGGAGTCTTATCTAATTAGAAAAGTATCCCAATTGAGTAGGACTACGAAAAAATAGGAGAACAATGTGTTTGCCTATGAGCTTCCTAAATAGATAAGGATTCTGATGTTTTAATTAGGAAGAATCGCGCATTCTGTGAGCAAATCTTTGAGTGTTCGAAAAACGTGAGGATTATGTTTGTATCTACTTAAGCTGAATCTACATACTCACTTTTGAATCTAAAATTATTCATTTATGTTATCAAAATCCCTCTACAAGTTTAGTATAGTCTTTTAAGGCTAGATGATATCTTTTTTTATCACCCAAGGAATACATCTTCTTGCACTACAACAAATCATCACTTGTACCATGAATTATGCTATAGGAATTTAAATTTGTGGTATATTTTCATTTACCTGCAAGAAAAATAGATTTCACTACACATATATGATCTCCCGATATATTTGTGCCACGAGTATTTTTTTTCATGGAAACACACACTTATGGAACATATTTTGCCACATTATTTTTTTGGCTAAGATGTAAACGGGGCGGGGTGGGATGGAGAGTGTATTTTCCATCCCCGTTCCTCAACTAGTCGAGGATTCACCATTCTCATCCCCACGAGTTAGATGGGACATATTTCTCCCCATCCATGTCCCCTCGGGGATTCTCATTCCCTATTTACAGATGTTCCTAAAACCTTATCCTCATTCCTCATTCCTCATTCCTCATTCTCTGTTCTCCCCGGGGAATTACCGTTTATGTTTAAAATAAATCAGTAAAGCCAAACATATTAGCTAATAATACCAAGCACCAACAATCATTCTCAAAATTTCCAAACTACAAAAAAAACTAAAAACTGAAAACACCAATAACCTAATTAAATTGTACTTAAATCATAAAAAAATCAATTATCACATGGAATAATCGAAGATCCGTCGAGGATTCCCATCGGGGATTAACAGCGCGGAGATATCTTTCCCTATCCCCGTCCTATGGGGATTCTTGTCATGAATTCCCTGTCCCCTCAGGGCAGATCACCGATAGGAATGGAGAATCCTTGTCCCATTTATATCCTTAGCTAAATATATTTATGTCAGGGAAAAAATTTACTCGTGGCATAAAAATACTTATGTCGCTGGTAATTTATTTCATGGAAAGAAATTACTTCCCCTATTTAGTATTTTGTTTCAACATATTAATTTCTTGTTAATATAAACAATTTAGTGGTTAGCACGTGTGGCAACAATGAAGTGATTCTCCAAAAATCACGATAATATCTAAACAGATGGGATGAGAATCATCGACATATTTAGGGATGAGGATATGAGTGTGGGAAATATTTCTCTTGAATCCTAAATAAGAATGGGGACGAGAGAACTAGTTCTGAACCGTGTGAATCTCTGCCCCACGCTGCTCCCAAATAAATCCTCATCGGGTTCCTTATAAATCCCAGTGGAAATCTCTGTACATTAGTTATAGGGAAAAGTACAAAAATAAACTTTGTGGTTACACCTGTTTTCGAACAACACCTATGTGGTTCAAAAGTTTGCAAAATGGTATCTCGAGGTTCATTCCGTTAGCAAACACATACCAAATTGACTAACGGTGTTAAAAGTCAAAGGGGAAAGAGTTAATTTAGTCCTTATATTTATTTATTTTATAAATTAACCCCCCTTATTATCTAATTATCACAAACAAACCCCGAAATAAAAAATAAAAATCAATTACACCATCTTCTCCGTCTATCTTTAATTTCTTATTTTTTTCTTCTTTATCTCTCTTCTCTCTCATCTTTGTTAATTTTCTCTCTTTAGAATCAATTGAACATAAGGAATCCAAAAAATGGAACTTTTGAACTCTCTCATTCTGACTGCTGACTCTGGGACTCTGCTCTATTGAAAGCAAAATCCATATATGTTCACCTTATCAAAGAAAGCCAATTTAAAATTAAAAAACACAAACAACTTTTTGGATCATTCAGATTACACTATAACTGGTGTTCATCCCATGTTTTACTAGTTCCAGATTTATGCTACCATCCTTCTTCTACTGCTCATAATAATGATTCTCAGCTTTCAGGATATCTTCAATGGCTAGAAGAAGAAAAGCTCAAACTAAATCGAAATGTTGGAGAAGAAGAAGCCAATGCCAATGCCATGAATGAAGTAGATCAGCTAGCTGATATGTTCATAGCTACCTGCCATGATGAAAAGTTTAGGTTGGAGAAACAATAATCTTATAGGAGATTTCAGGATATGATGGCTAGAAGTATGTGATTTCAATATTATTATCTTCTTTCTGTTTCAATCAAGGTTTGCTCGAGTGGTTTGGAGTTAGATAACTCTGCTAGTCAGATTTAATATTGATATGGGTGATTTCCGGAGGAGTTACGCAGTGTTGATTGAAGGATGTCGATTTGGATCGGAAGCGACATGGACAAATGCGGTTGGTGCTATTTCTTCATCATCATCACCGTGCCTGGATGAATCGGAATCGGAGGAGTTGCAGTGAAGAACAAGAAATGTTTGTAGAAGCAACTTTCTATGTGCGAGAGATAAGATGGGTTTGCCGTTGTTGCTGAAGAGGCGAACGAAAAGCTTCAAGAAGCTCTGGTGGCTCAAAAAGTCCAAAAGAAGGAAGATGAATGGCAGAAGAAGGAAAATGAATGGAGAATCAGGGTCTGATTTTGTAGATGATTTAAGTAGTAAAAAATATCACTAATCTATTTTTAGAGAGAGAAAATAGATTGGGAAAGTGATTTGTTTTGATTTTGATTAAATTGAGATGAGGAAGATGGTATAATTGATTTTTATTTTTTATTTTAGAGTTTGTTTGTGATAATTAAATAATAAGGGGGTTAATTTATAAAATAAATAAATATAAGGACTAAATTAACTATTTTCCTTTTGACTTTTAACACTGTTAGTCAATTTGGAATGTGTTTGCTAACGGAATAAACCTCAAGGTGCCACTTTGCAACTTTTAAACCATATGGGTGTTGTTCGAAAACAGGTGTAACCACAAGGTTTGTTTTTGTACTTTTCCCTTAGTTATATTATACATTTTATGGTTTATATTTCTTTTTGATAACATTCGCAATGTTATCATTAGGACTTCGCTAGGAATATTCCCTGAAAGGAGGATCAAAAGGAAGAAAAGTCATAAGGGATCCGTCAGCTCAGTATATACGGCGTACAGGCGGATGAATGATACACATATGGTGACACGCCCTTGGCCATCCGAGGTTCAACACATAGAAGGATACATCCTTACACGATCCGCCAAGATAGGAGAGTAAGCTGTTACACGGTGGAATCACCATCATTAATAAACATTAATGGTGCCTTAAAAGCAATAATAGCTCGGAGGTAAAGATCAGAGTTAACTCGCATTAAAAGAGCATTACACTTCACTAAAAGGCATTAAAGGGGAGCAATTACGGTTATCACTTAATCCTATATAAATACCCCTGTAATAAAGCATCAAAAGGTACACACTATCTAAACCCTACTTGTGATTACAAATTATTCTCTCAAGTACATTACTGATTTAGGCATCAAAGTGCCCCCGGCCGAACACAACGGCACCCGACAGGGACATTATTCGATGTAAAGAAATCAACGTGATATCAATTGGTGCGGTGAAGGTGGAATCCTATGAATAATAGGATTTACACGACGAACATTAGAATGTCTTCAAACGATCTTAACACTCCCATTGGAGGTATCTCTATTGCAACAAATCCAGGAAATATGTCGGTCGGAATTGATGGCAACAATAATATCATTCCTCCTGTGCATACTACACTTCCCCTGGATGATGTAGTTCAACCAGCACATGAATGGTCTCCAGAATCTTTCTTTGAACAAATGGTGGAATCCGTCCGTCGAGAGTTAGGCAACGAATCCGCTGAGAGGGCCCGAACCATACTAAATGGAAACGATTTAATTGATCGGGCTACAAGGGTGTTTAATGACCAACTAATCCAAGGTGGAGCCACTAATAGAATACAAGTAAATACGGTGAAAAACAATTTTGAACATCATCGGGACCGATCACGTTCCCACCACAGACGTTCACCTGGACCTCGCCAAAATGTTAATTCGGCCAGGAATGAAGGATCTCTTTCTCCACAACGGTTCACTGCGGTGGTAGAAGCACGATTCCGGGAGGAATCTTGAAGGCAGAATCAGAACACTAAACGGTACGCCCATCAGGTTAATAGGCATTCGCCTTTTACTGTCCGCATTCTGGGATATCAAATGGATGGGCGATTCAATGGGTCAAATTTGCCATAGTATAAAGGTGAGGATAATCCGGAGGCACACACAAGGAAGTATAGGGAGTTGATGGACATATATGGGCCAAATGAAGGAATCCTCTGTAGAATGTTCTCCACTACGTTAAGCGGATCAGCATATGGGTGGTTTCAGTCCTTGGCAGCAGGATCTATAGACAGTTGGGAGCAATTAAGCAGGGAATTTTGTGCTAAATTTGCAGGTAGCATCCCACCTGTGGTGTCTAGTAGAACATTGTATGATCTTAAGCATAGGGAGGGCGAATCTCTGAGGACCTATATTAATCGATTTAATAAATTATGTATTGACATAACCAACATTGATGTTGATGTGGCGGTTGAAGCGATAATTAAAAACACAAGATGCAAGCGGTTATAGGAAAAATTAGTTATCCACAAACCACGGACGATGGTGGAGTTAGTGGAACGTTATAAAAGGTTCACAGAAATTAACGACATGAATCGAGCCACTGGATCACCAGCCGCTAGATCACCTAACAAAAGAGACCGTGGGGGATCCGGTAGAAGGGAGAACAGATGGGCGGATCCAAAAGGAAAGCGAACCTCCAAAAGTAGACCAAACTATACGCCCCTTAATACCCCTAAAAATGAAATTCTACTGTGGCTAGAAAAGAGTAGATCAAGCGGGACATTACATATCCCGACCCAAAAGGAGGGGAGCATGTCCCAATGGACAAAAATGCAAAGTCATATTACTGATTCCACAGGAGACAAAGCCATGACACTAATAAATGTTTTGCGTTGGACAAGGAGATTGAAAGATTGATCGAAAGAGGCTCGCTTGATAGGTTTGTGTAAGGCGACATGGCGAAGGAAAAGAAAAGGAGGTCTCCAAAGCTAAAACAAAAGGAGTCATCAATGTTATTGCAGGCAAACCAGGATATCAACCGCTTGCTAAAAAAGCAAAAACATACGCTTTGGACAAGGTGGCCCTTAACAAACCTTTTATAAAGATGGGCTAGGCAAACGGTCCTCATACCAATGCTTTGGTGATCATGATGACCATTGAAGGATGGGATATGAAGAGAGTCATGATCGACACTGGAAGTTCATGTAATGTAATTACAAGAGGAGCATTTATGAAGCTAAAAATAGACCCTATGCAGGTAGAAGCAACCATCGTGGATATTCTAGGAGTAACTGGACATACAGTTCAGACTAAAGGGCAAGTGATGTTGGCTTGTGAAATCACGGATGGAGATCAAACTTGGAAAGGAGAGCAAGAGTTCACCATCCTAGATGGTCGGCTCGCATATAATGTCATTTTATGAAGGCCTTTCCTTTCGGAGGCGACTACTTTAATTTCCGTACGCTATTTAACCATGTACGTGCCAAATGTCAAAGGTGGGGTGATGATTAAGGGAAGCCAGAAAATGGCTCAAGAAACATATATGGCCTCCTTGGCCATACGCCCACAGCCTGAAAATGAAGAAGAGGAGGAAGAGCAAAACACTACAGCATTGGGTGACACGGAGATGTGCCTTATTTCAGAAGGGTGAAAATTACGAAAGGGCTCCAGCCAGAAATTAGGGAGGAGATCATGAGAATCCTGGTTGAATGTCAAGAAGTTTTTACAAGGGATAATGAAATATTGAGAGGAGTGAGCCCAAATCTCATCACTCATAAACTAAACATTACGGAGGATGCCACACCCGTCACCCAAAAAAAGCGGAACCATGGGCCTGAAAGACAAAAGGCAATAGAGGAAGAGATTGCAAAACTCAAAAAGGCGGATGCCATAGAGGAGGTAATCTATACCGAATGGTTGGCGAATGTAGTTCTTGTCAAGAAGGCTGGTGGGGCCAACGGAATGTGTGTTGATTTCACAGATTTGAACAAAGGATGCCCGAAAGACAACTATCTATTGACGTGCATCGACATCTTGGTAGATGGGACTGTTAGGCATGAATTTGACTACAATTAAACATATTATTTGTGATAAATTAGGGGTGTTTTAGGCGTAATATTACTTAAATGAAGGACATATAAGTGTTTTATGTAGATTTGAAAAGATTAAGTCGAAAAGGCTGTTATGCAGCCTGTTTTGCACCATCCAAGAGGAGACGTGCACCCTTTGATCCAGCGGTTAAACGTTGTGTACCTGATGACGGATAGCGACTTGACAGGCAGGCAGGAGCGAGCAAGAATGAGCAGCTAAAGTAACATGATGACAAGAGTGATCGACCCTTGAGTGTTCAAGGGTCAACATATTTTAACCACTTCTAGATATATCCGATACTTTGAACAATCTTTCCTTTTGGTAATATTTTGTTAATATTTTGTGTACGGGTTTCCTTTTCCTTCTATTTATAGAAGTAGTGAAGGGAAAGGAAGTAGGATCTTTTTGGGAGAACAGAAGATAGATTAGTTTTAGAGAGAGAAGCTCTCGAAGATCTTTCAAGCTCCTTTCATGGAGTTCTGTTTATGTGATTTAGGTTGTTCACTCTTTAGCATGAGTGAGTAGTCGTTTTGAACGGGTTCGGCCAGTTAGGGCCTGTTACGTAAGTCTTCTATTTTCTTATTTATGAATGAATGGTGATATATTATGTCGTGTTTGAGAAAGTTATCATTCCATTGTTGTATGCATGTATGTTAGTGTTAGATGAATGATAGGGAACTGCTTTCAACTTCACAGAACTATTTCTCAAATGTCCAAACCCCGAAGCAGGAATGTTAGGAGGTTGTATCAAGGGTTTTCTTAATAGAAATGATGTTTCAATCGTAATCCAAGAAAGAACCAACTTTAGGGACGCTTAAGGTTGTAGTACGTCTTAGAATCTTAAGAACACACGAGAGTTGACTTAAGTGAGCATTAAAATAGAGACCTTGACTTCACTTTACGTCATTCATGAATAAATAGGATGTTTAGAGACTGAAAGTAACATGTTCTGCTGGGACCTAACTATTGGTCCCGTGTAACGTAATAGGATTAGTTCCAAAGGGGGGTTAGGAACTAATGTAACTTTTTCGCTTAATAATGCTGACTTAATAGAATGTTTGATAATTTAACTCAGCTTTAGGTCAGCAAGGCTGAGTGAGATGTAAGACAGCTTTAATCAGATACTGACTAGAGCTGTTTTCAATATTGAGTTGGGAAATAACACTTTAAGTTAGTTTCCAACTCAGCACTCTGGTTACTCAGCGTCGGCTTTTGCAGATTATTTACTGAGCAATTTTAAGCAAGCAACACATACATGTATATATCAAGAGAAAGGGTTAGAGATTACTCAGCAGACTTATCCTGGTTCGGCCTCACCGCCTACGTCCAGTCCCCAGAATCCTTCCGAGATTTTTCAATCCTCTACTGAGCTCTTTAAAGGTAGAGCACAAACCGTTTACAATAGCAACTGAGTATGCAAGAGTACCGTCCTCTATTCATCTACTCAATCCTATCTACCACTGAACACTATAACCGAGTATTCAGATTTTCTCTACCACTGAGTACTATAATCGAGTACTCAGCTTCACTCTTCTAACCTTTACAAATGATAAGAAATTGTTCTTAATACAACAAAGAACACTTTAGATGACAGAGTCAATCTAGACTTTTACACAATGATTGGAGTTTGGTGTAAGAGCTTGCTTTTTCTATTCAGACAGCTTCTCTTTTGGATTTTTGACTTGGTGAAGATTTTGCTTGTCTGTATATCTCTTGTATGTATGTTGTGCGATCCAAGTGATGATTTGGCCTATTTATAGCAATCTTTGTGGCTTCAATCATTTGAATTCTGATATAGCTGTTGTATGATAAACGGTCTTCTTCGTCATCAAGTGGTCAGCTTCTAGAGCTGCAGGTCAATCCTGTCTTCTGATTTTAGCAGGAGCCAGGTTTGCCAGTTTCGTCTTCTTGCGCCAGGTTTGTCTTCTTGCCAAAAGTCAGATGTTCCATGCATCTCGAAAAGGTCCTTGAAAACGGATTTCCAAGACTTCTGATTTGTGTCAGACCTTGTCTGCCAAGTTGATGGATCATTGACGCTGACTTGGTTATTACTCAGCTTGACTCAGCGGCTTCGCCTTCAAGCTTCTCTGAAGAAGATATTTCTTTCGTAAAGCTGAGTTGCATTCTACTCAGCTTCTGCTGTGTGACTTGCTCATGCTGACTTTGTTCTGTCTTTCTTTTATAGACTTTCAGTTCCTGTTCTCGTTAGTCAACTTACTCAACATTGAACAAACTCATTAGTACAATTAAATCAAAGCACTTAAATTTAATTGTTTTAATCATGGGAATAATTTTGTCAAATCAAAATCATGTGGAAATGTGTTTCAACAAACTCCCCCATTTTGATGTTGGCAAAAGTATTCAATTAAGGTTCCCCATGATAGTTGACCTTTTCTATTCTTCTAAAATTACTCCCCCCATAAGGGTTGCATCTACTGACTTAGTTCAATTCTAAACCTTCTAAGATTTAATCGAAGTGAGCCTAAGGTCAGCCTTTAGAGGTAGGTCAAATACTTGGAACATTTAGTCATTTACTTAGTTTTGATACTTAGTTAAATTCAGGTATCAGAGTTGGGTTTATCAGAGTTGAAGTATACTGAGTATATTTTACTTGTTAGAATTTTTTTATGTTCACAAGTTTTAATTGATTGTTCAATGAGTAGTTATATGAGACAGATCAGCATATAAAAACAGCATGTAAGCATCACATATATATAGACAGTTTGTAGAAAGGATGCATATATATATATATAGTCAGCTCAACAAAGATAGAACATGCCAGATACAAAATTACAAGTCTCAAGCTAAGTCAGTTCTATTTGTACTTCTTGATATTGGCTTGAACTTGGTTAGATTTGGCTTTGGGCTTGGCTGTTCTTTGTTGCTGACTTTGGTTGCCTGGGTCAGCAGAAGTTGAGCCAGGAGGCTTCTGCTGAGTTCCGATAGCTGGCTTCTTATCTTTCTCCCCCGTTTTGCCAGCATCACCAGATGGAAGGGGAGGAGCATAGAATTTCCCCTGTTGAACAGCACGAGTCAGTATGGATGAATAATGTTGCATATGACCCGTACTTTCTCTAAGACCCTTAAAGACCTGCATGCCATCTGCCATACTTGAAGCGAGGATTTTAATGTTGGCGCTAGGCATACTGAGTAAGAACTCAAGTGACTTCCCAATCCAAGTAATGGAGTCCGTCATTCGTGCATAGGATTGATAGTACATCCTGAGTAGTGCAGAATCATACGAATGACGCTGAGCATTGATGTGCCGAACATGCGTAAGAGTTGAACGGGCACAGTGCAGGATGTCATTGGTCTTCACCTGGTCAGTGTCCGTTTCTTCTTTGCTCAAGTTTAGTAGGCGAATGGCTTTACCAATCTGTTCTATGGAGCATTGAGAAGTGGAGGAGATAAGTTCACGAGCTCCGTTTAGCTCGGCGGCCAGCTGTGTGAAGTGTTGAGCGACTTCAGCAGAAGTTGCCGATGATGAGTTCACAACAGATGGGGCATTGATTTTCCCTTCAATTGAGTCCATGTGGTGAACCATCATAAGTTGAAGATCGGCCAGCTTGACCATAAACTCTTGCTTGGGCTGCTGAGAGACCAAGGAAGTCATAACACTCATCAGTTCCTTAAGACCTTTGAGTTCGGTCAAAAGTTGAGTGACAGATGAAAATTGAGTTGGCTCAGCAAGAGTGGTCCCAGTAACATCGGCTTGAGACTGATGTATCTCTTAAAGTAGAGCATGAGCGGAGTGGATGATTCATCTTCCTGACTCAGAAGCATCCAGATAAGTATAAGAATCATCAGTATTATTCTCAGTGGCCGTTTTCTGGTTAGCGGCAGCAGGTGGTGGAGTACTTTGGTGCTGCCCAGAAGTAGAAGTGCCAGCCTGGTCAGCAGCTGCACTTTTATTGAGGCCAACAGCAGGAGTTGACTGGTTTTCTAACTGCTCAGTAGAGGAAGGAAGTGTTGTCTCAGCAGTATTATTAAACTGCTCAGGGTCAGTGTGAAGTTGAGTTGGAATTTGAGGTTGAGGCAACTCAGAGCTGTCTTTAGCAGGTGGATTTTCCTTCGCTAACTCGGTGGGTTGAGCAGCTGGAACTTCGAGCACTTGCTCAGTGGAAGGTGGAGCAAAGGTGTCGGCAGAAGGTTGACCCTTAGAGACTTTAGGGTCGGCTTGTTCCTCAGCTTGAGAAACAGAGGCTTGTTTTTCCTTGACTTGATCAGGAGTGGGTTCAGTGATGTCGGTGAAGAATTAGAATTGAAGTCCTGTTAAGTCAGTGATTGGTCCCTTAGTGGAGATTCATCCAACAAGTCAATGACGTTGGGCTTCTGCGCTTTTCTCTTGAACCGTTTTTCCGTACTGCCCTTTTTGGTTTTGGTTTGAGGAGAAGGGTCAGTAGCAACAGATTCGGATGACTCAGAAGAGAGATCAAGTCCAAGATCAGCATAAACGTTCTTCACAACCTTGTCCTTCACTAGTGACTTAACTCGTTGCTCATCAGCTTGCTTAGCAGCAACTGTGTTGCTTGGCTCAACAGAATCCATCTTATCAGCTTGAGGCTGTTCGGCATTCCAGCCTTGTTCTTCCTCCTGATTACACGGTGTCTTTTCCAGGTTGATCTTCTGAGCTCGTAGGAAGTGAGAATCCTTGGTGACGACAAAGTCAATGGGGTCGGCTTCCAATGGTGTCATCCTAGAGGTATTCTTCCTCTTTAGGGGTTGCTCAAGAGTCTCCTCACTTTCTTCTTCAGGGTCAGCTCTTTCCTTCCTTTTCTCAGCTGACTCTGCCTTCTTCTGCACTGACTCAGCATGTGCAGTTTTCTTTCCACCAAACACCACCCTAATTTTCTTGGCAGTTTTGTTAATATCTTTGGCTAGTGGGGTTGAGGATTGGTCAGCTTTTCTTTTTCTTTCCTGCCTAGTTCGCTCAGTCAGTGCTTCTGCGACCACTGCTTTCTTCCCTTTCTTTGATAGCTCAGCAGTTGCTTCTTCAACTACATCATCCTCAGCAAGTGCTTCTTCAACCAGGGGTCCCTTACCCTTCTTAGGTTTGATGGGAAGGCTGTGAGCTAAGCCGAATAGTATTGCTGAGGTGATCTCAGTGCCTATTATGTCTATTTCCTCTTTTAGGCTGACCTTGTGATCCTAAAGGATTTTGGTGATGAGAGAACCCATCCTGAGGATCCCGATGGTGTATTGAAAAGTCCCGATGAGAAAGACAGGCATGTTGAGCGGCTTGTAGTTCAGCATGTGCCAGATGAAGCACTGTTCAAAGTTAGAGGCTAAGGAGGAGGAGTTGACCTTGGGAAACAAGAAGTTGGTCAGGATATAGTGGGCTTGTTTTTTAGGCTGACCCATACTGGTACTGGAGATTTCACCTTTATGATTTTTGGGTTTGCAAAACTCAACTTCGTAATCAACGTGCATGTAGTCATTTGTGCACTTGAGTTCTGTTCCTTCTTCCTTCAGCTTTAGCAGTGTAGCGAGATAGGAAGGAGTGATGGTGATCTCCTTATTCTTGACTCTCGTGACCATATAGTCATCGTTATCATTGGCTATCCTTAGGTTTGTGTAGAATTCCTTCACTAGCTGTGGATAAGTGGTTCCAGGGAGAGAGAAGAGGTCGGTCCAGCCATTCTTTGAAATCCACTCGCAGAAGGGTTGCTCAGCTTCTACGAAGCTCTTGGAGAACCAGCGGGAATGGAAAACTTTGAGATTTTTAACGTTTTTGAAGACCGTGAAGAAACGTCCTTTCCTTAGGTTTTTGGTTCTTTTTCTCCTTCTTCTTCTTCTTCGATGAAGTTGGTTGGTCAATACGTGGGTTTTTTCCATGAGGGCTGACCTCACCCTTTGATTGGTCATGCTGACTATGGGTCTGTTCCTGAGACTCAGAAGAGGTCTCGTGATATTCCTGCTCAGCATGAGAGGGAGGATTTATATCCGAGCGGTCGTCATCATATTGCTCGCCGGAGTTGTTCTGGGAATCGCTCGACATGATGTTCTTGAGGATTTTTGAGAGAGTTAGAAGATTAGGGAATTGAGAGAGAGAGATCGAGCGCGAACTGTTTCAAGCGTAAAGAGAAGTTAGTGGGAATTCGTCCACTATTTATAGCCGGTGCGTGTTGATCTGATAGGTCAGAATGGCGGTTCGATTTTGAATCAATCAACGACATTTAATTCTGACATTAATGACACGTTCGGTGCATGGGTTCCTAATCATTACGCTTACGTCATCCTAGGCGTCTACATAAATACACATGCAAGTATTCTACTCAGCATCTAAGATACTAAACGTTTGGTGTTCTGAGTGCTTAGTTTAGCGTAGGAGGGGTTCTTAGCATGTGTAGTAACTCAGCTTTTAGCAATCACTTAATATATATAACAATTCAACAGGTAGTGATTTTATAGCATTCATATCTTCTCAGCATATGATAGTTACTCAACATGTAATAATCACTTGGCATGACATAATCACTCAATATATCTAGAAGTTTATTGAAGAGGATTAGACATACTGATAGCTTCCCTTAGTATGCTGAACTGCTCACGAGCCAATGGCTTTGTGAAGATATCTACAAGCTGTTCATTTGTTGGAACATAGGTCAGCTTGATCTCACCTTTGAGTATATGATCTCTGATGAAGTGATGCCTTATGCTGACATGCTTCGTCCTGCTGTGTTGGATCGGATTTTTAGATAAGTCAATGGCACTTTTGTTGTCACATTTGACTTCAATTATTTTGGTTTGAACTCTATAATCATCCAACTGTTGCTTGATCCATAGGACTTGTGCAACACATCTTCCAGCAGCAATGTACTCAGCTTCAGTTGTTGATAGGGCAACTGACGACTTCTTCTTACTGAACCAAGACACTAGACAGCTTCCAAGGAAGTGACATCCTCCTGAGGTGCTTTTCCGCTCAAGCTTGTCTCGTCCATAGTCAGCGTCAATGTATCCAACGAGTGTGAAATCGTTCGTGTTGGGATACCATAAACCTGCATTCACTGAGCTTTGCAAATATCTAAGGATTCTTTTTACAGCTATGTAATGAGATTCCTTAGGGTCAGCTTGATATCTTGCGTAGTAACATACTGAGTACTGTATATCTGGCCTACTTGCTGGTAGATAGAGTAGAGAGCCTATCATACCTCGATATAATTTGCTGTCTACTGACTTACCTTTTTCATCAGCACAAAGCACAGTGTCAGTACCCATTGGGGTAGATATTGACTTACAATTTTCCATATCAAATTTCTTCAATATCTCCTTAGCATACTTAGTCTGACTAATGAAGATGCCATTCTTGCCTTGTTTGATTTGAAGTCCAAGGAAGAAATTGAGTTCTCCCATCATTGACATCTCAAACTCAGTTTGCATTTGTTTGCTAAATTCTTTGCACATAGACTCATTAGTAGCACCAAAAATAATATCATCTACATATATTTGTGCCAACAGGGTATCTTTACCTTTTTTCTTAATGAATAAGGTTGTGTCAGCTTTTCCCCTGACATAGTTTCTGGTTAGCAGAAAGCTGGTCAACCTTTCGTACTAAGAATGTGGTGCTTGCTTCAGACCGTACAGAGCCTTTTTGAGTTTATAAACATGGTTTGGGAATTTTGGATCCTCAAACCCTGGAGGCTGACTAACATAAACCTCTTCATTTATAACTCCATTAAGAAATGCACTTTTGACATCCATTTGGAACAATTTAAAATTCATAAAGCTAGCATATGCACACAATATTCTTATTGCTTCTAATCTAGCTACGGGTGCAAAGGTCTTACCATAGTCAATACCTTCCTGCTGACTGTAACCTTGAGCTACAAGTCTGGCTTTGTTCCTGACTATGTTTCCCTGTTCATCTAGCTTATTACGAAATACCCATTTTGTTCCTATGGTCTTTTGATTCTTCGGTTTAGGCACTAATCCCATACTTCGTTTCTCTTGAATTGATCAAGTTCCTCTTGCATAACATTTATCCAGAATTCATTGTGTTCATCTTATGAGAAGTTTTTCGGTTCATGAACTGAGACGAACACAACATTACTGAGATATTTCCTGAGTTGATTTCTGGTCATCAGAGTGTTCTCAGCAGCATCAAGAATGGACTTCTCTGAGTGTCCTCTTGGAACCTTGATCTCCTTTGATAATGTAGTGTCTTCAGGAGTAGGTGTTTCAACAATCTCTACAGAATTATATTGGTCAGCAAAAGTAATTTGAGGTTCATTTTTACCTTTGGTCAGCCCTTGAGGTAGTGACTCAGTGGCTCCATTTTGGTCAGCGGAAGCTAAGCATGTGTCATCTTCAGTAGGCTGACTTGTTTTCCATGTAGGGTTAGTTTCATCGAACTCAACATGTACAGACTCTTCTAAGACCTGAGTTCATTTATTAAACACTCTATATGCTTTGCTGTTTGTTGAGTACCCTAGAAATATGGCTTCATCAGCTTTTGAATCAAACTTAGCAAGGTTGTCTTTAGTGTTTAGGATAAAACATTTGCAACCGAAGGCGCGAAAATATCCAATATTGGGTTTTTGTCCTTTCCAAAGTTCATAGGGGGTTTTCTTAAGTATAGGCCTGACAAGAGCCCTATTGAGTATATAGCAAGCTGTGTTGACAGCTTCACCCCAGAAATACTTTGGAAGCCTATTCCCACTCAGCATTGTCCTAGCTATTTCAACTAAGGTTCTGTTCTTCCTTTCAACTACCCCATTTTGTTGAGGAGTTCTAGGAGCAAAAAAATTGTGGTCAATGCCGCCGACTTCACAGAATTCACCAAATTGTTGGTTTTTGAATTCTCCGCCATTATCACTTCGGGTGTGAGCTAATTTTAGGTCTTTGTCATTTTCAAGTTTTCTAATCACTGTTGAGAACATCTCAAAAGCTTCATCCTTGCTACTCAGCAGGATGACCCAAGTATACCGAGAAAAGTCATCTACAATGACCAAGGAAAATCTCTTACCACCCAAGCTCAGCGGCTGGACTGGTCCGAAAAGATCCAAGTGTAGTAACTCTAATGGGCACTTGGTTGAGACTACATTTTTACTTTGAAAAGAATTTTTGGTTTGTTTACTTTGCTGACAAGCATTACACAGTTGATCCTTCTCAAACCTGAGTTTGGGTAATCCCTCAACTAATTGCTTTCTTGCTAATTTGGCTAGGAGGTCCATGCTTACATGACCAAGTCTCATATGCCATAGCCAGGAATTATCTTCCTTTGACACTAAGCATATATTTTTTTAAAACTTCTTTTCTAGATTTAGCATGAAAACGTTATCAACACGAGGGGCAGTTAAAATCAACTCATTTGTTTTTCCCTCGAGTATTCTACACTTAGTGGCATCAAATACAACCTTTCTTCCGCTGTCACACAGTTGAGCTACGCTCAGTAGGTTATATTTAAGACCCCTGACTAGGGAGACTGACTCAATAGTAGGATTACCACCAACGGTACTTGAACCTACTATCTTACCCTTTTTGTTGTCTCCAAAACTTACATTTCCTCCTCGTTTATGCACAAGTGTGATGAATTGAGTTTCATCACCAGTCATATGCCTAGAGCATGCACTGTCAATGTACCATAGCTTTGACTTCTCCGCGCACCTCATGCTCACCTGCAATGTAACTAGTTATCTTTAGGTACCCAATTCTTTTTGGGTCCTCGTTTGTTAGAGTCAACAGGTGATGCATCATATTTAATTTTGTGACGGCATGTATGTATAGTGTGGCCATCTTTCCCACAAAAGTCACAATAAACTACCCTTTAGGGGTATTTCCATTTTTGGTCAGGACGATTGTGCTGAGCATGCTAGCATACCTTTGTGGTATGTCCTTTCTTTCCGCAGAAGTCACATTGGACATTCTGCTGAGTATTCCACCTTCGCTGACTGGTACCTGAGTACTCAGCTTTTGGATGGAACCTCTTCTTAGCTGATGTATTCAACTGGTTCTGTACTGATGTGATATCCTTCCTCAGTTTCTTAGAATCTGATTGGACTTCAGAGACAAACCTATGCAAGATTTTTAGATTTTCATCTTGCCTAGTGTTATCCTGAAGGAGATGTCGAAGGTCACTGAGTTTGACCTCCTCAATCTCATCACATCGCCTGCTGAGTGCTCTTACTTTCTTATTACACTTTTTGATCAGTGTATAGAGATCACTCAGGGCATTAATCATTTCATTTCTGAGCAAGGGTAGAGACATTACCTTAGTTGAGTGTTCCTCATGGTCAGATCCATCAGAGAGGTCAGCTTGCTCAGAGAGACAGTGGTCAGCAGCTTCGTCAGCCATGAAATAGATATTTGCTGACTCGGTGGCATCAGCTTCTGATGAGGTTGACTTATCACTATCACTCCATGTGGCCATCATTGCCTTTCTGCTTCCCTTCTTGTCTTTCTTCAAGGTGGGACAACTTGATTTGATGTGCCCAGCTTGATGGCATTCAAAGCAAGTGACGGGCATTGAGTTGTCCTTCTTGTGTCTGCTATCGCTAGACTCGGCTTTGTATTTATCACTTCTTTTGAATGGCCGTTTGCTGTATTTGTCATTTTTCTTAAACAGATTCTTCATTTTTTTGGTAAACATGGCCATCTCCTCATCATCTGATGAGTCAGCTTCCATGACAAGAGATTTTTGCTTCCTGTCCTCAGTTTTTTCTTTGGCTTCAAAAATTTTCATGGAGATCTCGTGGGTCAGCAGAGATCCAATAAGCTCATCATACTTGTACGTGGTGAGGTCCTGAGCTTCTTCAACATCTGTCTTCTTTGCTTGTCAGCTCTTGGGGAGACTTCTTAGAATTTTCTTCACTTTCTCTTCTTCAGTGAAGTTCTTGCCGAGTCTCTTAAGCTCATTGATAATGTTGGTGAATTTGGCATTCATCTCAGAGATGTCCTTATTATCATTCATTTCAAACAGCTCGTACAACCGAATGTGTTGATTCACCTTGGACTCCTTGACCTTGCTGGTTCCTTCATAGGTAACCTCCAGCTTCTTCCAGATTTCCTGTGCTGACTCGCAACCTGAAATCTTATTGTATTCTGCAGCATCTAACACACAGTGAAGCATATTGATAGCCGAAGCATTATTTTATAATTTTTTAAAGTCATCTTCTGACCATTTAGCCTCGCTTTTGACAGTTTTTACACCGCCAATGGTTTCATAGGGAACAAACGAGCCTTGGACTATAGCTAGCCATGCACTCATGTTTGTTGCCTGAATGAAGTTTTTCATCATGTTCTTCCAAAATGTATAATTAGATCCAAAGAACAGAGGAGGCTGACTAATAGATAATCCCTCAGGGAGTATCTGAGTTGTTTGATTTCCTGGAAGGAAACGAGTGCTGTTCTCAGCCATTATAGGGATCAGCTCAAGATAGTTTTATCTTGAATTGTGAGCTACTGAGCTCTGATACCACTTATTGGTCCCATGTAACGTAATAGGATTAGTTCCAGGGGGGTTAGGAACTAATGTAACTTTTTCGCTTAATAATGCTGACTTAATAGAATGTTTGATAATTTAACTCAGCTTTAGGTCAGCAATGCTGAGTGAGATGTAAGACAGCTTTAATCAGATACTGACTAGAGCTGTTTTCAATATTGAGTTGGGAAATAACACTTTAAGTTAGTTTCCAACTCAGCACTCTGGCTACTCAGCGTCGGCTTTTGCATATTATTTACTGAGCAATTTTAAGCAAGCAACACATACATGTATATATCAAGAGAAATGGTTAGAGATTACTCAATAGACTTATCCTGGTTCGGCCTCACCGCCTACGTTTAGTCCCCGGAATCCTTCTGAGCTTTTTCAATCCTCTACTAAGCTCTTTAAAGGTAGAGCACAAACCGTTTACAATAGCAACTGAGTATGCAAGAGTACCGTCCTCTATTCGTCTACTCAATCCTATCTACCACTAAACACTATAACCGAGTATTCAGATTTTCTCTACCACTGAGTACTATAACCGAGTACTCAGCTTCACTCTTCTAACCTTTACAAATGATAAGAAATTGTTCTTAATACAACAAAGAACACTTTAGATGACAGAGTCAATCTAGACTTTTACACAATGATTGGAGTTTGGTGTAAGAGCTTGCTTTTTCTATTCAGATAGCTTCTCTTTTGGATTTTCGACTTGGTGAAGATTTTGCTTGTCTGTATATCTCTTGTATGTATGTTGTGCAATCCAAGTGATGATTTGGCCTATTTATAGCAATCTTTGTGGCTTCAATCATTTGAATTCTGATATAGCCGTTGTATGATAAACGGTCTTCTTCATCATCATGTGGTCAGCTTCCAGAGCTGCAGGTCAATCCTGTCTTCTAATTTTAGCAGGAGCCAGGTTTGTCAGTTTTGTCTTCTTGCGCCAGGTTTGTCTTCTTGCCAAAAGTCAGATGGTCCATGCATCTCGAAAAGGTCCTTGAAAACGGATTTCCAAGACTTCTGATTTGTGTCAGACCTTGTCTGCCAAGTTGATGGATCATTGACGCTGACTTGGTTATTACTCAGCTTGACTCAGCGGCTTCGCCTTTAAGCTTCTCTGAAGAAGACATTTCTTTCGTAAAGCTGAGTTGCATTCTACTCAGCTTCTGCTGTGTGACTTGCTCATGCTGACTTTGTTCTGTCTTTCTTTTATAGACTTTCAATTCCTGTTCTCGTTAGTCAACTTACTCAACATTTAACAAACTCATTAGTACAATTAAATCAAAGCACTTAAATTTAATTATTTTAATCATGGGAATAATTTTGTCAAATCAAAGTCATGTGGAAATGTGTTTCAACACTAACCTGTTCTATCTTTTATCTTTATCAAATACTCATTTTTATAAGCTGAATCATTTACTTGGTTACCCATTCACAATATCTCTCAATTTAAAGAATTCACACACCACGAACACCCTGTTCTGCAAGGTTTTTCTAGTAAAATTTGGTCATCAATCCCTGTGGAGACGATACTCTATTTATCACTTTATTACTTGTATCTAGTGCACTTGCTAGAATCTGTTTATAGGACAACAAGTTTTTGGCGTCGTTGCCGGGGATTGAAAGCAACAAAGTTTATCTGAAAATTTATGTGAAACAAGGTGTTTTTAATCTGTTTGTTACGTAGTGCATGAAGGAAAATAGGCAAACGTTTGGCAGCGGAAATATAAAAATTTTAACCTTTTTCCATTAACACAAGATCCGTTAATCATTATTTCATATAAAGAGGGATAGAAGGAAATACCTTTTGATGTTCTATCTACTGTTGCAATCGAAGTGCCCACAACTCTTACTTTGAGTTCCCGAGCACAAGACAAAAACACAATCCAAAATCAAGTTAGATATCAACCGTATAAAATAATCAAGAATAGATTGTCTCTAATAAATCAACACAAGATCAAGGAATAAGAGAAAGAGATGAAAATCAATTGAACGGAAGGAAGCGGTGGATAATCTCGTCCTCAATACTGTGGGTCGAAATTCTCTCTCCCGGGTTGTGTATGTGTATTTCGAAAATCACATATAGGTATTTATATTCTCTTGTATCTAAACCCTAGTTAGATAGAATTAGGTTACTGAATAAGAATTTAATTCAGAATATAATTCTTATTTATTATTTACAATTATATCTTAAATATAAAGATAATAATAATAACCTTATAGGATAATAATATGAGCAATTTAATCTCATTAAACTTCCTAACTTATTTATCCTTTAATTAATTTAATTCACAATTATAATCTAATTAGAATTGTTTTAAAATCAAATTATTTATGTATTTTACTACATAAAAATCGCCCCCCTCATTTACTGGGCCTTAGTGGACTCAGTTGGGCTTCCATCAATTAATTAACATCTATTTCTCTTTTGGGCTCCAAGTCTTATGTGTGACCCATTAGGTTCTTATTGCTTCTAGCCGTATGCAACTATTAAATTAATTTTCTCAGAATTATATTTAATCTTTGCATAACAGAATGAGTAAGCGAAATGTGATTAGCAAATCCGAAACATTCCCCTAGAGCTATAAGAAGACAGGTTGATTCTGTCGTTGACCTTTCCGTATTAGTTACAGTATAATTCGATCCTTTATCAACTACATCCTTGAACTGAATCTTATGACTATGGATAATGTCAAGTCACATATAGCGAGACGTTCGTTTTACTTGTATAGGCCGAGTCAACTCCAATTAGATAGGTTAAGTGAAATATGTATTTCAAGTCTTAAGATATCACCTTGCAAGGATTTAGAGTCAAGTCTTCCACAAGCGATCCTTGGATGTATCTCCCATTTATCGGGAGTGACAAATGATCAATCCAATATATAATTATCCTGCAATTACTTCCTGTGATACCCAACGTCTGCCGTTCACACCCCAGAGTCATCTCTGTTATGGATCGTGTTACAACAGGATCAAAGCATCACATTCCATAATCCAGAATCACCAATTAACATTCCTTTGAGTCTGAGGATTACTTATACCTATTAATACCAATGAGATGAACAGGTGACAAGGATGAATCTACCCATCCTGTTATCTCAAGTCGGGTCCCCAATCCTAATGAACTCCATTTCATTGGATCCATGCAACTGTCTAGATTATCTGTATATCTGAAGCTTGTGAGATCAGCTTTCTGTCATGATAGAAGACATTGTTACATGCAAGTCTCAACAGTGATATGTCAATCCTAAACATATTACTTGACTTGGGGTGGTTTTAAGTTTATTAGTTTATTATAAAGTTTCGTCTCACTTCATGCTTGTATGAACACTTTATAATCACTTTAAACAAACTTAGGGATTTCCTTTTGTTAGACTTATTTAGTTCTTTAAAAGGGGTTGCCTTTATATAGTTACGAAACCATATCTTATTAAAACAAATGATATAAAGAACACTTCATTCATATTTAGTTTATATCCTAGAACAATTGTCTATAGGACACTAAACCCCAACAGTGCAGCCAGAAGCAGTTTCTCTTACTGTCTATGCGCAGAGTTGGACCACTAGTTTTTCCTATTGATCTTGAACTAGAAAGAACGTGTAGAAGAAACCAAGCGGGAGCTCGATGCACAAGACAAAGAGAAAGACAAAGAGAAAGAAGGATGGCTGGAAGAATACCAGAACAACCAGTTCAACCTCCTACTGAAGAAGAATGAGAAAACAACAATCCACCAGTCATGAGAATCAGAGATTACTCCAGACCTACCACGGAAGGACACTCGTCGTGTATTGTGTTGCCTAACGAAGGGAACAACATGTTCGAAGTAAAAGCATCCATGATACAAATGTTGCAAGAAGCCGTGCAATTCAGTGGATACCAGCCGGAAGATCCAAATGGACATATCCAGGAGTTTATTACGCTGTGCAACACTTTTTGATCAAACCGAGGAGTCTCCGATGACGTGATCAGGCTGAAGTTGTTTCCGTTTTCTCTCAAAGATAAAGCAAATAACTGGATAAAGAACCTACAGCCAGGGACCATTACAACATGGCAGGACATGGCCAATGCTTTTCTAAAGAAATACTTTCCACCTAGACAGGCCATCAAACTCAGAAATGAGGTGTCCCGTTTCGTGCAAGAAGAGGATGAATCCTTGGCCGAGGCATGGGAAAGGTACAAAGAGCTGTTAAGAAGGGTACCAAATCATGGCATCCCCACGTGGATGCAAGTGCAGAATTTTTACAATGGAGTCACCAACACGTACAAAATCCAAATTGAATCCATTGCGAATGGTAACCCCGAGGATCTTGAACCACAAGCCTTATACGACCTCATTGAAAAGGTGGTAAGCACAAGTTATAATTGGCACTCAGCTAGGAGTGAAGGAAAAAGAACGGCAGATGGTGACATGGTTTCAAAGCTGACGACCCAAGTGGAACAGCTTGCTAGGCAGATCAACAAGATCAATGTCTCATCCATTCATAGTGAACCACCATTTAATGATGTCTGTGATTTTTGTGGAGGGCCTCACTTCAACATCAACTGTCCTAGAGTTAAGCAAGGAAAAGGTGAGCAGGAACAATGTGATTATGCTGGATACAATCAACGGAACCCACCAAATCCACACTCTAGTACATACAATCCAACTACAAGAAATCATCCAAATTTCAGATGGACTGGACAGCCAAACCAGCAGGAGCAACCTAGATACCAGTAGTAACAAGGAGGACACTATCAGAGGCAGCCGCAACAGCACTACAAACAGCCTGTTCCACCCAAGGAGGATGTAGAACAGGACATGAAGACCATGATGATGCAATTTATGAAGCAAACACAGGCTTCCATTAAGAATTTGGAGACACAAGTACATCAACTAGCTGCTTCATCATCAAAAGGAAAAGGGGTGATGGAGAGTAATACCGAACCAAACCCTAAAGGAGATGTCATGGCTATCACCCTACGATCTGGTAAGGAAACTAATCCTCCTTTGATGACTAATAAATGTGCTGAGTGTGCAGGTAGTTCCGGAGTTAATGAGAAGAGACAGGAACAGACTGTTCTTGACCAAGAGAAGCCAGCCGAGACAGGTCTTACATCTGACAATGATCAGGAGGAACCAGGAAAGAAGTATTATCCACCTCCTCCCTATATACCACATGTACCATATCCGGCGAGGCTAGTGAATAAGAAGCTTGAAGAGCAAAATTCAAAAGTGCTAGACACCTTAAGGAAGTTGCATATCAACATTCCCTTGCATAAAAAATACACTCTCTCTTCCTCTCTCTCTCTACCTTTCTCTCTCTAATGCTTCCATACATTCCAGTTCTTCCTCATCCCAAATCAAACTTGAAATTTTAAAATTAAAAAACCTTTTCTATTAATCTATTATTTACATAAACTGAAGTGGGTTTTAAGTTTTTTACAAATTTGATCATCTGGGTGAGGAAAAAGTCGTATACTTTGAACTGGGTTTCCAAAATAATGAAGAACAAGTCGATTTAGAGATCCTCAGATCTGATTATGCGGTTGGTTTCTATTAATTGTTTGTTGTTTGTTTTAGGCCATTGGAGAGAAACGATGCAGTGATGAATTAAGAGAGAAACAGGAAAGAGTTCATACACGAAAGAAATTGCCAAATCTTCATTCTGTTAGCCCCAAATCCTTTATCAAATCCAAACTCGAAAATCTAAATCTCTTGTGAAGCATCTGAATAAACAAATATCTTTGTTATCTTCCTGAACTTATTAGCCGTTTTTTCAACTGCACCACCATACCCTAGTACTAAATCTTTCGCTGATGATAAAATTCCATATCTAACTTCAAATTCTGAATAAAAAACGAGACTTAGCTATGGACAGGGAATTTGAGCAGAAACAATTAAGTAAACAAAAAAGAAAAGGGAAAAGTGGGGGATAATGACTAGAAAATAATCAAAACAATCCAAATTGAATGGTTGAGTTACTGGATTTCATATTTTTGGGCGATAGAAAATAGAGAAATAAAGGAAATGAAAGCGGATGGAAGAAAACAGTACATGAGTGTTGTAGACACCGAGTCGGAGGACCTGTGACGAAAACCCATAACAGACGGTTAAAGCAGTTGATTCCATAATTTAAAAAATAAAAACCACGAAAGGGCCCTGGAGGATTGCGTGTCGGTAAATAGGCGACTCACGGGCGCCCAACGAACATAGGGCGTCGTCCAACGCACGACGAAAGCGTTGGGTGCGTGCCTAATGACCGTTGGGGGAGCGCCCAATGGCGTGGGGCGAGCGCCTAGCCGCATCGGGCGCACGCCTGACGGCAATTGGGTGCGCGTCCAACCTGCGTTGGGCGTCCGCCCAACGCTTGTTGGGCTCGCGCCCAACCGAGGTTGGGCGTCCGCCCAACACCCGTTGGACGCACGCCCAACTTTGGGATCCGTGCCTATAAAAAAAGGCACGGATCCCCATGCATTTTGAAGGGGAGGAGGTCTTGGGAGCTTCTCTCTCTAAAAAAATTATTTTTAGAGAGAGAGTAAATTTTTGGGAAAAATATTTTTGTTTCCTAAAAATTGAAAATTCCCAAAAAGTTAAATATTACAAAAAACACCGAAAACACCGAAAATCACAACTCGTGGAATCAACCGACTTCGACTGTCAATACCAATCTTGAGGTATTATCTGAGGACTAGACTCGTTTAATTTATTTATTTTAATTTCGTTTATTTATTTATTTAGTTAGTTATTTATTTATCACGTTTATTTATTTTTCTGTATTTATTTAATTCCCGTCTCGTACTTAATAAACGTTTTGGTTTTGTTTTAAATGAAAAACCTCGTTTTAAGGTCCCAATACGAACCGTGACCCGATTTAAGGATAGTTCGGGATTAAAACGTTGTAAATATAGAATTTTAAAAGTTTTTTAAATTAACGTTTTAAAGATAAAACATCGTTTTGGGAGGCTCCGCTATAGACTATGACCCGATTTGGGGAGTTTGGGGACCAAAGTGATTGAATAGGGTAGATCTAAGGCTTTTTAATAAATCTGGAAACTGTTGGACTGTTTCTGTAATTCTCCATTTTCTGTCACTAAAAGCGGTTTAGCGATGGATTTTCCGTCGGTAAAGCTGCTGGAACTTTAAAAAGCCCGTTTTTGAACATTTTTCTTAACTTTTTGGCCTTTGTTCTTGTATATATTTGTATGTAGTTATGTAATATATTTATTAAAATTATTTTTGGGATATATGGATAATAATTATGTATTATATATTTATCTATTTCTCATTTAAACTTCATTTATATTAATCTAGTTCTTGTAAAATCATATATATATATATATATATATATATATATATATAGATTTGGGTTTATTCAAGTTGTATTAGTAAATGTTTGAGGACAATTAGATGTTATTTCGATGTTTAATGTGTATTTGGAAGGGTTATTTTCTATATATCTATCACAATTATTATTTTGGGATTTAAAAGTTATTTTCTTATTTTTTTCATGAACCTTGTTCAATTTTTACTTACTTTTAATTGAAGCCTTGTTTTCATTATTATTTTTACTTATTAACAACTATACTATATTTTATTCCTTTACTTCCTTATTTTTTGAATCTAGAGATATAACTATTATTTTTAACCAAAATGTATAGGTATATGTATATTTACTCTTATCTTGGACTTTCTATATGTATATATTCCAAATATATTTGGTTGGGTGAATTTGGGTTTAATTTGTTAATTGTTGTAATTATGTTCAAGTAAAGGTTAATTGAGTGAAAAAAGGGAAAATAATGCACAAAAGAGAGTTCAATTTGCTTATTTAAACTAAAGATTTCTAGAGGTTCCAAATGTAAATAAAAGCTTTTCGGTTCGTTACCATTTTAAAACGACTTCCTAAAAGATCACGTTTTGAAACCTTAATCCGTTCCAACGACGGATTAAGCGAACCTTGTAATTAAAATCGTTTTCCTTGTAAATAATAGAGTTTTGAATCGTTTCCTAACTAAACGGTTTTGTATAAAAATAAATTGACTTGTATGCTTAATCACGTTTTTGGTTAAAACTTCTTGTTCAACGTTTTCAAACGCTCGAGTCGTTCCAACGGCGATTCGAGTGAAAAGCATGCAAATTAACGGGGTTTTGAAACGTACCTAAATCGTTCCAACGATGATTAAGGTACGAACCATGTAAATAAACCTTCTTTTCGGGGAGTGAGATTAGTTTAGATTGAATGTATGGCTTAAGACACAATTCACGTTGCAAATAAATCAATTCTTCCTTCTATCTCCCTCTTTCTTCTACATATCTTAATTCATGTAAAATGGGTGATTCTTTACTAATATGGCTTTCAATAATATGCTCAAAACGGCTTTCAAAACGAGAAAGAAAGGGTTTCAAATGAATTTTAAACTTAAAGAAATATGCGATTAGTCCGTTAGCGCCTAACATGCTAAGTAGGAGGCCGGTGGTTCAGAACCGGGCGATGTCGGGGTGCCTAGTAGCCTTTTTTTGGAAAGGAGCTAGCCTTCTCGGCTCATACCCAAATTTCCCGAACCCTCACCGGTCTCCCGCAAGGGATCGGTGTTCATTTCCCATTCATGGGTGGCGACTCTTCCATACTCCGAGCTCCGGCCCTGCCGAGCAGCTTGATTCCGCGATTGGTTGCTTTCGACGCCAATCACAGCATCTGTCGTCAACGGTGTCCACCCCCCGGGTCTTTCGGGCGAGGCCGCGGCACCTACAAGTGCGGTGATGAATCTATGCACATTGTAACTGTGATGAATGAAAGCTTTAATAATGGAGGAATTCGACATAGAGAGTATAGCTTAGAGAGAGAAAGGAGAGATGGGAGTTTCAAAGAAGGAGATAAGGTATTTTAGTAATTAATAAGGAATAGGGATAATTTAGTAATGGTATAAGAGGTGGGTCCCATGTTTTTAATAGGAGAGGTGAAAACTGAATGAGGTGGCACGTTGACTGGCGTTGACCGGTCATTTTAACCGGCTATACACTAAAGTGAGAAGTCACCTATAAGTTTGTATATATTAGTGGGACAAAATAAAGATTGTACACCAAAGTGTGAAATGGAGCAAAGGTTGTACACCATTGATGAAATGTTGATGTGTAGTTTCTTGAAAACTTCTAGGAATTTCCCGAATTGCTTGTCCATTTGTTGCTGCTTAAGCCTTTCTGGATACAAGATGCGTGGAAGATACGCAGGTTCATCCTGATTCCTAAGGTTGTTCTCCTAGATCGAAGTTTGTTCCTTGGCCTCTTCTTGTTCTGCTGCATCTGGTTGTGGCTTAGAGGTGGTAGGGAGTGATTTCATAGCTCGATCTGGTAGTTCTGTACCACTTCTTAGTGTAATAGCTTGGACTTCCTCCTTGGGGTTCACCTCTGTTTTGCTCGGAAGGACTCCCTTGTTTTTGGCTATGACTATGTTGGTGAGCTGATGGATCTGTGTCTCCATGTTCTTGAAAGAGTTTTGCGTTTGCTGCATGAATTGCATTAGCATGTCTTCCAGTTTCTTATCCTCCCTTGGTTGGTTGTTCGTTTGGTATCCACCCTGATTGTTCTTATTGGTCTGTTACTGTTGATTTGGTTGTATGTCCGGTTGCTGGCTCCAACCGAAGTTTGGATGATTCCTCCAGGCAGGATTGTAGGTGTTTGAATAAGGATTGAGTGGTCTCTGACTTGTTCCTGCAAAATCACATTGTTCTTGATTTGGACTAGGTTGGTTGCACAAACAATTAGCTGATCGATGATTCCCTTCGCAGAAATCACATTGAACAACTTGCACATTGTTAATTGGAGTTGCGCTCATCCTGGTGAGTTGTCTGCTCACAAGTTCAACCTGGGCGGTGAGTTTTGACACTTCGTCTGCTACAGGTGAATTGGCTTCCCTTCTTCCATCTTCTCGGACAGAGTGCCATTTGTAACTAGTGTTGACCAATCTTTCGATCAATTCGTACAGTGCTTCTGGCTCAAGTTCCTCAGGATCCCCATTGGCCACTGATTCGAGTTGTATTTTGTGCACATTGGTAAGACCGTGATAGAAAGTTTGGATTTGCATCCACATGGGAATTTTGTGGTTCGAAACTTTCCGTAACAGATCTTTGTATCGTTCCCAGGCTTCAGACAATGACTCATCTTCTTGTTGTGCGAAGTGAGACACGGCATTTCGTAGCTTGATGGCTTGTCTTGGTGGAAAATATTTGGTGAGGAACGCATTTGCCATTGCATCCCAAGTACTTATAGAACCTGGCTGAAAGCTCTTCATCCAGCTTTTGGCTTTGTCCCTTAAGGAAAAGAAGAACAGTTTGAGTCGGATGACATCGTCTGAGACCTCTCTGTTGGTTCTGAAGGTGTTACACATTGTGACAAAGTCCTGGATGTGTGAATTTGGATCTTCATTTGGTAGTCCTCCAAACTAAATAGCTGTTTGGAGCATCTGGATCATAAAGGCTTTCACCTCGAAGAGATTGTTGCCTTCCTCAGGGATTACTATGCAGGATGAGTGGCCCTCTGTTGAAGGCTTTGAGTATTCTTTCATCCTGAGTGGAGGGTCAATACGCTGGTCTTCTTCGTCCATATTGTCTCCTTACTGTTCCTCCCTGTTCTCCGGTTGTTCTGGTTGAGGTCCCTCCGGTTGCCTTTCAGCTTCAAGGTGTTGCTCTATTCTGGGCTGATTTGGTTCCGCCTGCCTTTGCCTTGTTCTTATTCTCCTGATAGCGTTTCTTCGTCTAAGAGTTGCTTCGATTTCAGGATCAAGAGGAATAAGTGGGGCACCTATTCTTCGCATACTCTAAGAACAAGCGAATAGATCAAGTAGACCCATGCACACTAGAACAAACAGGTTAAACTGACTAATATATACTTTTGGAGAGAAATGTTTGGCTTTCCTATCCCCCGCAACGGCGCCAAAAACTTGTTACCCTAGCAAGTGCACTAGGTCCAAGTAATAAAGTGATAAGTAGATATCGTCTCCACGAGGATAGAACAACCACACTTTTACTCCCATAAAAGTATGTATAGCCAAGTTTAAAAAACTAACCAAAAGCTTAAGTTGATTTGAAGGTGGTTTGTTGCAATATGATACGTAAAATAATCAAAGAGTTTAATTGAAATTCAGATGAGAAAACAACAGGTATACAGCATACACAAAACGATTTCAGAACGTGCACTCCTCTCCTTGTTCATTAGGTGGGAACAGCTTTGGCTTAAGGTATCTTTCACGAAAATCGGTTGAGTCAGGTCTCCCTTGTTCCCAACGTTCTTTAAAAACAATTAAAATAAGTCTTCTTGAAATTAATATATTTTTAAGCTTTAAGAACAGGAAAGCATTTAGTTGGAACAACTAAAACCCTTAACATTTAATTAATTACGTCTCCGTGTCATAATTAAATGTGCTCAATGAAAGTTCAGCTTTGCAAATAGAGTCTCCTCATGATTGCTCAGCTTAAAAACAGGTTAGCTACTCCTATTTATCGTTAATTACTCATTGAACAGCCAAGCCATACACACTTAATGAGTTTAGAGAGGAATTAACCTGCCCTGTTTACATGTTTCTGCTCCGCTGCATACCTGCTTAGTGAATTACTCACTCATGATTAAATGAGATAAAACAAAACAACAATGAAGAAAACAACAATATATTAAAACACATAAAACAAAGTTTCACAACAAGGCTTCAGATCCGAAAATATGAATGAATCACATACAAAATGAGGGCTCCTTAAATAGCCCGAAATTGTTCAGAAATCATTGTTCAAGATATAATAAAATAAAGAAGATATGGCCTGATAGACTGTTCTGACAGTCAGGAACAGTCTGCAGCGTAGCAGTCCGCCCATGCTTGATGATTTCTTCTGTGAGGGATGGTTGTTCTGCCTCCAGCATTAATTCTTCTTCCGAAAAGGTCTCCAATGATTTAAGCATGATTGATCAAGTTCTTCGGGTACAAATTGTTCCCATGAGTTCTTGTTCTCTTCCTTGTTCTTCGCTTATCCGCACTCCTTTCCTGCTTGTTCACCGTGTGGATTCTGCTACCGAACAGGCAGCTGCATTATCACAAACAATCTGCAAAAACAATGTATTATGAGAACGATATGTTGCATTATTGTTCGGTTATGCCCAAAATTGTTACAAAATATTATACACATTTTACACTCATCAGTATGCTACCCTAGGGGAGTTGTGGAGGATGTGTTAGTCAAAGTAGGAAAGTTTATACTACCTGTTGATTTCATCATAATGGACATAGATGAGGATTTGCATGTTCCTATTATTCTGGGTAGACCATTCTTAGCAACAAGTAAAGCCTTGATTGATGTGGGAGAAGGGCAATTATTTTTAAGAATTAATGGGGAGGAAATCATTTTCAAAATGAATGAAGCTATGAGACGAGCTAACACTAGTGATGACACATGCTATTTCTTAGATGATTTCCAAAGTTTGTCTGTCTCGCAGGAACAGGGACAGGACACATTGGAGGCACTCTTGGGAGAAGAGGTGAATCTCTGCGAGGGAACAGGCTGTTCTATCGAGACAGAAGCTTCAACGCTCCCTCCAGACCCTAATATTCCTACTCATCAAGAACCACTAAAAATGCCCACTGTGCCTTTGTCGAAACCTAAACTAAAACCTCTGCCATCACACTTAGAATATGCCTTCCTCGAACCACCAGGCGAAAGCCCAGTGATTATATCTTCCAAATTAACCCCTGATCAAAAAGCTCAACTCATGGAGGTGTTAAGAAGAAACAAGGATGCACTTGCGTGGAAGATAGATGACATCAAGGGGATTAGTCCAGCGGTGTGTGTTCATTGGATCCTAATGGAAAAAGACCACAAGCCATGTGTCCAGCCACAACGCAGATTGAACCCACACATAAAGGAGGTCGTGAGGAAAAAAGTAATCAAGCTATTGGATGCAGGGATTATTTACCCCATTTCTGACAGCGTTTGGACGAGCCTTATACATGTAGTTCCAAAGAAAGGAGGTACCACAGTTGTTCTAAATGAAAAAGATGAACTGGTTCCCACATGGACAATAACAGGATAGCGAGTATGCGTGGACTACCGGAAGCTCAACGAGGCAACCAGGAAGGATCATTTTCCTTTGCCCTTCATTGATCAGATGTTGGAACGATTGGCAGGATATGCATTTTACTACTTCCTTGATGGGTATTCCGGGTATAATCAAATTGCCATCCATTGTGAAGATCAAGAGAAAACAACCTTTACTTGCCCCTATGGGACTTATGCTTTTCGACGCATGCCTTTTGGGTTGTGTAATGCCCCTGCTACATTTCAGAGGTGCATGACGTCTATCTTTCATGATATGGTGGAGTGAACGGTGGAAATCTTTATGGATGACTTCTCCGTGTATGGAAATTCATTTGAAAGCTGTCTAAACAACCTGGAGGCCGTGTTAGTACGATGTAGAGAAACAAACTTAGTCCTAAATTGGGAGAAGTGCCATTTCATGGTCACGGGAGGGTTTGTGCTCGGACATCAGATCTTGGAACAGGGAATGGAGGTAGACAAAGAAAAGGTGGAGGTGATAGAGAAGCTGGTTGTTCCTGCTATTGTGAAAGATGTTAGAAGTTTCCTTGGACACGCGGGTTTCTACCGAAGATTCATAAAAGACTTCTCAAAGATTGCATTACCACTATCAGCTCTGTTACATAAAGATGTGGATTTCACTTTCGGAACAGACTGTATAAAGGCATTTGAGATTCTAAAAGGCAAACTGATCAGTGCACCCATTCTAGCCGCACCAAATTGGGAATTGCCCTTTGAAATGATGTGTGATGCTAGCGACACATGCGTCAGAGCTGTTCTTGGGCAAACAATTGAGAAGAAGTTTAGACCGATCTATTATGCAAGCAAAACGATGAACGAGGCTCATCAAAACTATACGACGACAGAGAAGGAGCTTCTTGCAGTGGTATATGCTTTTGACAAATTTCGTCCATACTTGGTTTTGTCAAAAGTAGTTGTCTACACAGACCACGCTGCCTTGCACTACCTGTTTGCAAAGAAAGATGCTAAGCCGAGGCTGATACGGTGGTTGCTCTTGCTCTAAGAATTTGACCTCGAGATCAAGGACAAGAAAAGAACAGACAATGTAGCTGCTGATCATCTGTCTAGAATTCCTTATACCAATAGCCAGGAACAACCGGAAATCTTTGAGATTTTCCCAGATGAGCGTTTATATTCTCTACAAGTTACTCCATGGTTTGCTGATATTGCCAATTACCTTGTTAGTTCAATTAAACCTCACAGCTTGTCCACCAACCAAAAGAAGAAGTTCTATACTAAAATAAAATATTATTTTTGGGAAGAAACATATCTTTTCAGGTTATGCGCAGATTAGATCATACGCAGATGCATCACCCAAGAGGAAGGACATGTTGTTCTGAGCCATTGTCACGATCGAGAAGCTGGAGGACATCATAGTGCAAGCAGGACAGCCGCAAAGGTGCTCCAATCAGGTTTTTTCTGGCCAACAATCTTCAGGGATGCCAATATGTTCGTAAGTACTTGTAATGAGTGCCAAAGAACAGGTAATATCTCGGCTAGGAATGCCATGCCCCTCAATAACATTGTTGTATGTGAAATATTTGATATATGAGGCATAGACTTCATGGGACCATTCCATACGTCTTTTGGGCATAAATATATATTGGTTGCAGTAGACTATGTAAGCAAGTGGGTAGAAGCAATAGCTAGTCCCACTAATGATGCCCGTGTGGTTGTAAAATTCCTGAAAAGGCTGTTTGCCCGATTTGGTGTCCCACAAGCTATCATTAGTGACAAAGGAACCCATTTTTGCAATGCCCAATTTGAAAAGTTGATGGGCAAGCTTGGAGTCACTCATAGAATTGCCACACCTTATCACCCACAAACAAGTGGGCAGGTAGAGATCTCTAATAGAGAGATCAAAATAATCTTAGAGAAAACGGTGGGCAATTCTAGGAAGGACTAGGCAAACAAGCTTGACGATGCTTTGTGGGCATATAGAACTGCATACAAGACACCCATTGGAATGTCCCCATTTAGACTATTATATGGTAAATCTTGTCATCTTCCAGCCGAGATGGAGCATAGAGCCTTCTGGGCATTAACTTTCCTGAATTTTTAGAAACAGGCTATGGGCGAACAGAGACGGTTGCAACTATGTGATATGGAGGAATTTAGGTTGTTTTCATATGAAAACGCGGTAAATTATAAGGAAAAGACCAAGAAATGGCACGACATGAAAATATAGGAGAAAGTCTTTCGAGAAGGACAGAGGGTCCTCTTGTACAACTCGAGGCTCAGACTATTCCCTGGGAAGCTGAAATCCAGATGGTCGGGACCTTACACCATAAACAAGGTGTTTTACCACGGAGCAATAGAGATTGTCAAAGATGGTCATGAACCTTTCAAGGTCAACGGACAACGGTTAAAACCATATCCCGAGAATGATCACCAGGGGGAAATTGACACTGTCCACTTCCAGGACCCCCCGAGCTAGTAGAATCAGGAACAGGGTGTTCGCTGCAAACACCAATTGCAGCAGGGGAGTAATCTCCAACTTTTAATTTTGTAAATTTTTTATGTATGATTGCATTGTTCAGTTAAATTAATGTTGTGTTGTCTTAAGGGTCCGTAAGCTAACCACTTGATTTTCACCACGTAAATTATGAGCAAAAATACAAACTTTTACCCTTCAACTAGGGTGAAGTTTTAATTTTTACTTGTGACAAAAAGGGGACAGAAAAGCTCTTGGGGGAAAAATCAATTGGTCAAAAATTTAAATTGAATATTTTGAGAAAAAGGGGACGTCAAATCAAACTATTTGTGGGCTGCCTATTGTACTTTGCATGTGCATCTCTCTCGGTAAAATCAAAGTAGGTGGAGTATAATAATTTCAAAACAAAAAGTAACCGTTCGCTCCCCTAAGCGTCCTTTCGTCTGTCCGCGGCTATTGCCATAACCACTCATACAGGTGGCGTTAAGAGAAACGTCATCATAATGGCGGTTCTGGCAATAGACCGTTTCAAACTTTTTTCTACTTAAAGGACAAAGGGTGTGTTGCGGACCCTAGTAAACATTTTCTTATCTCCCTTTCACACCATATTTCTTTTGATAACCATTGTGGGTGCACCTATTTAGTCTCTGTCTCAGGATGAGGACTCGAGGCTCTAGAAAGCAAGTGAAAATAGAAGGCGCAAAGAAAGACAAAGCGAAAGGCAAAATGGTTGGCACAAGCACAGTTGCTTTTGTGCCCGATGAAAAACTGGTAAAGAAATTATCCCAGTTCAAAGACGCTGCTGTGCAGCAGTATTATGATGATTTGGCTCAATTGGAGTTCGGGCCGGTAAGAACGATCTGCTGGGAAACTCTGAAAAAGCTTAAACTTGCAGAGCGTGTGAAGAAGCCCATGGAAGCAGGCCATTTTGGCTGTTTCTTTGAGATGAAGGAGCCCGCTTATAGGGAACTTACGCTGGAGTTTCTGGCCACCTTTAAACATAATCCAGAGATCACTAACCCTGAAGAAGAAGGGAAGTTCAGTTTACGGCTTATGACCCATACCCAATGGCCATCTTTGAACATATTTAACAACCTACTCGGTGCCACTGATGATGATGACTTGGAATCAGACGGCTACAAAGGGGCTTTCACTAAAACCCCGGATGAGTTCGATCCGACGGTTTTCTGGCACTCAATCTCTGGCCAGCCAAGTTATGATGGTAGTGCTTCAAAAGCATCTAACATCGAGGACTACGCCCTTCGTTATCTGCACAAACTGGTTTCCGGCACCATCTTCGCGAGAGAAAATCAAGCCACTATAACCCACGTGGACCTTACGGCTCTATGGAGTATGATACATGGGCACAGGATGAACTTAGGGTTTTGGTTTGGGGAATACATTAGTGCTTTTGGGAGGAAAAACTTTTCCGTCATCTGTTGTGGCAGCATTGTGACAAGAATAGCTGAGGCAATGTGGGTCTTTAAGCCTGAAGACCGAAACAGGCTGACGGTGGTGAACCATCCGGACCAAATCGATTTGAGAAGCCTACAAAGCATGCTGTCCGGGAAGATGGTGAATGGCAAGTGGGTATGGATGCCAGATTTCATTGAGGCAAAGAGGGTTGAGAGTCGGAAGCGGAAGAACGAGCCTGCAGTATCAGTGTCGTCAGAGTCTGAGCAAATTGAACAAGCCAAGGATCTTGGCTTTTACCAAAAATGCGCAAAGCTCTCCAATGAAGATATCCTCTCCAAGTTCAACGCCCTGTTTGCACAGACCAAAACCTGCCGAGACCAGATCCATGCTCTAGAGCATAAAAATGCTGATCTGCAGGGCGAGGTTGATATGCTGAAGCAACTTTGTGTGGAAGAATATCAAGGGCGGGAGAGTCCCTCTGGTGCCTCAATAAATAGTCTGGTAAGAGCAAAACATGCTTCAGAAACCAATGTCGCTACCTCCTCGAAAGGGGATGGCACTCCTCCTGCTAAGGATAGAGAGGTTGATTCCTCTATTTCCCCACTTATCTGAACATTCCAATTGTCGCTATCCAAGCATCTGGTAACACTTATACACCTTCTTTGCATTTGTTTAAACTCCTCTGATATCATGTTATGTTGTTTTCCTATGCTTTTTAGTATTAACATTGGGGACAATGTTCGATTCTAATTTGGGGGTGGGGAAATTACAATAATAATTGCAATATCTGTGTGCATAACATGATAAAAGATTGAACAAGTTGTTAGTGTAGTATGTTCTGAATAATAAATTATCCCCTTGCGACTCTTGGCATGTACAAATGGAAATCTTTAACCGTCCTCAGTAAATAATTCTTGTTTTGTGTTCATTTTCTAGTAAACATCTTGTGCTTCGATTGTTTAGACTTTGCAGTAATTCCTAAACAGTTTGCGGTTGTTATGATTGAAATGTGTGGTGATAGCCTTGTGATAATTTTAAATTCCCGAGTCTTGAAGTTTCAAAAAATTTTAAGTTTTAAATCAACATTCACTTGAGGGACCTTTTGCCCGAATGCATGAACCCCCAAAATAGTGAGAACTTGAGCCTATAATTGCATGTAAAATGCATTGATTCATTAAAGAGTGGGCTAGTACTTACTATCTTTAGGGAGAATTTGCTTTGGTAAGCCCTATAGAAATGGAAATTTTTTGGACAAGCTTAGAATGATAAAGGCACTTAGGCACCCAACTCAACCATTAAAAGACATAACTCGTGCATTGCACTCACATAATAGGATGAACCATTTGAGCTTTACCTTTTTCTTTCGTTAACTTAGCCTTTAAATAACCACAATCCCATCACTTTGATCCTAAAGAACCGAGAATTTGCCTCATGCAAGTTGTGTTGATTGAAAATATAATTGGCAGAGGAAACTCGCGCACACATTGAGATAAAATATTTAATAGGGGACAATGATTGGGAGGAAAAACAATATGATGAATCAATAAAAGCACCTCCTAATTCAGGGCACAGTCACAATGTGTGCCCAAAATCATTGAGAGTGGTTGTTTAGTGGTAGGCGTTAATGGGAAGATGGGGTAAATCATCCGTTAAACAAAATATGCAGAGTTGTATGTTAAAAACCAAGGTATTTGTGTAATATGCATGAGGACAGAATTCTTTCACATAAAAAGACATTCACGTCCACACCTATATCTTAACCCTACATTACAACCATTAAAGACCTTTGGACTTTGTTTGGAAAATTTTGATCCATAGAAATAGGATCGATAAGCAAATTCACACCCAACGGGTATATTTACTAAGCTGAGGAGAGAAGTTGCATTCCCTTCCTTATGGCAGAAAAGGGCCATTCGAGAGTGAGTGAAACATCCCTTCCTTAGTGAGGCATTTCGGGTGAACATGTTGTTCAATTGAAAGTTGAGGTTTAACTTGAAGCTTTGAGGAATTTCTTGAGTAAGGATACATGATTTAACACTGGCATAACTTCAATTATGATCGTGACTTGCGCATTTCTGTTTATAATTTTCCGAGCATCATTTTCTGATCAATCTAGATAATCTGTTGTAATTCCTTGTTCCTGTTCTTTCTGTAATCTCATCAAATCTATCTTCCGTATTCTTTCATACCTAAATTCTTCCAGTAAGTTGTTTTGTTTTCTATCTTTTGTTTACTTGAGGACAAGCAAAGATTTAATTTGGGGGTATTTGTTAGGCATGAATTTGACTACAATTAAACATATTATTTGTGATAAATTAGGGGTGTTTTAGGCGTAATATTACTTAAATAAAGGACATATAAGTGTTTTATGCAGATTTGAAAAGATTAAGTCAAAAAGGCTGTTATGCAGCCTATTTTGCAGCATCCAAGAGGAGACATGCACCCTTTGATCCAGCGGTTAAACGCTGTGTACCTGATGACGGATATAGACTTGACAGGCAGGCAGGAGCGGGCAGGAATGAGCGGCTAAAGTAACATGATGACAAGAGTGATCGACCCTTGAGTGTTCAAGGGTCAACATATTTTAACCACTTCTAGATATATCCGATACTTTGAACAATCTTTCCTTTTAGTAATATTTTGTGTACGGGTTTCCTTTTCCTTCTATTTATAGAAGTAGTGAAGGGAAAGGAAGTAGGATCTTTTTGGGAGAACAGAAGATAGATTAGTTTTAGAGAGAGAAGCTCTCGAAGATCTTTCAGGCTCCTTTTATGGAGTTCTGTTTATGTGATTTAGGATGTTCACTCTTTAGCATGAGTGAGTAGTCGTTTTGAACGGGTTCGGCCAGTTAGGGCCTGTTATGTAAGTCTTCTATTTTCTTATTTATGAATGAATGGTGATATATTATATCGTGTTTGAGAAAGTTATCATTCCATTGTTGTATGCATGTATGTTAGTGTTAGATGAATGATAGGGAACTGCTTTCATCTTCACGGAACTATTTCTCAAACGTCCAAACCCCGAAGCAGGAATGTTAGGAGGTTGTATCAAGGGTTTTCTTAATAGAATTGTTGTTTCAATCGTAATGCAAGAAAGAACCAACTTTAGGGACGCTTAAGGTTGTAGTACGTCTTAGAATCTTAAGAAAACACGAGAGTTGACTTAAGTGAGCATTAAAACAGAGACCTTGACTTCACTTTACGTCATTCATGAATAAATAAGATGTTTAGAGACTGAAAGTAACATGTTCTGCTGGGACCTAACCTGTTCTATCTTTTATCTTCATCAAATACTCATTTTTATAAGCTGAATCAATTACCTGGTTACCCATTCACAATATCTCTTAATATAAAGAATTCACACACCACGAACACCCTGTTATGCAAGGTTTTTCTAGTAAAATTTGGTCATCAATCCCTGTGGAGACGATACTCTATTTATCACTTTATTACTTATATCTAGTGCACTTGCTAGAGTCTGTTTAGAGGACAACAGGGACCGCGGGATATGAAGTTTACTCTTTCACAGATGTAAAGTCCAGCTATCATCAAATACATATGGATCCCAGTGATAGGATCAAAACGTCAATTATTACGCATCAGGCTACCTATTGCTTTAAGGGGATGTCTTTTGGCCTTAAAAATGCAGGAGCCACGTATCAACGAATGATGAATAAAATTTTCCAAGATAAAAAAATGCGATAATTTCTCCATATATGTGGACGACATGATTATAAAGAGCAAAACCATGGAGAGGCACGCAACGGATATCAAAGAAGTATTGGATGTATTAAGAACCCATAATATCAAGCTTAACCTAGAAAAGTGTACGCTCGGGATTACATCCGGTAAATTCTTGGGCTATATCATTAACCGCCAGGAAGTGACAGCCAATCTGGAGAAAATAAAGGCGGTGCTAGAAATGAATCCGCCCAGAACCTTCGGGAGGTACAACGTCTAAATGGGCGGATCATAGCTTTGGGAAGATTCATATCGTGTTCCGTCAGATGATGTCTTCCCTTCTACGAGGTGATCAAGAAGCAAAAGTTATTCAAATGGAATGAAGACTGTCAGCAAGCTTTCAAAGGAATTAAGGAGTTCTTGACCAAACCGCCCTTGATGAGTAGACCAGTTAAAGGAGAGAACCTTTACTTGTATGTGTCGGTTGCAGAAAAGGTGGTATGTACAGTGATTATTCGTGAAGAGGAAGGGCATCAATACCCTATCTATTATGTGAGTAAGGTGTTGAAAGATGCTGAAAGAAGGTACTCAAAGTTAGACAAAATGGCTCTGGCGGTGGTAATCACTTCTATCCACCTGCGTCCATATTTCCAAGCCCATACCATCGTTGTGCGAACAGGAATTCCCATACGAAATGTGTTACAACGACTAGAGACATTGGGAAGGCTAATGGAATGGTCGATATGCCTAAGTGAATTCGATATTCGGTACGAAGGGTGGACCGCGCTGAAAAGCCAGGCATTGGCGGATTTTGTCAATGAATTCACAGAAGAATTCAGAAGTTCGCTGAGAGTCACACTGGAAGAATGGACCATGTATACGGATGGAGCCTCATCTGAGGAAGGCGCTGGTGCAGGAGTTGTGATAAAAGGGCCAGAATACATCCGAATTCACTATGCGGCTAAGTTGGACTTTCCCGTCACTAATAATGCAGCGGAATATGAAGCTTTGATCCTTGGGCTATAGTTGTTGAAGGAGATTATTCTAGAGCTTGTGGTGATATACATTGATTCAAAGCTAATGGTGAACCAAATAATGAAAAATTTCCATGTCAATGATGAAACCTTGGTAAAATACGTTGAAGAGGCAAAGCGGATCTTGGCCATTCTAGAGAGAAAAGACGTAAAATGGGAAATAGTATATATCCTGCACGGATCAAATGTTGAGGCAGATCATTTGGCAAAATCGGCCTCAAGCAAAGGTCAATGGGAGGACCTTACTTGCCCCTTCACAGTAAAGACGAGACCAGCATTTGCTAAGGAAGTAATAGTGGTCATTCAATTGCCCCAAAATGATTGGCGAACCACCTTAATCAAGTACCTAGAAGAAGGAACTTTGCCTGAAGACAAAGATCAGGCGAAAAAGGTGGTGAAGAAAGCAGCTTACTATGCTGTTATGGAGGACCAGTTATACAAAGTCATTTAGCCAGCCCTGGCTAAAATGCATCACCACAGAGGAAGGACAGGATGTCTTATGGGAGTTACATGAAGGTATATGTGGAGTGCATGAGGCGTACGCTGCTATTTTCAAAAAATCAAGGTTGGCAAGGTATTACTAGCCTACAACAGAACAAGACGCACGGAAGTTAGTGGAGGCATGCCTTAACTGTCAGATTCATGCGAATGAAACCCATGTACCTAAAGCCCTTCAAAGACCGATTGTAGAAGGGTGGTCATTCGCCATATAGGGAATCGATATAGTGGGACCCTTACCAAGAGACAATGCAAGTTCGTGATAGTGGCTGTAGATCACTTCATAAAGTGGGCAGAAGCAGAAGCTGTCTCAGTCATCGCAGCAAGGTGAATAGTCGATTTTGTCCATGACAATATTATTGGAAGATTTGGAGTACCACACACGATTGTCACAAACAACGGAACACAATTTAATTGTGAGGAGTTTAAGAAATATTGCTCAGACTAGGGAATCATCAACAATTTCACTTCTGTCTATTATCCTTAGTCTAACAGCATGACTGAAGTTACAAATAGAACCCTTACTAAGGGAATCTAGAAAAGGTTAGAGGAAAAGAAGAAATGTTGGGCGGATGAATTGCTGTCTGTTTTATAGGCGTACCGAACCCCTCCTAGAGTGGCTACTGGAGAACCGCCATTTTCCCTTACTTATGGAGTTGAAGCGGTCCTTCCTATAGAGATCAAAAATCCGAGTACCAGGGTTTCCTTTTATTGTGAGCAACAAAATGGCGAAAGGCTTAGGAAGAGTTTGGATGATCTAGAAACAATGAAGGATAGAGCTTATACTCGGATCGCTACCTACAAGCAACAGATCGCCTCTTACCACAACCAGAATGCTAAATTGGTTGAACTAAATAAAGGAGATCTGGTTCTAAGGAAGGCGGATAAAATTCAATCGGCGGACGGAAAAGGAAAGTTGGGCGTTGTTGAAACACCTTTCCACAATGATTTTGATTTGACAAAATTATTTAAATTAGATTTAAATTTCCATGATCAAATATTCCAACACATTAAATTTAAATGCTTTGATTTAATTACTACTAATGTGTTTGTTCAATATTGAGTATTTAAATTAATAAGATTAGGAGACATTAAAAGACTAAGGCCCAAAAGCCCACAAGAGAAGGTCAAAGCCCAAGTCAACAGATCTAACTCACTACCAGAACACGGCCCAGCAAATGGAAGGATCCAGAAGGAGTCTCGAACAACTTCATGCCGAAGCTGCTGAGTCGAACGGATAGAAGACAGGTCAGCAGTTGACTTGAGTAACTTCGAGACAAAGTTGTTCCACTTTGGGAAAGTTTCAGAAGACGCATGAAGCTATCTGGAAGTCTTTGCCATAGGTAAAGGGACAATCTGATGCCTACCGACCGAAAGTACCTGACAACTGAATCAGACAGAAAAGGCAACATTCTCATTGGCCGAAGACACTGAGTACTGACGAGTGAAAGCGACAGCAAGCCGTTTCCCTCTAACGGTTATTTCGAAAGTTGAAATAACCGGTGCCTCAGATGTCACTATAAATAGGCCTCTCACCAGATGTCTTCCAAAAGAACTTCCACCAGCAGAATCGATTCGTATGAGGATAGATCCTCTGACATAAACCCCTCCTCATCGGAGGATGAACAACAACTAGACTACGGGTACTCCCTTGAGAGCCTATCCATTCATGGCCAACATGATCAAGTCATGGCTGAGGCCAGCATTCTGGAGCAACACGGACAGGCTGAGTCTTCTAGACCGAACAAAAAGAAGAACAAAGTGTTGGGGTTTAGTGTCCTATAGACAATTGTTCTAGGATACAAACTTAATGTAAATGAATTGTTCTTTATATCATTTGTTTTAATAAGATATGGTTTCGTAACTATATAAAGGCAACCCCTTTTAAAGAACTAAATAAGTCTAACAAAAGGAAATCCCTAAGTTTGTTTAAAGTGATTATAAAGTGTTCATACAAGCATGAAGTGAGACGAAACTTTATAATAAACTGATAAACTTAAAACCACCCCAAGTCAAGTGATATGTTTGGGATTGATATATCACTGTTGAGACTTGTATGTAACAATGTCTTCTGTCCGACAGAAAGCTGATCTCACAAGCTTCATATATACAGATATCTGGACAGTTACATAGATCCGATGAAAAGTTGTTCATTAGGATTGGGGATCCGATTTGAGATAACAGGATGGGTAGATTCATCCTTGTCACCTGTTCATCTCATTGGTATTAATAGGTATAACTAATCCTCAGACTCAAAGGAATATTAATTGGTATTCTGGATTACGGAATGTGACGCTTTGACTCTGGTGTAACACGATCCTTAACAGAGATGACTCTGGGGTGTGAACAGTAGACGTTGGGTATCACAGGAAGTGATTGCGGGATCGTTATATATTGGATTGAGCATTTATCACTCCCGATAAATGGGAGATACATCCAAGGATCGCTTGTGGAAGACTCGACTCTAAATCCTTGCAAGGTGATAGCTTAAGACTTAAAATACAGATTTCACTTAACCTATCTATTTGAGTTGACTCGGCCTGTACAAGTAAAACGAACGTCTCGCTATATGTGACTTGAAATCATCCATAGTCATAAGATTCAGTTTAAGGATGTAGTTGATAAAGGATCGAATTATACTGTAACTAATACGGAAATGTTAACAACAGAATCAACCTGTCTTCTTATGGCTCTGGGGGAATGATTACGGACTTGCTAATCACATACTCTGTACATCATTCCGTTATGTAAAGATTAAATATAATTCTTTGAAAATTTATTTAATAACGTTGCATACGGCTAGAAGCAATAAGAACCTAATGGGTCACACATAAGACTTGAAACCTAAAAGAGAGATAGATGTTAATTAATTGATGGAAGCCCAATTGAGCCCAATGAGGCCCATGGACCAAGGGGGGGGGGGGTCGAAATTCATGTAGTTAAATACATGAATAATTAATTTGATTTTGTTAATCCTAATTAGATTAGGATTATGAATTAAATTAATTAAGAGATAAATAAGTTAGGAGTTTTAATTAGATTATAATACTCATATTATTATCCAATAAAGTTATTATTATTATCCTTAATATATTAGATATATAATGAGATAATAATTAGGAATTCTATTCCGAATTGAATTCCTATTCAGTAACCTAATTCTATCTAACTAGGGATTAGATACAAGAGATTATAAATACCCATCCCCTAGTGATTTTCGAAATCCCCAAGAGTGCAAACCCTAGAGTGATTTTCGAAATCCCTATAGTGCAAGAGAGAAAAAATTTCGACACCCCCAGTTCGAGGACGAGATTTTCTACGGCTTCCTTCCGATCAATTAATTTCATCTATTTCTTTTATCCTTGATCTTGTGTTGATTAATTAGAGGCAATCTACTTTGGTTGCTATTCAACGGTTGATTCTAAATTAATCTTCTCATGTTTTATTTCGTGCTTGGGAACTCGGAGAAGAGTTGTGGGCACTTCATTAACAATGGTAGATTGATCATCAAAAGGTAATTCTTCTTATCCCTCTTTATATGAAATAACGATTAACGGATCCTAGGGTTAATGGAAATAGGTTAAAATTTTTATATTTCCGCTGCTATACCTTAGCCTAATTTCCAACACAAAGCTCCAAAGGAACGAAGCTTCAGCCCAGCGTATGAGAAGATTGTGGACCCTAAGGTCAACATCTCAAGGTTTTTCTCACCAGATTTTGTGAAGAACGCTGAGCCCTTCTGTTAGTGGATTGCTGACAACGGTTGGGAAACGCTCTTTGGACTGCCTAGAACCACTTATCCAGCGCTTGTCACTAAGTTCTATAGCAATCTTATGATTGCTGATGATGACATCGATTACATGGTGACCTCAGTAAATGGCACCAAGATCTTCATCACCCCAACCTACCTGGCTAGATTGCTGAATCTGAAAGCCAAGGGTACCAAGATGAGAAGAGTGGGAGATGAACAGGACCTCAAGTATGACACTAGCTACTTCAAGCCAAAGGGCTTCGTAGGTGAAGTTTCAGCAACTTCTCTCTCCTGAAGGAAAATAGGCAAACGTTTGGCAGCGGAAATATAAAAATTTTAACCTTTTTCCATTAACCCAAGATCCGTTAATCGTTATTTCATATAAAGAGGGATAGAAGGAAATACCTTTTGATGTTCTATCTACTGTTGCAATCGAAGTGCCCACAACTCTTACTTCGAGTTCCTGAGCACAAGACAAAAACACAATCCAAAATCAAGTTAGATATCAACCGTATAAAGCAATCAAGAATAGATTATCTCTAATAAATCAACACAAGATCAAGGAATAAGAGAAAGAGATGAAAATCAATTGAACGGAAGGAAGCGGTGGATAATCTCATCCTCTAGTGTGGGTTGAAATTCTCTCTCCCGGGTTGAGTATGTGTGTTTGGAAAATCACATATAGGGGGTATTTATATTCTCTTGTATCTAAACCCTAGTTAGATAGAATTAGGTTACTAAATAAGAATTTAATTCGGAATATAATTCTTATTTATTATTTACAATTATATCTTAAATATAAAGATAATAATAATAACCTTATAGGATAATAATAAGAGCAATTTAATCTCATTAAAACTCCTAACTTATTTATCCTTTAATTAATTTAATTCACAACTATAATCTAATTAGAATTGTTAAAATCAAATTAAATATTTATGTATTTAGCATACATAAAAATCGCCCCACCTCTATCTACTGGGCCTTAGTGGACTCAGTTGGGCTTCCATCAATTAATTAATATGTGTTTCTCTTCTGGGCTCCAAGTCTTATGTGTGACCCATTAGGTTCTTATTGCTTCTAGCCGTATGCAACTATTAAATTAATTTTCACAGAATTATATTTAATCTTTGCATAACGGAATGAGTACGCGAAATTTGATTAGCAAATCCGAAACATTCCCCCAGAGCTATAAGAAGACAGGTTGATTCTGTCATTGACCTTTCCGTATTAGTTACAGTATAATTCGATCCTTTATCAACTACATCCTTGAACTGAATCTTATGACTATGGATAATGTCAAGTCACATATAGTGAGACGTTCATTTTACTTGTACAGACCGAGTCAACTCCAATTAGATAGGTTAAGTGAAATCTGTATTTCAAGTCTTAAGCTATCACCTTGCAAGGATTTAGAGTCAAGTCTTCCACAAGCGATCCTTGGACGTATCTCCCATTTATCGGGAGTGACAAATGCTCAATCCAATGTATAATTATCCTGCAACCCAACGTCTGCCGTTCACACCCCAGAGTCATCTCTGTTATGGATCATGTTACAACAGGATCAAAGCATCACATTCCATAATCTAGAATCACCAATTAACATTCCTTTGAGTCTGAGGATTACTTATACCTATTAATACCAATGAGATGAACATGTGACAAGGATGAATCTACCCATCCTGTTATCTCAAATCGGGTCCCTAATCCTAATGAACTCCCTTTCATTGGATCTATGCAACTATCCAGATTATCTGTATATTTGAAGCTTGTGAGATCAGCTTTCTGTCTTGACAGAAGACATTGTTACATGCAAGTCTCAACAGTGATATGTCAATCCTAAACATATTACTTGACTTAGGGTGGTTTTAAGTTTATTAGTTTATTATAAAGTTTCGTCTCACTTCATGCTTGTATGAACACTTTATAATCACTTTAAACAAACTTAGGGATTTCCTTTTGTTAGACTTATTTAGTTCTTTAAAAGGGGTTGCCTTTATATAGTTGCAAAACCATATCTTATTAAAACAAATGATATAAAGAACACTTCATTCATATTTAGTTTATATCCTAGAACATTTGTCTATAGGACACTAAACCCCAACATACTCCCACTTGGACTAAAGCCAATTGTTTCTACAACTTATCCCAGTAGAAGTTAGATGACGATCATGTACTTTCTGGGCTAAGGGCGTTGTCAACGGATCTGCAACTTTGTCCTCAGTAGGTACTCTTTCTATTCTCACATCTCCTCTTGCCACAATCTCTCTTACAATGTGGTATCGCTTTAGGTAATGCTTGGATGCATTATGAGACCGTGGTTCCTTTAATTGCGCAATGGCTCCATTGTTATCACAGTACAGTGTAATGGGATTTACAATGTCAGGCACCACACCAAGTTCAGTAATGAACTTCTTAATCCAAACTGCTTCCTTTGCTGCTTCCGCAGCAGCGATGTACTCTGACTCGGTCGTAGAGAAAGCTACGCTTCCCTACTTGGAACTCTTCCAACTGACCGCGCCCCCATTCAAGATAAACAGGTATCTTGATTGGGGTCTAAAATCGTTCTCATCTGTGAGATGACTGGCGTCTGAAAATCCTTATATTTTTAGATCCCCTTCTCCGTACACTAGGAACATGTCTTTAATTCTTCTCAAGTACTTAAGAATGTTCTTGACGGCATTCTAGTGCTCGTCTCCCGGATTACCTTGATAACGACTCGTTATACTTAAAGCGAACACTACGTCAGGTCTAGTGCAAAGCATAGCATACATAATTGAACCGATTGCGCTGGCGTACGGGATTACAGCCATGCGCTTTTTATCATCTTCGGTTTTAGGACATTGATGATTGCTTAACTTTACTCCATGTACCATGGGTAAGTTACCTCGTTTCAATTCAAGCATGCTAAACCGCTTTAGCACATTTTCAATGTATGTAGCCTGTGAAAGACCAAGCAGTCTTCTTGATCTATCTCTGTAGATCTTTATACCAAGTATATAAGCTGCTTCACCAAGGTCTTTCATGGAGAAGTTACCTGATAACCATACTTTTACCGACTGTAGTAGAGCTATGTCATTTCCCATTAATAATATATCGTCCACATATAATATTAGAAATGCAACTGAGCTCCCACTTGCTTTCTTGTAAATGCAAGCTTCTTCGCAATTTTGTTCGAAACCAAATTGTTTTATGGTTCCGTCAAAACGATTGTTCCAGCTTCTAGATGCTTGATTGAGTCCATAAATGGATCTCTGTAGTTTGCAAACCTTGTTTTCATCCTTTGATATGAAACCTTTAGGTTGTATCATATATACATCCTCAAGCAGGTTTCCATTTAGGAAAGCTGTTTTCACATCCATTTGCCAAATCTCGTAATTGTAGTGAGCGACAATAGCGAGCATTATTCTGATTGATTTGGACATAGCCACAGGAGAGAAAGTTTCGTCATAATCAATTCCTTGTTTCTGACGATATCCTTTCGCAACTAACCTAGCTTTGTAGGTGCTAACCTTTCCATCCATGTCAGTCTTCTTTTTGAAGATCCACCTACACCCAATGGGTTTTATCCCTTCGGGTGGATCAACCAAAGTCCAAACTTGGTTGGTGTACATGGAATCCATTTGAGAATCCATGGTCTCGAGCCATGCTTTAGAATCTGGACTGGCAAGAGCCTCTTCGTAGTTTTTGGGTTCGTTGTCTAACACGGGAACCTCATCATCATCTCCCACTAGAAAACCATATCTAATTGGGAGTTCATGAACTCTTTGTGATCTACAAATGGGTGGCACTTGAGTCTCATCTAATGGGACTGCTTCGGGTTCCTCAACCGCCTCTGTTGTTTCAGTCAGTGTTTCTTGTTCTTGAACTTCATCAAGTTCAATCATGCTTCCCTTTTCTGTTTCTTCGAGAAACTCTTTCTCCAAGAAGGTTGCGTGCTTGGTTACTATTACTTTCTGATCATCTGAACGATATGCGTTTGACAAATGCTGAACAACCCCATACTCTCATGAATGAGAATGTGGGTTTCCTACCAACGAACAATTCATATGGTGTGGAACTAGCGGATTTAGTTGGTACTCGATTTAGGGTGAAGAGGGCAGTTTCAAAGGCATAGCCCCAAAATGTCTTTGGAAGCAATGATATGCTCATCATAGATCGTACCATATCTAGTAAGGTACGGTTCCTCCTTTCGGATACACCATTGTGTTGTGGTGTATATGGAGGTTTCCATTGTGAGCATATTCCACATTCAGTTAGATAATTCAGAAAATCATCTGAAAGATATTCGCCACCTCGATCGGATCGAAGCATCTTTATTTTCTTTCCTAATTGATTTTCTACTTCATTCTTGAAGCATTTGAATTTCTCAAAAGCTTCGGACTTGTGCTTCATTAAGTAAACATAACCATATCTGGAATGGTCGTCTATAAAGCTTATGAAGTATCTGAATCCTCCTCTTACTTGGACTGACATAGGACCGCATACATCTGAATGTATTAATCCTAGAGTGTCTGATACACGCTCACCTTTATTGCTAAAGGGTGTCTTTGTCATTTTACCTTTTAAACATGCTTCGCATGTTTCCAATGATTCAGAATCAATTGAATCTATAAGCCCATCTTGGTGTAGCTTAAGCATGCGTCTTTTGTTTATATGGCCTAAACGACAATGCCACAAGTAAGTCGAATTATCTAGCTTATGTCTTTTGGTATCAATTGCGAAAACAGAAATTTTGTCATCTAGCACATAAATCCCATTTTGTGATATTCCTGAAAAATAGAAAATCCCATCTCTATAAAATTCGCAATGTTTATCTTTTATTGAAATATGAAAACCGTCGTCAACAAGACGGCTAATAGAAATACTGTTTCTGGACATTTCAGGAACATACAAACAGTTCCCTAATTCCATTACAAGCCCAGAGTGCAAAATTAAAGCATAATCTCCAACAGCAAGGGCGGCAACTCTTGCTCCATTTCCTACTCGCAAGTTTATGTTTCCGTTCTTCAATTCCTTAGTCCGATTTAGTTCCTGCATATTTGTACAAATATGAGATCCGCATCCGGTATCAAGTACCCAAGATTCAGACTCTGAAATTGTATTTATTTCAATATAAAACATACTAGATGTTGAAGCACCATCCTTTCCCTTCTTGAGGGAGGCAAGGTACTCCTTGCAGTTCCTTCTCCAATGCCCGTCTTTACCACAGAAGTGGCACTCTCCCTTGGGCTTCTTCACTTCCTTTCCCTTAGCTCTAGTGGGCATGGCCCTCTTGCCTTTCTTGGGATATTTAGGATTGGGAAAATTCCCCTTCCTCTTCTTTGATCCCTCTATGACAAGAGCCGGTATTGCCTTGTCTTTCTTCATATTGGGCTCAACTGACTTGAGCATATTTGCTAGCTCTTCAAGAGAGGTTTGCAAGTCATTCATCTGGTAGTTCATGATGAACTGCGAATAACTCTCTGGGAGGGATTGAAGAATTAAGTCTATGCTTAGTTCGTTATCCATCGCGAATCCAATACTAGAAAGCTTGGTAATATAGCCAATCATCTTGACACAATGTGTCATCACAGATGTGCCCTCTTGCATCCTGCAACGATATAGCAATTTTGATATCTCGTAGCGTTTGCACCTAGTTTGTTTTCCAAACAATTCCTTTAGGTGCATGATGATGGAATAGGCATCCATTTCCTCATGTTGCCTTTGCAATTCCGGTGTCATCGATGCAAGTATGATGCATCCCGCATGATCGTCATCAGCTTTGTGCTTTTGGTAAGCATCAATCTCTTCGATGGGAGCATCATCAGTTGGGATAGGGGGCATCATTGTATCAAGTACATACCCTATCTTATCGAACTTCAAAACGATTTTGAGGTTACGAAACCAGTCAGTGAAGTTTGAACCGTTCAACTTGTTATCGGTAAGTATATTTTGCAGATTGGTTTTAGTCATGATTTTAGGAGTGTTTTAATTTAAACCTGAGAGTGAGAAAGAGTAAACATGCGTTATTCATTTGCTTTAAAATACATCAATCATTATAGGCCTTTTGTTCATTTTAGATTGCTCCCACTATTTTTCCAAATTAATAGCCCTCCATATTAATTCTAAGAATTTATCAAATCCTTTAGTGAGCTAGGATCCTAACTCCTGAGATTTCACCTTGAGTTTGCTCAACAAGCTAGTCTCATTTGTTAGGTAGATTCATGTAACCAATCACATCTTTGATGTGATTCCTAGGTTATTGGGTTACTAACCACATTAGTAACTAATATGCTATTCACATTAATCCCAACCATATTGCCCATTAGTTTATAACAACATGAGTTTGCTCATCCAATTATCATAATCTAATTTAAGTATTACCCCATATTCATGAAAAGATGATTTTTCAATAATTCAGGTGTTACCATAAGACCCCGAGCTTGAGTTTGCTCAACAACCCAAAGGCCCCCAGTACTGCCGGCTGAATTATAATATTAGGGAGGGGCAACCGATTTTAATAACTTGCTTATTTACTTAACTTTTAATTAGTGAGAGATTTTTATTTTAAGTCTCATAATCTAACTTAGTCTTGATTTGCTTTAGCATACATCAGACACATACATTGGCGTTATGGACATATCATCTAAATTATTTCGTCGAGCCAGAGACGGAATAAAAGGCCAAACCTAGGGAAATACTAACTATTACATATTTATCTTTAGGTCCTCCGTCTTCTCCATGGCGCCTTGAAATTACATATTAATTTCTATTCTACTAAAGAAAACTTCAATTAACTTGAAGGGAATTAGATGAGAGGAGAAATTACAATAGATAGTAGAAAAGCAGGACTCGCAGGCCCTATTTCAAAAATACCAAAAGACTAAAAAAAGGGTCCAAATATGTCCATAACTCCAAATATGCATAGACTCAATTAAATAAATTTAATTGGTTGATTACATAAAATATTTTATGTAATATTTAGGTTAATCACATTTACTCATCAAATTAACTTTCATCCAATTTTAATTCTAATAGTTTCGTATCTTCTATATTAACCTTTTAGATTAATACAACTATACAAATCTTTAATTTATGCATGTCCCAATTATTTTGATTTCAATTCATTTAATACTTTTGATTTACAAATAGGTAAAACAAACTTTTAAATAAATTCATTCATTCGATAATCAAAACAGAAAACTATTAATTTCTGAAACATATATATATATATATATTTAAAAACTATTTTAAAACGATTTAAAATTACGAGGGTTTCGGGACGGGCCCGAGGATGCGGCTGCTGCCATTTGGCAGCAGCCCTGTCGCGCCTGGCCCTTGCAGCTGCCTTGCGGCAGCGGCGGCCAGCCGCTGCGCGGTTGCTGCCGCGAGGCAGCAACCGCGGGACAGCGGCCGGGTTGCGCCGCGAGGCGCGACCCGAGCTGCTGTCCATATATATATATATATATATATATATTTTATAATTATATATATATATATATATCAGTTTTAAAACGGTTTTAAAATGATTTTCAGAAAATAAGAAAACCTATTATAGATTTTCCGTTTTATCTTTAGAATCAATAAAATTAACTTTTATCAATGTAACTATAAAACTAATAGATTTTGTTACAATGATTATCAACCGAAATAATTAGGAACATATGCATAAACTATTTTAATTAATAATTAATTAAAACTTATTTATCTTTAGAACTAATTAATCAAAATACTTTTGTTAATTAACCTAACTATAAATATTTATTCAATCTGATTGAAAAACTTCTAAATTTTCATATATGAAATAACGGATTTAACGCAGGCTCTGATACCACTGAAGGAAAATAGGCAAACGTTTGGCAGCGGAAATATAAAAATTTTAACCTTTTTCCATTAACCCAAGATCCGTTAATCGTTATTTCATATAAAGAGGGATAGAAGGAAATACCTTTTGATGTTCTATCTACTGTTGCAATCGAAGTGCCCACAACTCTTACTTCGAGTTCCCGAGCACAAGACAAAAACACAATCCAAAATCAAGTTAGATATCAACCGTATAAAACAATCAAGAATAGATTGTCTCTAATAAATCAACACAAGATCAAGGAATAAGAGAAAGCGATGAAAATCAATTGAACGGAAGGAAGCGGTGGATAATCTCGTCCTCTAGTGTGGGTCGAAATTCTCTCTCCTGGGTTGAGTATGTGTGTTTCGAAAATCACATATAGGGGGTATTTATATTCTCTTGTATCTAAACCCTAGTTAGATAGAATTAGGTTACTGAATAAGAATTTAATTCGGAATATAATTCTTATTTATTATTTACAATTATATCTTAAATATAAAGATAATAATAATAACCTTATAGGATAATAATAGGAGCAATTTAATCTCATTAAAACTCCTAACTTATTTATCATTTAATTAATTTAATTCACAACTATAATCTAATTAGAATTGTTAAAATCAAATTAAATATTTATGTATTTATCATACATAAAAATCGCCCCACCCCTATCTACTGGGCCTTGGTGGACTCAGTTGGGCTTCCATCAATTAATTAACATGTGTTTCTCTTTTGGGCTCCAAGTCTTATATGTGACCCATTAGGTTCTTATTGCTTCTAGCCGTATGCAACTATTAAATTAATTTTCACAGAATTATATTTAATCTTTGCATAACGGAATGAGTACGCGAAATGTGATTAGCAAATCCGAAACATTCCCCCAGAGCTATAAGAAGACAGGTTGATTCCGTCGTTGACCTTTCCGTATTAGTTACAGTATAATTCGATCCATTATCAACTACATCCTTGAACTGAATCTTATGACTATGGATAATATCAAGTCACATATAGCGAGACGTTCGTTTTACTTGTACAGGCCGAGTCAACTCCAATTAGATAGGTGATAACATCGAGATATTATCATGAGGACCAAAAGAGATATTCGCCTTTAAGTATGCCACGTAGCAAAGGAAGTCGGCAGGCGAATCTCCCTGGATTAGCTCTAGGAGATCCGCTGGCGGATCTCTAACGCGAATCTCTCCATTCACCTTGGTAACGGCTGGCCGCCGGCTCGGCCATAAAGGATCATTAAATGGATCATTAACTGTCTTACCCGCCAGGTTAAGAGTAACTTGTAACCGCCATTAAATGAGCATCAATGGAGACTTTCTAGTTACCTAGAGGTTAGGAACTTCTCAACTATATATAGCCTACCATTCTAGGCTATCAAGGTACTCACACTTTTCTATATTCTCTAAGCTTTGTCAATACAGTTTATTCTTCATATTCTCTACTGACTTTGGCATCGGAGTTTCCCCCGTCGAACCCAACGACGCCCCCCACAGGGATGAGCTCCGATCAGAAATTTGTCCCTTGTTATCAATTGGTGCGGTGAACGTGGAATCCTTGATCAAATAAAGGGTTTTTCGTTCACACTGAAACATCATGACCGATGGAGGACAAAATCCCTCCTCTGGGATTGAATCACCGATAATTACACCATCTAGTGCTGGTCGCACTAACACAACTGCTCCTATAACAAATATCGATGGAAACATGCCCACTGCTTCTTTCATCGATATGTGTGCTCGGGATATGGAGGCACGGTATGGGCTTGAAATTGGGAACCGCCTCCGGGCATTCATGACTCTTCCTCCTCGTTGGAGTACGGTATCTACGTCAGCTGTCTCATCTTTACCTCCATTAAACTTTGGTCTGGGACCAGGTGCCCATAGCTCTTCATTCCTTCAAGCTCACAACATTGATTCCATGATAACTACTACGGCATCGGGTGGCGAACGACCGGTTATCAGGGAGTTATTTCCTAGTGAGGGAAGTCGAGGGAATGATACGGTCCCTCCTGGCGGATCAGAGGTTCCAAGGTTTAATCTTGATGGACCAAATGTACCTAGGCGCCCACGGACAAATTCGTCTCTTGGCGGATTTAAGGAGCCCATTCGTAAAAAGCATAAAAAGGATAAAAATAAGCGAGCATGATCCCCACGCCGTGGCAGATCACCTCCATCTACTAGTCGTAGAAGAAGCAAAAGGCCAGAAAAAACATCTCATGTAGGCGGACCACCGCCACATCCATCTTTAGGAACTGTTGGACACACCTCGTCTGGAGGTCAACAAGGAGGAAATGGTCCAACTCCCCCAAGCAGAGGAAGTGGTGGAGGAGATGGTGGAGGGAGAGGAGGGGGCGGACGTGGTAATGCAGGAAGACATTCGCCATCAGATCCATCGTCTGAGTCAAGTTCTTCCTCTTCTTCTTCTCCAAGCAGATCGCCACGAAGGGGTCGCCCCAGAGCGGATCCGGAGAATTTTGATGATAGAGTGAGGGCCCTAGTACTCCAAATGAACGAAGAAAATGCTAGGCACAATCCATTCGCCAATAGGGATTCGCCTTTTGCAGCTTGGATCGAGGCAGAGGAAACCGACAGAGCTTTCAAGATTCCTAATCTCGCAATATACACAGGCAAAGATAATCCAGAGGCTCATGTTCAAAAGTATCGAATCTTGGCCAGGCTCAATCGAGCCACCGAACCCGTGCTCTGCAAAATGTTTGTCACCACGCTGGGACGTCCAGCTTATTTGTGGTTTCAATCTCTACCTCCAGGATCAATAAACAGCTTTGATCAATTAAGCAGGGAATTTTGTGCTAAATTTGCTGGTTGTATTCCTGCAGTGGTGAAATCTGGAAAGCTTTTTGAATTAAAGCAGAAGGCGAATGAACCCCTCCGAGACTATGTGGACACTTTCAACCAATTGTGTATACAAATCGTTGATGTAGATATCTCCGTAGCTGTGGAGTGTTTTGTGAGAAACACTACTTGTAAAAGTTTGCAAGAGGATCTCATTCGTAAAAAGCCCACCAGCATGGCAGAGTTAATGGAGCGTTGCAAAGACTTTATAGAGGTAGATGACATCCGTCGAGGTTCGCCATCATCGCCAAAAAAGGATAGAGGCGAATCTCGTCCTCGGGACCGGGACAAGGACAAACGTCAGGATTCTTCCTCTCGAAACAAACGAAGGGATTCTCGGAACAAATCAACGTTTGTCACCTCCTTCACACCTCTCAATGCTTCTAAAACTGAAGTTCTTATGTGGATTGAGAACAGCCAGCACAAGCGGAGCATTTCATACCCCGAGCCAAAAGGGGGGGAGTACACCAATAAAGGTAAAAATCCCAAAAATTATTGTAAGTATCATAGGAAAAATGGCCATGATACAGATGCTTGCTGGGAATTAGCTCGAGAAATTGAACGACTCATTGAAAGAGGTAAATTGGATCGGTTCATCCAAGCGGAAGGAAAAGAAGATGATAGATCCAAGGAGGACCCAAAGAAGAAAGGAAAGGGTACCATCAATGTCATAGCAGGCGGACCTGGTTATCAGCCAGCATTGAAAAAGGCGAAGACGACCGCCCTTGATAGGACATCATTAAACCGCCCTTTCTCAGACACAGGTCCTGAGATTCCACCCCATACGGATGCACTGGTTGTCACCATGATGGTTGAAGGTTGGGAAATGAAGAGGGTAATGATTGATATGGGAAGTTCATGTAATGTCATTACCCGAGGAGCATTCGCCTAACTCAGGATTGATCCCGTCCAGGTGGAGCCGACGGTGGTCGACATTTTGGGAGTAACAGGTCATACCATTCAGACGAAAGGCCAAGTTACTTTAGATTGTGAGCTTACTGACAATGATCAAGTTTGGAGAGGAGATTTGGAATTCTCGGTCTTAGATGGACAATTAGCTTACAATATTATCCTCGGACGACCTTTTATCTCCGAAGTCGCAGCTCTTATCTCCATTCGCCATTTGACACTTTACATTCCCACGGTCAAGGGAGGTGTGATGGTCAAAGGTTGTCAAAAAGTGGCCCAAGAAACATATTCGGCATCCTTAATGATTCACCCTCAATCTAAGGAAGAAGACGAAGAGGAGCGTGTCACAATGGCCTTGGGCGAAACCGAAATGTACTTTATAGCAGAGGAGAAGCAGGTGCGGATAGCTAAGGGGCTACAAGGCAAGATCAGAGATGCAATCACCAAAGTACTTTGTGAAGCTGAAGATGTCTTCGCATGGAAGGATGAAGTTCTCCCCGGAATTAGCCCGGACGTGATCACCCATAAACTCAACATCGATAAAGATGCAGTTCCTGTGGCTCAGAAGCGGAGAAACCATGGTCCGGAAAGGCAAAAGGTGATAGAGGAAGAAATCACCAAGCTCCAAAAGGCGGATGCCATTGAGGAGGTACTTTACACCCAGTGGCTGGCGAACGTCGTGCTAGTCAAGAAAGCTGGCGGATCTTACCGCATGTGCATTGACTTTATAGATCTCAATAAAGCTTGCCCCAAGGATAACTATCCTTTGCCATGCATAGACATGCTTGTAGATGGAACTGCCGGTCACGCAATGTATTCCTTTACCGACGTGAAGTCAAGTTATCATCAAATCCCCATGGAACCCTCAGATAGAATCAAGACCTCGTTCGTGACGCATCAAGCTACTTATTGTTTTAAAGTCATGCCCTTCAGGCTTAAGAACGCAGGTGCTACCTATCAGAGGATGATGAACAAGATATTCGCGGACAATAAGAGCGGTAATTATTCTGTCTATGTAGATGATATGATCATTAAAAGCACAACTGTAGAAAGGCATGCAGAGGATATAAAGGAGGTATTAGGCGTACTTCGGCACCACAACATCAAGTTGAATCCAGAGAAATGCACTTTCGGGGCAACATATGGGAAGTTTTTAGGATTCATGATCAGCGAAAAAGGAGTTAGTCCAAATCCTGACAAGGTCAAAGCAGTTCTAGAAATGCAAGCGCCCCAGAATATCAGAGAAGTACAACGCCTCAACGAGCGTATTATAGCCTTGGGCAGGTTTATCTCTTGCTCAGCTCGTAGATGTCAGCCTTTTTTCGAAGTCATCAAGAAACAAAAAGCATTCGAGTGGAATGAGGATTGTCAAAATGCCTTCGAAGGAATCAAGCGGTTCCTCACAGAGCCACCCATGATGAGCCGACCTTTGAAAGGGGAGGATCTATACATGTACGTATCGGTCACGGATAAAGCCGTATGCACGGTCATGATACGAGAAGAAGATGGCCAACAATTCCCAATTTATTACGTGAGCAAAGTTTTGAAAGACGCTGAAACCAGATATTCAAAGCTGGATAAAATGGCACTGGCTGTTGTAACCACGGCAGTTCGCCTTAGGCCATATTTTCAGGCGCATACTGTAATAGTTCGAACCAATATACCAATGAGAAAGGTATTGCAGAAGCTGGACACTTCAGGAAGGTTGATGGAATGGGCGATTCGCCTGGGCGAATTTGATGTAAGATATGAAAGCAGATCATCTTTGAAAAGTCAGGTCCTGGCGGACTTCGTGAATGAATTCACTGACGAAGGGATATCTCATCCCAAGCCTCCGTTAGAAGAATGGTCGATGTACACTGATGGAGCTTCCTCGGCGGATGGAGCAGGTGTGGGAGTTGTGATCAAAGGTCCCCACTACATAAGATTGCGATACGCAGCAAAATTAAATTTCCATGCCACTAATAACGCTGCTGAGTACGAAGCTCTGATACTGGGATTACGTCTACTTCAAGAAATCACCCCAGAGCGGATCGTGATATATAGCGATTCAAAACTAATGGTCAACCAAGTAATCAAGAATTACGAGGTGAAAGACGAGGTTCTGGCCAAATATATAGCAGAAGTCAAAAAGTTGCTGGATCACCTTGAAGTTAAAGAAACTAAGTGGGAATTGATTCACATACCAAGGGAATCCAATACAGAGGCTGATCAATTGGCCAAAATGGCTTCTTGTGAGGAAAAATGGGCGGACCCGGATTGTCCCTTTGAAGTAAAAATGGCTCCAGCATTTTCCCCTGAAGAAGTGTCCCTACTCACAACGGTGGAAGATGATTGGAGGTCAGTCATCCGCCAATATCTGCTAAATGGAACATTACCTGAAGACAAGGAAGAGGCACGGAGGATAGTCAGGAGATCAGCTTATTTCTCCTTGATCAATGATGGTCTTTATAGAAAATCCTTTAGTCATCCTTGGCTAAAATGCATTCTACCAGAAGAAGGGCAGCAGATCCTCAAGGAGCTACACGAGGGATCTTACGGGTCGCATGAAGCATCCGCCACGATCTTGAAGAAATCCAGGTTAGCAGGTTTCTACTGGCCCACAGCTGAATTAGATGCCCAGAGTTTGGTAGAATCTTGTCACAATTGTCAGATTCACGCAAATGAGTCACATACTATCAAACATATCCAAAAGCCAATCATTAAGGGACGTCCATTCGCCCTCTGGGGAATAGACATCGTTGGCCCATTTCCCCCAACTCGCCGGCAAAAGAGGTACGTAATAGTGGCAGTAGACCATTTCACCAAATGGGTAGAAGCCGAGGCTGTTTCCTCTATTACAGCAGAACAGATGGTGGAGTTTGTCAAGGACAACATCGTGGGAAGATATGGCATTCCACATACCATCATCACTGACAACGAAACACAGTTTAACTGTGGCAAATTCAAGGCTTTTTGTGAGGGGTTGGGCATCCTGAACAGATTCGCCTCCGTTTATTATCCTCAGTCCAATGGAATGACCGAAGTTACCAATCGGACAATTGTTAAGGGGATAAAGAAGAGGTTGGGAGAGCATGACAAGAAGTGGGCGGATCAGCTTACAAGTGTTTTATGGGCTTATCGTACCACCCCAAGAACAGCTACTGGGGAAACACCATTCGCCCTTTCTCATGGAGTGGAGGCCGTGATCCCAGTTGAAATACAAGTCCCTAGTGATCGGGTAGCCTTTTATTGTGAAGAGGACAACAACAAACGACTAAGGGAGCATTTGGATCAGGTTGAGGATCGCAGGAACCAATCCTATGTACGCATGGCAGCATACAAACAGCGGATCGCGGCTTACCATGATAAAAATGCCAAGCTTGTAGATCTAAAGATAGGAGATCTTGTGCTTCGCAAAACTGACAAAGTCCAATCTCTAGAAGGCAAGGGCAAGTTGGGGCTTAACTGGACAGGTCCATACCAGATAGTAGACAAGGTTGGACCGGCCACATTCAAAATACAAGATATGGAGGGCAATACACTGCCACGCACGTGGAATCTCCAAAACCTCCGCAAATACTTTGTTAAAAAATGAAGTATGTTCATGGTCTTGAGTACTCTTTTTCCTTTAACAAGCTTTTTCCCAGGTGGTTTTTCTTGTTAAAGGTTTTAACGAGGCTCATTTATAAAGACCTATTCGCTGTAATAAGGTGTTTATCCCATTAATAAACATTGTTGGTTTTATTATCTATGTTCTTTTTATAGTTTACTGCTGCAATATCAATATTCCAGTCTTAAAAAGAAGGGGGGCATCCAACGCTCTCCACATTCACAGTAGATCCGCCACTTGGCGGATCCTGGTCACCGATAGAGTTAAAACGATTCTTGGACGCAAGGTCTTTACACTCTCTTATCCCTCCCAGAGAAGGATTCACAAGTCCTACGGGCGGATCATTTCACCTCAAAGATAGGTAGCAAATTGAACCCCTGGGCAGCTTTACTTCCTCCAAGAAGGAATAGAACAGCTTCAAACCTTCGCAAAGGTTCATACCATGGAGTATGGCTGGCCACCTACTCCAAACATAAATCCTAAACATGCTTATATTTAAAATACTTCTTTGCGCAAATGTAAGAGTAAAATAAATAGATAGCAGCGTAAAGGATTAACCAAATTGTACTTAGAAGGTTTTTACAAAAAAATCTCTAGCAAAAGCTAAATAATAATAGGGGCATCCTCTTTTGTGCTTCCTTCGCCTACGATGCTTGCTTGAGGATCCTTCTTCACCACAGTCACAGATCCGCCATCAGGAGATACCTCCTTATCCTTCGAAGGAACAAGACCCGGTGGAAGGACAGAATCAAGAATTGGTTCTGTACCTGCCTTGGGCAGCATCTCTTCGGAATCATCCGCCACAGCTATGGTAGAAGGTTTGGTTTCCTGCATGGGTCCCTTCATCCATCTCCGTACATAATTGCGGAGGTATTCCCTGACATCTGGCATTTTATTAAACCTCGCCACGTCTTCTGGTTCGGGGATGGCGAACTGGGGATCTGTGAAGTCAACTTTAGGATAGGCCAGGGAGAAGTACGCCATAAGCATCTCGCCATAATAAAACGCATGTACACCCGCCGTGTATTCAGCTTCTCCGAGAGCATCCTCATGGCTTTTGGCATCAGAAGCCATCTTTGCCTTTAAATTTTTAATCTCCTCATCCCGAAGAACTAAAGCAGCTGTGGCGGAAGCTAGATCCGCGTTTGCTGAAGAAATGGTGGAATTGGCATTCGCTATCTCTTTTTCTAACTTTTCAATAGTTGCTCTGTCCGCCACGTTCTGAAGAAGCCCATTTTCCAAAGTACGCAGACGGGCATACAGCTATAAAAGACAAAATGATTTAGTCCAAGGGCGAAAAGGGAGTGAACGAATTACCACTATCTACATTCTTTTTTAAACTCACTGAAAGAAGCTCTGATTTCCCCTTGTGGACGTGAATTGGTCCATGGATTTGGTTATAGTTCCTTTGTACCTCTCCCACCTGACCCAAGGCTTCATCCAGATCATTCAGAAGGGATTCATTCTCAAAAGAACCTTGGGCTCCCAATTTGGCGGACCAGTATCCTCCAATATCGGGCTTCGCCGTCTGCACAAACAGAAAAGAACCATATGCCGCTTTAGAATCGGATGAGCAAAAAAGGTAATCAAGAGATGGATTACCTGAACAATCTTCTCAGCAGGTTTGGCGGATCGTATCGCGTCCGCCATAATCTTAGTACTACCAATAGTGTTGGGCCGCCTCTTCTTCAGTGGCGGATCAACATCTGTCTCTGCAGGACGTTTGCCCGTATCAGCTTGAGGATTAGCCGCTTGACTTTTCTTGCGCGCTTCATCTTCCAAAAGCTTCCTACGCGTCTCTGCAAGAGCGTGATTGGCCTTAGATACACCCCTGCCAAAGAAGACATCAAAATAATCATGACTCCTGGAAGTAACAGAAAGGTACCTTGATCAAACTGAGTAATTTTTGAATAAATAAATTGATCCTCTTCTCGGCGAATCAATGGAATGTCACTCATCATGAAGGCTAAGGCATCCGCATAAGTCCATGCATCCGCCTTGATCTGCTTCATGAGATTCGCCACCTCTTCATCACTGTTTGTTAAGATTCGCATGTCACCCGCCATATGTAGCGGACGAGAATTCCAAACTGAAGGGAAACCTAACGGTTCATCATCCTTTATCTTCACATAGAAGAAACTCTCATCCCAGCTATGAACGTTGGACATTTTGTCGTAAAAGGGCGAGTAGACACCAAATTTGGCAAATGTAAGATAGGATTCCGACTTCCTCTTGGAAGGTTTATGAAAGGCTCTAAAGATACGACCCGTATAAACAATGCCTAAATTTGAAGCGAGATAGCAGTCTAAGGCCATGTCGAGCCAACCATTAGGATGTAGCTGACTGACGGCAATGTCAAAGTATGAGAGAATATCCGCCATCATCTTGGGAAGAGGAAGACGAAACCCTCTCTCCACATGACTACAGAATACAGTAAGGAAGCCGTTAGGCGGATTGGAGGGACGTTGATGAGAAGCAGCGAGTTGGGTCTCGTAATTTTTGATCCACGGAAAGCGATCCGCCAGATTCGCCAGATCCACGACATTCATACGGGATGGAGTGGACTCCGCTCGAGGATTCTTTTTCCTAACAGGGAAGGAAGAAGTGGCCATTGAACCCAAAAACCGATTACGAGCACTGGCCGGAGCGGCACCGGAAACAGAGGAAAAGAAAGAGGGATTTCTGGTGGAACGAGTCTGGTAATGGTTACGCGCTGAGTTATTGAACTCAGCTAAAACGGAATTAATCACACCTACAGAAGATTGGGAGTTTTCCGATGATGAAGTGGTCCAACTAAAATCTACTTCAATCTTAGGAGGAGATGTCGAGTTAAAAAGTTCAGAAGTCGACCCATAAGATGAAGATGAACTTCTAAACATTCAGGATAAAAGGAAAATGCACTTACATGGAAATGTAGAAGCTTGAGTAGGATCTCTGGAAAATTTCTGGGAAAACGCTTCGAGGGCAAGAAGAGATGAAGAAATAAGGAAGAAAGAGAAATTAAAAGAAAAAAAAGGGTTTTCTTTTGAACCTTCCTAGGGCAGTGTGCCACCACACGTGTCGGCCATCAAATGGCGTTGAACAGAGTGCACATTAATGAGGGAGCGTATGACGGCGCGCAGAAGTCCAAAAGCCCTAAAGGACTTTAAAGGCATTTTAGGGGGGCTTCTGATAACATCGAGATATTATCATGAGGACCAAAAGAGATATTCGCCTTTAAGTATGCCACGTAGCAAAGGAAGTCGGCTGGCGAATCTCCCTGGATTAGGTCTAGAAGATCCACTGGCGGATCTCTAAGGCGAATCTCTCCATTCACCTTGGTAACGGCTGGCCGCCGGCTCGGCCATAAAGGATCATTAAATGGATCATTAACTGTCTTACCCGCCAGGTTAAGAGTAACTTGTAACCGCCATTAAATGAGCATTAATGGAGACTTTCTAGTTACCTAGAGGTTAGGAACTTCTCAACTATATATAGCCTACCATTCTAGGCTATCAAGGTACTCACACTTTTCTATATTCTCTAAGCTTTGTCAATACAGTTTATTCTTCATATTCTCTACTGACTTTGGCATCAGAGTTTCCCCCGTCGAACCCAACGACGCCCCCCACAGGGACGAGCTCCGATCAGAAATTTCTCCCTTGTTATCAATAGGTTAAGTGAAATCTGTATTTCAAGTCTTAAGCTATCACCTTGCAAGGATTTAGAGTAAAGTCTTCCACAAGCGATCCTTGGACATATCTCCCATTTATCGGGAGTGATAAATGCTCAATCCAATGTATTAATTATCCCGCAATTACTTCCTGTGATACCCAACGTGTTCCGTTCACACCCCAGAGTCATCTCTGTTATGGATCGTGTTACAACAGGATCAAAGCATCACATTCCATAATCCAGAATCACCAATTAACATTCCTTTGAGTCTGAGGATTACTTATACCTATTAATACCAATGAGATGAACATGTGACAAGGATGAATCTACCCATCCTATTATCTCAAATCGGGTCCCCAATCCTAATGGACTCCCTTTCATTGGATCCATGCAACTGTCCAGATTATCTGTATATCTGAAGCTTGTGAGATTAGCTTTCTGTCTTGACAGAAGACATTGCTACATTCAAGTCTCAACAGTGATATGTCAATCCTAAACATATTACTTGACTTAGGGTGGTTTTAAGTTTATTAGTTTATTATAAAGTTTCGTCTCACTTCATGCTTGTATGAACACTTTATAATCACTTTAAACAAACTTAGGGATTTCCTTTTGTTAGACTTATTTAGTTCTTTAAAAGGGGTTGCCTTTATATAGTTGCAAAACCATATCTTATTAAAACAAATGATATAAAGAACACTTCATTCATATTTAGTTTATATCCTAGAACAATTGTCTATAGGACACTAAACCCCAACATCTCCCAACCTCAGTGTCAGGCTCACTACATCCTGACCAACTTTCTTTTCCCAAAAGTCAATTCCACAACATCTGCCTCAAACTTTGAGCAATGTTTTGTGTGGCATATGCTGGAAAAGAAACCTTTGAACATGCTTGTCTTTCTGATCGACACGTTTCAAAGAAGCACTGGACAACTCAAGATGGCTCACTAATAATGGCCATTCTTGTTGACCACAAAGTGAGCTTTGAAAAGGAAGTCAGTCATGTCGGGACTGAGATCACGGCTAAGATTCTCAACAGTTTCAGACACAGGGAGTAACTGTCGAGGAAACTCCAGTTATAGCCTTTGCTACTGAACAGCAAGACCCTGCTGCCTCCTCTATTCCTTCTACTACTGAGCCAATAGCTGATCCAATCCACACCACGGAGCGGACTGAAAGTGAAGGAATACGAGCTCCTGAGGAGGAAACCTCAGCTGTTGGAGTGCAGCTTGAAGGTGAAGAAATAAATAATCCTAAGAACGAACAAAAAGTTCAGCAACTAAAAATTTGTTCCCTTCAGTCACCTGACTCTTCCAAACATCACAAACGTCATCATCGAAGCAGTAGAGAAAAGAGAGAAAATAGGTCTAAGAAGAAGTCAGATAGGGGTAAAAAATCCCTATCTTTGGGTACGGTTTTAGGACGGTTTTTAGTTTACTTTCTGCTAATAAGCGAGCAATTCTCGTATTTATATGCATTTGTGTGTGTTAGTTAGGATTTGTATATGTTTTATTTACTTTTGTGGATTATACTCGTTTTCTGATCATTTTTAGGCAAACATGGCCAAACTAGCATGTACGTTAACTTTCGATTATCTTTTATGGCTAATTGATCCGCCAAAAGTTGCACCAAATGGAGTATTTACTCAAAACAAGCGATTGGTGGGTCAATTTAGCCTCAGAACTAATGTCGTTTGGAGTTTGCGTGCGTGTACAGGTCAAAACAGGAATGAGTTCGGGCGAAAATCGCATCGCGGGAACACCCGACAGTCACGCAAGGCATCTGGGCATGTCGCTCATCGAAAACTGGCCTTTTTAGGCCAGTTCGGCGAGCTGGCACTGCCAGTGCAGTGAGCTAGAAATAGCCAGCTCGTGTCGAGCTAGCCTTTGACAGCTAGCTCATCGAGCTGGAGGCCAGCTCGATGAGCTGACCTACGGGAATTAGTCTTTTGACTGATTCCCGGCCCCACGATGCCACGATTGACCCCACATCTTCTCACCTGCAAAAGGAAACGAATTAGGTCAGAACGAGGGGCCCGAACCACAACTATAAATAGAACTCTTAGTTTCAATTTGTAAATATCTTTCATTGTTTGTAAAAATACCCTAGCCCTCTCCCTTGAAGAATCCTCTCCACCTCCTCCATCTTCTTCAACCTCCATTGAAGAACCTTCGAAACTCCGCTCACCGATGATTGTTCAAAGTCCATCCTTAAGTCCTAGGAAGACACATGCAGAGCAGACAGGTTCCCTAAAAGGGATTTTCTCATCCTTTTTATAATTTGTTTAGCTCTTGATACAGTCTATGAATCCTAGGCTAATTGTATCCTCGTGACATTATTTTTCCATCTTTAATGATATTATAGTTTTTGTTCTGTTCAATTGGTTTATTGATTTAATCATTGTCTTATGCTTTATTCGATTGGTTTAACTCATTCATAAGTCCAAAAATTAACTTGACACATATTGCGAGCTGAATCTGACCTTGTTAGAGCCTAGGAGATTGACAACCTCTTAATTGATGAGGCCCAAATTGCTGAGCCTTAGAGCTGGTTTCGGCCTTACAAGGGAATCATGAACTAGGGACATCAGAAGGATAAGTAGGGTTAATAGCCTCGAGTACAAGTGACTTGGGTTAGTTTTTTAACCAATTGCCTTAACAATCTATCTTCATTATTATCGTATCACCCCATGTTCCTTCGGGTAATTTCATAAGTGAAAGATCAATTAGGAGTAGAAATAATTTAATTAGGAGTAGGTTAACTTAAACAAAACCAATTCAATCCCCCAAAAGCCTAGATAACATTATACGACCGAGTAGCTCGATACTTGCAGCAGTAGATCCTGTGGATTCGATATCTAGACTTGTCAAGATTTTATTACTTGATAATGACGGGGTACACTTATCCTTTAGTGAGCCTAGCGGGATGACGCCGTTAGGCGCATCAAGTTTTTGGCGCCGTTGTCGGGGATTTACTTTTCCAGCAATATCGAACCAAAGGTCGAATTTGTTAGTTTAGGCACTTTTTGTGAATATTGTCTTTTTGTGAATATTTTTTGTGTGAATATTTGTTTTTAATTTTTATTATTATTTCTAATGATTCTTTTTTTTAGAAAATGGCTAGAAACAATGGAAATAAGGAGTTTGTTACACATTTGCTTAACTTCTTATCTACTCACGAAGATCAAACAGATGATTTGTATGCTTCAATTAAAAATTTATGCATACAAAAAGGGATCCTAGTTTATTCAACCGCGTACGAATCAATTAAAGAACCCAATTTGGTAGGTCAAGTTGATAAGGTAATATCTTTTTCCATTAACAATGAAGAACTGATCCCTAATTATGAGAAACCAAAAGTTTCAATATTAATTGAGGAATCGGTTGAAATTGAGCCTCTAGAGAAGAATCCAAAGATAAAAGAGTTTGGTTTTGCTCCAAGTCCAAAAATTTTCATTCTCTTTGATTTACCAAGGGAATCAAAAAGGGAGCAAACTAAACTTTTTCATAACTTATTTAAATTTTGTCCTTTATTTTTATTAAATTTCTTTGAAACTGATAATCCATTTTGCAGGTACGGATTATTTATTCAGGAATTTGAATTCCTAACGCGAATGTCAGCATACACCTAGGAGGGAATTCTATGTCGAGCTCACCGACTATAACGTAGCGCTTCTTGGGAGGCAACCCAAGTTTTAATAAAACTTTTCAGATTTATTTTATTTAGATTATATATTTATGTTTTTAGTTTAGTTCCTTAGTTTTCCTTTCCGTTTTTTTTTCCTTTTCTCTTTTTTTTCTTCCCTTTCAGTGTTCGGGATAAAAAATATATGTATATTTTTTCGGACCTTCTGCCTGCCAGCTCGCGTCGAGTTGGAAAAAAAATATTTTTACCGATCTTCTGCCTGCCATCTCGCGTCGAGCTGGAAAAAAGATTCCCCGAAAAAATTTCGGGGTACTGCCCTCCAGCTCGCCGAGCTGACTCGGTTCTCGGAAAAAAAATTAAATTAAATAATTAAATAAATCGTGTTGCATTGTGTTTCATTTTTAGTTTGTTTTAGTATGTTATAATCCCAAAAATTGTACACTCTATCCGAAGTTAAAGTTTCGTTATTTGTTTCTCGGGATTGAGAACCGAATCTAAAATTGCATGACAACTAGTTTAGGTGCGGGACACAACCCTTGTATCTGTAAGCGCATGAGCTAAAGATTGCATTTAGACCCTACTTTTAAAGAAATGCTAAAATCAGTACTTAGGTAGATAACTTAAGGATTGTAGGCATGTGATATTGAATTTGAGCTTGGGGAGAACTAATAAGCATAAAATTGAAACCCAAAGAATTGTGAGTTAAATTTGAGACTAAGAGCGAACATCAAAAGGCTCTTTTTCTTGACATTTTTGTGTGAATGCTTTGACTTATGGAAGATTACAAATTTTGCACCTAATACTGAATTGAACCTGCATGCACTGATTTGAGATGATAAACGATGAATCAGCCTCATTAGAGCTAACTTTTTTTTTACCTTATTTTATCTTTTTCATCCACTCTAGGAAGCCCCTTTGAGCCTTTATTTTTGTAGCTTGTAGTTTTTCTTTCGTTCTAACCCTTATTTTTGCAAACTATCACTAAGTTTGTTACATAACCCGAGTTTTTGCAAAGCTCACATTTAGCCTTTGTTTTCTTCTAGCGCTTTTTCTTTGTTTATGGCACTATAAGAGCAAGCCAAAAGATTAAGAGGTGAATGGGCATCACTATTAAAAAAGAAAAAAAAAAGAAAAAGAAAAGAAAAGAGACGAACAAAAAGGGGAGAACTTCGTTCCCCAGTTCTTAAAGGTCAAAACGTCTCAGAAAAGAAAAATAATGAATAAAAAGCTCAGTCACTTCATATTTGCTAAAGCCATTTTAACTTTATTTTTCTAGCGCTAGAACTCCTAACCCTTGTTGTACCTTTAACCATCTTCTAACCACATTACAACCCCAATTCGAGGCTGTTTTTGATATAATCGGAGTCATGTAGCATAGTAGAGGAACTCGGATGAACGTGCAAAGTCAACGTAATCCTAAGCAAGAACATAAGGCGAGAGTAAACACTTTAGCCACCAAAATTATGTGAATTGAGTGAACGACCTATGGTGAGGTGTTTTACTTAGCTATCCCCTTAAACTCGTTTAATTAAAAATGTATCCTTTTCTTAAGAATATGACCTGTGATAATTGAAATGCGGCTTTTGGATATCGTGTCTCTACTTTGTACTTCCGAATGCATGTAATTACAGATGATAGAAATTGTGTCAAGCACCTAGTAAAACTAGGAGGTTTTCTAGCTTGCTTGTGATTGCGGGTTTAGTTTTTTAGTTTACTTGGGGACAAGTAAGGTTTTAAGTGTGAGGAGGTTTGATAGGGGTCAAAACCCCCTATCTTTGGGTACGGTTTTAGGATGGTTTTTAGTTTACTTTCTGCTAATAAGCGAGCAATTCTCGCATTTATATGCATTTGTGTGTGTTAGTTAGGATTTGTATATGTTTTATTTACTTTTGTGGTTTAGACTCGTTTTCTAATCATTTTTAGGCAAATATGGCCAAACTAGCGTGTACGTTAACTTTCGATTATCTTTTATGGCTAATTGATCCGCCAAAAGTCGCACCAAACGGAGTATTTACTCAAAACAAGCGATTGGTGGGTGAATTTAGCCTCAGAACTAATGTCGTTTGGAGTTTGCATGCGTGTTCAGGTCAAAATGGGAACGAGTTCGGATGAAAATCGCATCGCGGGAACACCCGACAGTCACGCAGGGCGTCTGGGCATGTCGCTCGTCAAAAACTGACCTTTTAGGCCAGTTCGGTGAGCTGGCAGTAGCCAGCTCGGCCGAGCTAGCCATGCCAGCTCGCGTCAAGCTGGCCTTTGAAGGCCAGCTCGCCGAGGTGGAGGCCAGCTCACGCCGAGCTGGCTCGCCCAGCTGACCTGCGAGAATCAGTATTTTGACTGATTCCCGGCCCCACAATGCCACGATTGACCCAACGTCTTCCCACCTGCAAAAGGAAACGAATTAGGTCAGAACGAGGGCCCGAACCGCAACTATAAATAGAACCTTTAGTTTCAATTTGTAAATATCTTTCATTATTTGTAAAAATACCTTAGCCCTCTCCATTGAAGAATCCTCTCCACCTCCTCCATCTCCTTCAACCTCTATTGAAGAGCCTTCGAAGCTTCGCTCACCGATGATTGTTCAAGGTCCATCCTTAAGTCCTAGGAAGATGCCTGTAAAGTAGACAAGTTCCCTGAAAGGGATCTTCTCATCCTTTTTATAATTTGTTTAGCTCTTGATACAGTTTATGAATCATAGGCTAATTGTATGCCCCTGACATTATTTCTCCATCTTTAATGATATTATAGTTTTTGTTCTGTTCAATTGGTTTATTGATTTAATCATTGTCTTGCGCTTTATTCGATTGGTTTAACTCATTCATAAGTACAAAATTAACTTGGCACATATTGCGAGCCGAATCTGACCTAGTCAGAGCCTAGGAGATTGACAACCTCTTAGTTGATGAGGCCCAAATTGCTGAGTCTTAGAGCTAGTTTTGGCCTTACAAGGGAATCATGAACTAGGGACATCAGAAGGATAAGTAGGGTTAATCGCCTCGAGTATAAGTGACTTGGGTTAGGTTTTTAACCAATTGCCTTAACAATCTATCTTCATTATTATCGTATCACCCCATGTTCCTTCGGGTAATTTCATTAGTGTAAGATCAATTAGGAGTAGAATAACTTAATTAGGAGTAGAATAACTTAGCTAGGAGTAGAGTAATTTAATTAGGAGTAGGTTAACTTAAACAAAACCAATTCAAACCCCCCAAAGCCTATAACATCACACGACCGAGTAGCTCGATACTTGCAGCAGTAGATCCTATGGATTTGATACCTGGACTTGTCCAGATTTTATTACTTGATAATGACGGGGTACACTTATCCCTTAGTGAGCCTAGCGGTACGACGCCGTTAGGCGCATCAAAGTCCAGTAGAAAACCTGAAGTTTACCCTCTTGATGATGAATCACCTCCTCATCAAGATGCTGTTGACCCCACCAATATTGACTTCGTCTTATTCACCAGCGCACCTCTTCCTGAGCAACAAGCTCAGCAAAAACAAGCCTCTGTTTCTAGAAATCAGGAACAAGCCATATCTAAACCCAACATAGGCCCTCAACCTTCCAACACTGCTGCTTCAATCTTTTTGTAAAAGTCTAGAGTGATTTAATCATCTAAAGTGTTCTTAGCTTTTGTTTAGAACAACACTTTATCATTTCTAGAAGAATAGAAAGGAGACACTGAGTGCTCGGTTATAGTACTCAGCGGTAGAAATAGGATTGAGTAGAGGAATAGAGGAAGGTACTCTTGTATACTCAGTTGCTATTGTAAAAGGTTTGTGCTCTACCTTTAAAGAGCTCAGTAGAGGATTCTGAAAAGCTCGGAAGGAATTTCGGGGACTGGACGTAGGCGGAGAGGCCGAACCAGGATATGTCTGCTGAGTAACATCTTTCTAACCCTTAACTCCTTTATATATTGCTTGTTAAAATATTGCCTAGTAAAACACTAAAAAGAACATACGCTGAGTTGAGTGAACTGAGGAGCTGAGTTCAGGAATAGAGTTAAGTGCTATCTCCTGACTTAAGAATAGAAGTAGTCTTAGTCACCCGTTGACTAAGCTTGTGTCTAAAACTACTCAGTACCACTGTGCTAAAAGACTAAGTTAAAGTCTTAAGAAAAAAAGTAAGTCAGTTTTAACGAAATTTTTTTTAAATAGTTCCTAACCCCCCCCCCCCCTTGGAACTATTTTTGTCACGTTACACGGGACCAACACACACCATACAAACTGTTCGTTGGTAGGAACCCCACCTTCTCTTTTATGAGGATATGGGGGTGTTCAACATATGTTAAACGCATAATATTAGATAAATTGGATTCTAAATCTGATAAGTGTTCCTTCATTAGATACCCAAAGGAAACTAAGGGATATTACTTTTGTCATCCAGATGATCAGAAAGTAATAGTGTCTAAGCACGTGGTGTTTCTAGAGAAGAGTTTCTAAAAGAAACACGAATGGGAAGTGTAGTTGAACTTGAGGAAGTTCAAGAGGAAACACCTACTGAAACAACAGAAAAGATGGTGGAACCCGAGTCTGCCTCATTAGATGAGACACAAGTGTCATTACCCACTCGTAGGTCTCAGAGAGTTCGTGAACTCGCAATTAGATACGGGGTTTTCTAGTAGGAGACGATGAAGAGGTTCCCGTATTAGACGACGAACCCAAAACCTATGAAGAGGCTCTTACTAGTCCATAATCCAAAGCTTGGCTTGAAGCCATGAATTCTGAAATGGACTCCATGTACACCAACCAAGTGTGGACTTTGGTTGATCCACCTGAACGGATAAAGCCCATTGGGTGCAGGTGGATCTTCTTGAAGAAGACAGACATGGATGGAAAGGTTAGTACCTACAAAGCTAGGTTAGTAGTGAAAGGATATCGTCAAAGATAAGGGGTTGACTATGATGAAACTTTCTTTCTAGTAGCCATGTCCAAATCAATGAGAATTTTGCTTGCTATTGCCGCTCATTTAGATTACGAGATTTGACAAATGGATGTGAAAACAATTTTCCTAAACGGAAACCTACTTGAGGATGTATATATGATGCAACATGAAGGTTTTACATCAAAGGATGCAACTAAGGTTTGCAAACTTCAGAGATCCATTTATGGACTCAAGCAAGCATCTAGTAGCTGGAACAAGCGTTTTGATGAAACCATAAAACAATTTGGTTTTGAGCAAAACTGCGAAGAGGCTTGTGTTTACAAGAAGATCAGTGGGAGCTCAGTCGTGTTTCTCATACTGTATGTGGATGACATATTACTGATGGGAAACGATGTAGTTATGCTACAATTGGTGAAAGCTTGGTTATCTGGTAACTTCTCTATGAAAGACTTAGGAGAAGCAGCTTATATCTTAGGATTGAGATCTATAGAGATAGATCAAGAAGAATGTTTGGTCTTTCACAAGCTACATACATTGACAAGGTGTTAAAGCAGTTTAACATGTTTGAATCGAAGAGAGGTAACTTACCCATGCGACATGGGAGGAATTAAAACAATCATCAGTGTCCTAAAACGAAAGATGATAAGAGACACATGGCTGTAGTTCCCCACACTAGTGTGATCGATTCGATTATGTATGTTATGCTATGCACTAGGCCTGATATAGCGTTTGCATTGAACGTGACAAGTCGCTATCAGGGAAATCCAGATGATGATTATTAGAATGCCGTTAAGAACATTCTTAAGTACTTGAGAAGGACTAAAGACATGTTCATAGTGTATGGAGAAGGGGAACTGAAAATAGAAGGATTTTCAGATGCCAGTCATCTTATAGATGAAAATGATTTTAGATCCTAGTCAGGATACTTATTTATTCTGAATGGGGGTGCGGTCAGTTAGAAGAGTTCTAAGCAGGGAAGCGTATCCTTTTCTACGATCGAGTCTGAGTACATCGCAGCTGCGGAGGCAGCAAAGGAAGCGGTTTGGATTAGGAAATTCGTGACTGAGCTAGGAGTGGTTCCTGATATTGTGAATTCCATTACTCTGTACTGTGATAACAATGGAGCCATTGCACAAGCAAAGGAACCACGGTCTCATAATGCATCCAAGCATTACCTTAAGCGATACCACCTTGTTAGGGAGATTGTTGTTAGAGGAGATGTGAGAATAGAAAGAGTGCCCACCGAGGACAACGGTGTAGATCCGTTGACAAAGCCCTTAACTCAAAGAGTTCATGATCGTCATTTGAATTCTTCAGGGATTAGTTTCAAAAACAATTAGCTTTAGTCCAAATGAGAGAATGTTGGGTTTTATGTCCTATAGACAATTGTTTTAGGATATAAATATTTTAAATTAATTATTCTTTTATATCATTTGTTTTAATAAGATATAGTATGTTTAACTATATAAAGACATTCATCTTTTTAGAACTAATTAAGTCAAATAAAAGAAAATCCCAAAGTTTATATAAAGTGTTCATACAAGCATGAAGTGAGACCAAACCTTATAATAAACTAATAAACTTAAAACCACCCCAAGTCAAATAATGTGTTTATAGGGATTAGCATAATACTGTTGAGACTTGCATGTAATAGTGTCTCCTGTTATGAACAGAGAACTGATCTCATAAGCTTTAGATATGGAGATATCTAGATAGTAAATAGGGTTGTTCCTAACATATTTATCATATATTTGTTACATATTTGTTGTATTTATATACTTGTTATATATTTGTTGTATCTATATACTTGTCATATATCTGCTGTATTTACATTCTTGTGCATTTGTATATGTTTACACATAACTGTTGTAATTTGGGTGATTTTTACTTCTTTGGCTTACCTATAACATGAATCTTCAGATTAAAACGAGTTTTAAAAATGAGAAAGAAAGGATTTTCAAATGAATTTTAACTTAAAGGAATGCGTGATTAGACTATTTAGTGCCTAGTAGTGTTAAGTAGGAGGTCAGTGGTTCACCGAGCGGTAATGGGGTGCCTAACCGCTTTTCTTTGTGAAAATAATAGCATTCCCATAACGTACCTAATTTCCCGAACCCAACCGGTCTCATGCAAGGAATCCGGTTACTTGTTCCCGTTTAAACCGGGTGGCGACTCTACTAATCTCCAAACTTTGGTCATACCAAGTTGTTTGATTCCCACATTGAATTCTTTTCAATAACACACGGTCGACCAACGGTTTCATCCCCTCATGTCTTCTAGGCGATGCTTGGAACCTACATCTTCTCCTCAATACGGTGTTATACGGTCTTTATTTGCAACAGAGGATGATGGCTCCAATGATTACTTAGGATTCTAGGACGTAGATGTAGCTTTTAGCTTTGAGTAGGATAGCAGAGAAACCTTAGTCTTTATGTGTGGATGCAAACATTGTTTATTTTTTTATAAATTAATCCACACTACGGGCTTGTTTGTCACATATGTGCCAATGTTACATTTACATTTCCTTAAAGTAAAGGCCTTTATTTTATCGATTACAGTCATACAAGAACTTCAAAGACAATTCCACGATTACAGGCGAACTGTTACAAAAGTAGAGTACGTACGAGCAACATGTTGCTAAAATGTGTTGGTTTCCCAAAAGCAATAAAAGGGATGAAGCAAGTCCACGAAGGCATTCAGGGGATAGGAGATCAATTTAATAGGGAAAATATTTCCAGCTTCATCGAAAGGCCATTGCTTCATCATTGTCGCCCCTGATTATTTCTCTAAGTGGGTTGAAGCAGCACCAATGAAGCAAGCAGGACAGATGTAAGTCATCTAGTTCATTAAGGAGAATTTAATTTATAGGCTCGGGATTTCGGGATCCATCACCATAGACCAATGAACTATATTCACGGGTGATGATATGAAGGAATTCATAGAAGAATACAGAATTAAATTGATTCATTTAACACCTTTTTATGCTCAAGCAAACGGGCAACCTGAAGTGACCAACAAGATTTTGGTCCGGATATTAAAGAAAATGCTAGAGGACAACCCGAGGGAATGTCATAAAATTCTTTCGGAAACGCTTTGGGAAATGCGCACGTCAAAGACATGAGCAATGGGGGTAAGTCCACTTTTCTTAACATTTGGCCATAATACAATAATACCATTAGAAGTCGGTGTACCTTCACTACGAGTGATGTGTCAAAACGATTTGGAGCCAGATAATTACGTACAAGCCATGATAATGGAGTTAGAAGATTTGGATTATGAGAGGCACAAGGCGCTCGAATGCATGCTCATCCAAAAAAATAAAGTGGAAGACGTGTACAACAAGAAAGTAAAGAAGAAGAATTTCCAAGAGGGGGAGCTCATGTGGAAATTAATTTTACCAATCAGTTCAAAAGACCACGAGCTAGGAAAATGGTCACCTAATTGGGAAGGTCCATCCTAAGTCCATAAAGTGCTTCCTGGGAACACCTATTAGTTAAAGAGCCTAGGCGAAGAACCACACATGAGGTACGTCAATGGTAAATATTTGAAGAAGTATTTCCAAAACTTGTGGAATTTGGTCAATTTAGGAGCGACTAATTAGGAAATAAGTGGAAGAGATTATGTGCATGAGAGGTGAATAAAAGCCAGAAGACATAAATTACCGCCTAGAGGAAAATATCGGCAGAGTTCAGGTCACACGCCATGTGAAGATGTCACACAGTGTGTGGTCCTAAATAAATTTTATATACCTGTAGTGTTTAATTGCACAAAGTTCCATCCGGGAACTCACATGATATGTGTTATGGACTCTCTACGTAAAGGTATTAATTTACACGAGTGTGGTGACCCCTGAAAAACACATACACATGAGTTCCTAATTTTGTAAATAACAAGTTTGCATATTCATTAAGAATTGCCCACACTTTCCTCAACACATTCATTATATTCTAGCATTGGTACATAAATAAAATAGGTACCACCAAGGTCCGTTTTTATGCTTACGTTTTTTCCCATGCATGTACATAGTCATTTTACCATCTAGTATATAAGTTAGTATTCGAGCTTAAGATGATGCAGTCTTTATACTAACATAAAGAGATGAACTAGTGTGACTTTTGCTTATTGCATAATCATTCCATTAATAAAAGAATAAAAATAAACGAGAATAACAAAACAAGGCTCCCATAAGAATTCAACTTGAAGGATTTTAGAGGTTCAGCCTTGAAAACGCGCTTATCATTAAGTCAAAATTCATCATGGCCAGCTCAATCTGACCCGATGCCCATGAATAGAGAGCCAAGGAATCTGCATTATGAGAAGATAAGGAGGCAACAACGGAAGGTTTGTTCAAGAACGAAAAATCTAATGAGGCAAATGGATTTTTTCGGCTTTGAAAGGTGCCAAGGGAGAGCGAACAATAGCTGATTCCTGCAATATTAAAATCAATAACTTATGAAATTCAAGCAGACAGTTCAACACACAAAATAGTAAAAACGAACGGAGAAGATGAGGAAGGAAGATAGGCCCGCGCTAGGAATTGTAGTGGAGTCATTTTTACATCAGTCGAGCCAAAGTTAAAAAAGCATAAACCAGCCAAAGAAGTAACGTTCTTGTTGGTAGTACCTTTGGATGGGCTATCATAAGAATTGGATCCCTCACCTCGACAAGATTGTCTTGGCTCGACCTTCGCGTTCTTCTGTCAAGCAAATGTGCTTTCCCCTTATCAGATTCCGTTATTTTAAGCTTGCTCGCTAATGGGCTTGTCAAACTATTATCTTTGCACCACCTACCACTTGAATCTGAAAATTAAAAATACATTAAGAAAAAAAAATACAAATAAAAAAAATAGAAAATGAAAAATATAAAATAAGATAAAAAGAGAATACATGTTTGAAAATTTTATCCCACCAAGCATCAAACGAAGGTTGGTTTGACCCTCGAAGGAGCTGCCCTTGATCACGTTCAACATCTTCGATATCTTCACCATTAGCCCCATGCCTCTAAGCGGCAGAACGAAATTGAAGATGTCTCAAGATAGATTGAAAGAAATCCACTTGACGAACCTAGAGAAATGGTGCATATAATACCAAGTTGGGGTCCAATGATCATGAGTTTTTGGTCTGATTTATCCCATGATGTAGTCTTCAGGTGACACAAAACGTCCTCCACCATTAGGTGCCCTCGTGAGCAATAGTAGACATATAGAAGAAGGCACAAAACGACATGAATGAATCATGTTTTCTCCAAAAAAGAAACAATTCATTCTTCGAGAATGGCACTAGGATGTGAAAGCACCTCGCAATTTCACTTACAACTAAACTTGAAGAGCTGTAACACAGGTCAATACTGAGATAGTCTGTGGCATCTACAACGAATCAATGGCCAAGTATATGAAGATCCAAAGTTGTAGCAGCCACAAGCCACCTCTGGGCTTAATAAATGGTTTTTATTCAACAGTGAGGGCTAGATGATGGAAAGTAGAGGCCAACAACATGGTGCCCAGTGCTAGCTGACGCTTCGATGCTAAGGCCTTATCAATCAGAAGTATCTTTGCGGTAGGACTAAACCCTAACGACTCAAAGATGTAGTTACTAAAAAGCATCCACAAAAAGTGGACGTGGTCTTCATCGATTAATACATCTTTGTCCAGTTTTTCTTAATCATTTGGACATACGTGCCAGCCTCCTTCGATGAAATAGCTTTCATTTCAGGGGAGGCATCAGTTTCAACACAGCTAAGGATCCCTTCCCATAAATGGGCAGTCCCGTCAGAGCAACTACATCATGTAGAATAATAGACATTAGGCCTAACAGAAGGATTAGCGAATTGCAAACCAGTGACCAATTGTTTAGAGCACCTTCAAGAACGGTCACACATGGTTCAATCTCATGCCGTGTGAAGTGAATAAAGTTCTGAATGCCAACTGCCCTCCAAACATCCTCATATACATGTTCTAAACGCTCCACCAATTTATCCCATCCTGTGTAAAAACGAGGGCATACCAAACTTTTTCTACTTGTGGGAAATTCATAAGTCTCTCGATAAAGGGTCAGCTCATTGTCACTCCTTAAAAGGTATATTAGGTCCAGCAACATGACCAAGAGTAGGGCTGAAAATGGGTAGGATACTCGCGGGTAGTGCCAATCCCAAGTCCTTATCCGTTTATTTTTTAATTACTCGTACACGTCCCACTACCCTAACATGTATACTTTTTGAATCCCATACTCATCCCATTTAATTCACGGGTACCCGCGAGTACCCTTACTCGTTAAGAATCAATAAATAAAACAAAAATATTAGAAATTTAACAAAGTATAAATTAATAAATCATCCATCTAAAAAATTTGAGCAAATTGAACCTTAATAAAGTAGCTTAGTAGTATCACTCAATGATTGAAGAGCAAAGGGTATGGATTCAAATCTCACATCTTACATCTAAAAAACAATAGTAATATTTTTTAATATATTAAAGATTTATGACGGGTAACGGGTACCCTGGAAGGTATTCCCATACATGTACCATTACCCTAACGGGTAATGGTTTTGATCCCATATCCATCTCACACCCTTTTAAACAGGGTTCGGGTAGTCCTATTAGGATCGTGTAATGTCGGGTACCGCGGGTACATTACCCGTTGCCATCCCTAACCAATAGTAAGGACACTATCCTGGACGAAAGGGGTCCAAGAATCAGAACATACACTTTCATATCAATGCGTGACTCAGAACAAAAAGTTTAAATCAACAAGTTACCTCCTACAAGCTGAGGGTTACTCCCAAATTAGAGTAAGCTCGGATGGTATGAGAATATAAACAAGCAACTGCAAATTTAGGTATAAAATTTCAACAATGAGACCGCAACTCAAACATGTAATCCCAATGATAATTCTATTTCAACTTATTAGTTTATCTATCATTGGTTAAGCCTCCACGGTGTAGCTTTTAATGTATAAGCAATTGAATATAAAAAAAAAAATAAAAAAAATCAGCTTGAAAATAAGAGACAATAGCATGATCACTAAAAAATAAGAAAATAAAAATCTTCACATACTAAATTCAAGCAATTGCACAAAGATCAAAATTTCTATTCTTAGCTTAACTGAAAAAATCACCATCATTTAATAAGTTGAAGCTTTCTCATTAAATTTATAATTAAAACCCAAGTTTTCAAAATGCTATATGCAAATTTAAAAGAAAAAGATAAAAGATCATAGAGTTAATATATTTATGTTTGAATCAAAGAGATTACTAAAGCTTGGTCTTGATTGTATTTTTGAGTCTTGAGAAATCAAAAAGTGAAAAGAATAGAAGTAGAAAGGAAACATGGAGAAAAGAAAAAGAATGAGCAAGTTCAGTTAATAAGAAATTTAAAATAATAGTTTTATGGGATTCTAAAAATGCCATAATCTCTATAGGATTCACGTCCCGATTTCGTTTTCATTCTCATACAAACTAGTTATTAACATCGTCAGCTTCATTTTAGCCTTTCGTTTCTCCCTATTTTGCGTCCAGAAACATGTTTTACAAGTTATTCTTTGCACCCTAAATCATTTTACGATTTTTGCTCATCTTTTACACATTCTGCCCTTTGATTTTTATACAAACTTATTCCTGACATCATAAACTTTATTTTAACCTTTTATTTCACCTTACTCCAGTGCTCGAAAACTCTTGTACGAGACATTCAAAGTCCGAGCCAAAATCTGCTCAAATTTAATTACTCTTTCCGTTTTCAATCCGTTCAAATCATAAACCCGAAGTGCTCGTGGTGTTCGCAGATCCAAAGCCGACCGTAGCTCAATGCCTCCTCGAGATAGCTAATTGTGGCTCCAAGTTTGTCTTTTCAATTTCTAATTTCATTTCCTTTATTGTAATTAAATTCAATTCCTGCTTATGTTATCGATTTGTTTACATTCAATTTTGCAATTAGTTTAGCTATATGTTGATATATGAATTATTTCAATTGTAATTATTTACCTTGAACATCTATATTCACACCCTTTTACATCAATAAAGTATACCATTTTTACATCAAATCTCGTGTCAATTTCGCACTTATGTTTCTTTTACTTATTTACAATAGTCTAATCTGTAATAGCGGTAAATAATTTAGCAACGTTTCTATAACGACGCTGGAAACCTAAGAGAGACTGTTTCAATCCTTTGTCATTCGCCAATCGTTTTGATTAGATTTCAAGTTTTAGTGCGCAAAATTTATAAACCTAACCCACATTAATTGAGAATTAATTTCTCTAGCAGCTCGCAACCAAACCACACATAACAATGTTGAAATTATCATTATTACGAAAATCCTCTAATAATAACATATTCTAAGAAATCTCTCATTTTTCATAACTGTCCAGTTTTTCTTTTAACTTTTCTCACGTTGAATTACTAGCAGGAACTAACTTCTTCAATTTCCATCATGTATAATTAAAATACACGTCTCTCCTTTGTGGAGTTTATTTTGTCTTCTCACCTGAGAAGTTGTAAACCTAACCCCTTTATTTTGCCGCAGCCTTCCACCACCGCTTGCCATCCCCAACCCTATCACCTCCTCTACCAATTCACGCCGCCTGGTTTTTTCCCTTCACCCAATTCTCTGCCGCCAATCCATACTCCAAGAATAAAAGTCACAATTAAACCCCCTGGTTTTTAGCACAATTAAACCCCCTGTTTTTATCCTCCATTCGACATCACAGCTAGGGGTGTTCATCGGTCGGTTCGGTTTGAAAACCAAATCGAACCGAAATAACCAAAAACCGAATAGTCTCAAAAATAAAAACCGAACCAAATCAAATAATAATAAATAACCGAACCGAACCGACCGAATTATTTTGGTTGGTTCGGTTCGGTTATTCGGTTTTCTTATATTAAAAAATTTCATTAACAATTATTTTTTATGTAAGGTTAATATTACACCGTTAATGATGTGGTTGTGTATTTACTTATATATACAATAATTTTTATTTTTATTTTTCTTTTTGGATTAAAAAAAATAAAAAGAAAAAAACGTAGAAATTTTATATAGAAATGAAATCAATCTTAATTCCAAATATGAATTAGTGTATAATTGTACTAAATTGGTAGATAAACATTAAATAGACCAATAATATAATCAGTTACAGGCAATCCAAAAACTATCATGCTTAACAAAGATTCTAATAATATAATTCTAAATCAAATATAACTTAGAATAATAAATGACATACACTAATTATATAATAAATCTAATTTATAATTATATTTAATTTATTTCGGTCTGTTCGGTTAATTCGGTAATTTTGATTTAAAAACCGAACCGACCAAAATTACCGAAATATTATAAAAATAAAACCGAAACCGAACCTAATAGACCAAAAAATGAACCGAACAAACCGAAATTCATCAGTTCGGTCGGTTATTTCGGTCCGGTTCGGTTTTTGAACACCCCTAATCACAGCTCCCTGATAGGGGTCAAAACCCCCTATCTTTGGGTACGGTTTTAGGACGGGTTTTAGCATTATTTAGTTAATAAGCGAGCACTCGCATTTAAATGCTTTTGTGTGAGTTAGTTAGGAATTGGAAACGTTTTATTTATTTTTCGTTGTTTAGGCTCGTTTTATGACCAATTTCGGCAATTACGGCCAAAATAGCATGCATAGTATAATTCCGTTATCTTTTGAAGCTAATTGGTCCGTCAAAAGTCGCACCAAACGAAGCGTTTGCTCAAAATAAGCGATTGGCGGGTCAATTTAGCCTTTGGACTAATGTTATCTGGAGTTTCTGTACATGCGCAGGTATAAGTTCGGACGAAAAAGGCATCGACGGCAGTCGGCAAGCACGCGGGGGCATACCGAGCAAGAATGCTCGACGAGCGGGCCTCCGTTGGCTCAATTCAGCCAACCTCCCACCTGTGTGCACTGTGGCGGCGACCACCATGGAAAGGAATGTCAAGCAGGTAGCCCTTTCGCTAGGGGTGCATACAAAAATCCGAAAAACCGAAAAACCGGAAAACCAAACCGAAACCAAACCGAAAATAAGGTTAACCGAAACCGATGGACTAGTGTACGGTTTTTAATTTTAAAAATAATGGTTAATGGTTACGGTTACGGTTTTCTTGTTCAAAAAACCCTGGTTAACCGAAACCGACCGAATCTTAATTAAATATTAAAAAATATAAAAATAAATTTATTTATATGGGTAAACAATTATAGTTTTTCATAACTCATTAATCAATCCACTATTTAATTATAAGGTCTCTAAATTTTTTCACTTTTAATGGTTTAATCCTTCTATCAAATATTAAATATGTAAGTAACTCTCAGTTAATTTGTTACTGTCTCTCTAATTTCAGTTTATGCGATTTTTTTTCTCTTTTATATTTCTCGATGTAGAAACAAGGATAAAATTTTATTACTTGTTTTCCAAAACTTTATAGCCATAAGTTTTATTAGGGGCATTTTGCCTTTTTTAGTTTGTTTAATTATTCTTTAACATATTTTTAGACGGAGATTTGATATACGGGCTAAATAATTTAACGGAATAAAAACTGAGGGATCATAGTGCATGTACATCTCCCTTTCCGCAGTTAATCTCTTCAACTCGCCATTGACCCACCGTCTCCCTCACAATAAAAATTAGAATTCTTTTATTATTATTATTTTTATTTACTAATGGTTAGAAACCGAAATAAAAGGTTAACCGACCGAAATAATTGGTTAACCGATTAGTGGTTAACCAAATTTAGTGGACTAGTGTATGGTTAGTGCTTTAAAAAACGATTAAATGGTTAACCGACCGAATTAACCTTAATGGACTGGTTAACCGATCACGTGCACCCCTACCTTTCGCTGGAGACGGGATGGAGATGGTCAATTACGTTGGGGGACAACCGAGGTACAACCAGAACTATAACAACTACAACCCCAACAACCACAACTCCTACAACAACAGCAACAACTACAGGAGGCCCCAGCACCCGAACTTATCTTACGGGAATTCAAATCAGAATGTGCTTCGACCTCCTAGCGGTTTTGTTCAGGAGCATAGAGATCAGGGGCTTGGCATGCCCCCATATCAACAGCAGAATCAAGGGCCAATGCAACCTCCTAAGGAATCTGACGAGGTGGTCACTCTTTTGAAGGAGATCTCGGCTAGGCTTGCCAACAATGAAGCCTTCTGCAAAGATTTGAGCAATCAGGTAGCTCAGATCAATAGGGACAGGCAGGAAAGGCCACAGGGTTCTCTCCCAAGCACAACGGAGAAGAATCCAAAGATCCTGAGAAAGGATTGAGTAAGGGGGAGAAATCGAGTTCTCATCAGTTTAAATTCAAAGCTTGAACAATTTACTTCTGCGTTTCCTTTTCTTTTATTTTTTGTTGATTTTGGTTGTTGAATTTTAATCTCATTTTTTTTCTTTTTTTACATTGTCAAGTTTTGCCTTCCCCCATACTCCAAAAAAAAAAACGAATTTCGCCCAACCCGGACGAGTTAGGCACTGCCCAGCTCGCCGGGCTGGTCGGCCGAGCCAGTCAGCTCGGCCGACACGGGCTATTCGGGATTTTAAAATCCCGAACCAAAAAAAAGAAGGAAGAAAGAAATAAGAAAAGAAAAAGAATAAGAAAAGGGGGGGATGACTCATCATCCCCTTCCCCACCTTCTTCTGCCCTTCTCTCATTCTTTCTTTTTCTTATTTCATTCTTTCTTTCTTCATTTCTTCCTCTCTTTCCCTTCCAAAACCTAACCCCCCAAATCCACCATACTAACCCGAATTCAAGATATAAGGTATGAATCTTTACCCATTTTTTATTTCTAACATGTTTCTAGGCTTAGATTTTAGCTTAGGGTGATAATTTTTGAGATTTAAGGAAAAACCTAATTTTTAGGTTTTTCTTTCTTTTCTCAAATGAATCTCTTGTTTGCTTTTAATTCTTGATTTCCTTGCAATATATGTTAACATCATGATTAATTTGTGGTTTGGGTGTGATTTCTGTTCTTAACTTGTGAATATTTGGAGAAATTGCTCAATTTGGGTAAAATCTCTATTTTAGCTCAAAGTTCAACTATTCAATTTATAGTCAAAAACTTGCGAATAGAGTTATGAATTGCATTCTTACCATGTTTTAATCATTGGGCATCTCTAATTTTGCATGAATTTGTGAATTACGGGTAAAACACTTAGGGACCGAATACTTATGGTTTTAGTCCCTAAATTCCTAAACTATGGTTTATGCCTATGAATGGCTTATTTGGGGGTTTATGTTCAAAATTGTAAATATGTCCTAACTTGTCCATTTTTTGGTCTATTCCTCAGGAACTATGGGTAAGAAGGGCAAAGCCAAGGTCGTAGTTGAGAATGAAGCCGAGTCTGACGTCGAGTTCAGCGATACACTCCAAGCTAAGTATGACCCACCTTTTGGGCTCGTTAATGAACGTGAGGGGGTATTGTATGATAGATTTTCTAAGCAAGAACTTGCCACCCATATAGTTGTTGATCAAACATATTTAGCGTCTATAGGCCTGAAAAAGGATTTCAATGAAATCCTCAAATTCCACGGCTGGTTTAGATTAGCCACAAAACCGACCCCAGTTTATCACAACTTCACTATGGAATTTTTTACTACTTGGAAAAAAGAGCTACCCTTGGGTTGTCGTAAGCATTCTTTTAGACTGAATGGTAAACCTTACCGTCTCAGTGATACCACACTAGCAGCCCTGATGGGAGTCTATAACAATCCAGAGGCAATCTCAGATTTTGAGAAACCCATGACAAAAGATATGGCCTGGGAACAATTAACAGGCATATCGGAATTTGACTCCCAGACTGCTAGCCCAGTCGCTCTCTTGGACCCACTCCTCAACCTTGTTCACAAGTTTGTGGCTCATAACTTGTTGGGCAAAAACGAGAGCAATAAAGTCTCAAAGACAGAATTGCTCATACTGTGGTGTGTGGCCAACCACAAACACGTGGATAATGTCAAGACCATCTTTGAGGGCTTCTCAAGCCAAACGAGTAGAAAACGCGGTTCCCTTGGCCTTGGACACTTAGTTACCAACATACTTGATAGCCAATTCAAAAATTTGGACATTCAAGAAGTTGCTTTTTACCCTACTTTGCTTAACTCCAAGTTTTTGGGGAGATCTACTTTTCGTGAAGTCTTAAACAGGAACCCAACCGAAGGAGCAAGCTCTAGCAGAGGGGGACAGAAAAGAGCACGAATTCCACCACAACATAGGGACGAGGAACCTGAGGAAGAAGAACCTGCGGCAGCAGGAGACCAAATGGAAGACCAAGCACCGGGGACGGAGGCCCAATTCCAAGCCATCAACACCATGATGGCAGAAATGCGAGACCTGAACCTTCGGACATTCAACACTGTTCAACAAATGGACCATCGGTTCACAACCTTCGAACAGAACATGGACCGGAGGCTCATGGGCCTTGAATATGTAGCGTCAGACTACTGCGAGCGCTATAACATGCCATGGCCACCTCCCCCGGCCGATCAGTAAGTTGTCTTCTCCACCCTAACTTTTTACACTTATACTTCATGATTTGTGATGCAATGTTGGAACTTATTGCATATTTTTAGTGTGAGGAGGAGGGGTAGACAAACTTACAAAAATTGTATAATTTTTCAATTTTTGTTGCGTCGTGTCTAGTTTAGTTTTGCGTTTTTCGAGTTTTATTTAGGTTTTGCATGTTTAGGACCTAAAACCGTGAACCTCCTTCGAATCTAAACTTCGTTATTTGTCCTTGAGGGCTGAGAACCGAATCTAATATTGCATGACAACTAGTTTAGGTGTAGGACACAATCCTTGTATCTGTAAGAGCATGAGCTAAAGTTTGCATTTAGACCCTACTTTTGAAGAAATGCTTAAATCATTACTTAGGTAGATAACTTAAGAATTGAAGGCATGTGATGTTGAACTTGAGTTTGGGGAAAACTAGTAAACACAAAATTGAAACCCAAAGAATTGTGAGTTGAATTTGAGCCTAAGAGCGAACATCAAAAAGCTCTTTTTCTTGACATTTTTTGTGTGAATGCTTTGACTTGTGGAAAGATTACAGATTTTGCACCTAATACTGTGTTGAACCTACATGCAATGATTTGAGATGATAAACGATGAATCAGCCTCATTAGAATTAACCCTTTTCTTTACCTTATTTTTCTCTTTTTCATCCACTCTAGGAAGCCCCTTTGAGCCTATATTTTTGTAGTTTATAGATTTTTCTTTCGTTCTAACCTATTTTTGCAAACCACAACTTGGTTTGCTACTTAACCCAAAATTTTTGCAAAGCTCAAATTGAGCCTTTGTTTTCTTCTAGCGCTTTTTCTTTGTTTATGGCATTATAGTAGCAAGCCAAAAGGCTAAGAAGTGAATGAGCATCACTATCCTAAAAAAAAAAAGAAAAAAAAAAGAAAAAAAGGGGAAAAGAGAAAAACAGAAAAGAAAAGAAAAGAAAAGAAAAGAGACGAACTAAAAGGGGAGAACTTCATCCCCCAGTTCTTTAAATCAAAACGTCTCAAGAAAACATCCCAAAAAGAGAATAATGGATGAATAAAAAGCTCAATCACTTCATATTTGCTAAAGCCATTTGAACTTTGTTTTTCTAGCGCTAGAACTATTAACCCTTTTTGTACCTTTAACCCTCTAACCAAATTACAACCCCAATTCGAGGATGTTTTTGATATCATCGGAGTCATATAGCATAGTAGAGGAACTCGGATGAACGTGCAAAATCAACGTAATCCTAAGCAAGAACATAAGCCGAGAGTAAACACTTTAGCCACCAAAATTGTGTGAAATGAGTGAACTACCTATGGTGAGGTATTTTACTTAGCGATCCCCTCAAGCTCGTTTAATTGAACATGTGTCCTTTTCCTTAAAACATATGACCTATGATAATTGAAATGCGGCTTTTGGATATCGTGTCTCTACTTTGTATTTCCGAATGCATGTAATTACAGATGCTCGAAATTGTGTCAAGCACCTAGTCAAACCGGGAGGTTTTCTGGCTTGCTTGTGATTGCGGGTTTAGTTTTTTAGTTTACTTGGGGACAAGTAAAGTTTTAAGTGCAAGGAGGTTTGATAGGGGTCAAAAACCCCTATCTTTGGGTACGGTTTTAGGACGGATTTTAGCATTATTTAGTTAATAAGTGAGCATTTCTCGCATTTAAATGCTTTTGTGTGAGTTAGTTAGGAATTGGAAACGTTTTATTTATTTTTCGTTGTTTAGGCTCGTTTTATGACCAATTTAGGCAATTACGGCCAAAATAGCATGCATAGTATAATTCCGTTATCTTTTGAAGCTAATTGGTCCGTCAAAAGTCGCACCAAACGAAGCGTTTGCTCAAAATAAGCGATTGGCGGGTCAATTTAGCCTTTGGACTAATGTTATCTGGAGTTTCTGTACATGCGCAGGTATAAGTTCGGACGAAAAAGGCATCGACGGCAGTCGGCAAGCACGCGGGGGCATACCGGGCAAGAATGCTCGACGAGCGGGCCTCCGTAGGCCATGCCTGCTCGCCGAGCAGGCCCCTGGAGGCCTACTCGCCAAACAGGCCATGCATGCTCGCCGAGCAGGCCACCAGAGGCCTGCTCGGGCGAGCAGGATGCCTGCTCGCCGATCAGGCCACCAGAGGCCTGCTCACCGAGTAGGCCGCCAGAGGCCTGCTCGCCGAGCAGGGCGCTGCTCGCCGCGAGCAGCGCCTGCTCGCCGAGCAGCTCGCCCTGCTCGGCGAGCAGACCTGCGGGAATTGGTCAAAAAGACCAATTCCGCCCCCACGATGCCACGACGGACCCCACGACTTCCTACCTGCATAAGGACATGAAAATAGGTCAAAAAGAGGGCTGAGCCACGCCTATAAATAGAGTTTTTCCAATGTAAATTGGGATCTTTCATTTATTTGTAAATTACTTTAGCTTTCCCCTTGTAATTCCTCTCCATCTCCTCCATATCCTTCAAACCTCCATTGAAGCTCCTTCAAAGCTTTTCTCGAGGAATTATCAAGGTTTGTCCTTAAGATTAGGTCACCGGCTGCAGAGTAAACAGGTTCCCTGAAAGGGATTTTTGTATCTCCTTTTATCTTTCCTTGTTTGTACTCTTTGATACAGTTGCCGAACCTAGCTTATTGTATCTTGTGACATTGTTCTTCGCCTTTAATAATAATTTAGCTCTTATTTTGTTCTATGATTATTTGTCTAATCTCTATCTTACGCTTTATTCAATTGGTTTAATTCATTCAAAAGCCCCAAAATCTAGTAGGCACATATTGCGAGCTGAATCTGACCTAGTCAAAGCCTAGGAGATTGACAACCTCTTAGTTGATTAAGCGCCAATTTACTGAGCCTTAGACCTAGTTTCGGCCTTAGGGAATCACGCGCTAGGAACCTCAGGAGGGTAAGTAGGGTTAATCGCATTGAATACAAGTGACTCAGATTAGGTTTTTACTCAATAGACCTAACAATCTATCTTCATTGTTATCGTTCATATCATGTTCCTTCGGGTAATTGCATCTAGTGAAAGATCAATTAGGAGTAGTTTAACTTAATTAGGGGTAGAGTAGCTTAATTAGGCATAGAATAACTTAGTTAGAATCAGATAACTTAGTTAGGATTAGCGTAATTCAACCTAGGAGTAGATTAACTTAATCAAACAAACTCAAAACCCCCTAAGCCTAGATAACTCCTGAAACCAAGTAGCTCGATACTTGCAGAAATAAATTCTGTGGACGATAACCTGGACTTAACCAGAAATTTATTACTTGATAACGACGGGGTACACTTATCCCTTGGTGAGTCTTCACCCCAACTAAGGTGAAGGCGCATCACTCCCTTCCCCCGTGAGATTTTTACACCTCCCTTACAGCGCTCCTTTCAATCCAAAACCCCTAAAATCGATAAAATCATGAATATCTCGGAGGAATACGCGAACCTCAACATCAACTCCAACGACGAACCAACGCTGGTCCTTGACGACGATTTGCTATTACCAGGTGATTTACCCCCAAAATTCTTTGTTATCGGTCAGTTTTTATCAGCTAGAACAATACACTTTGACTCTATGCAAACGGCTTTGGCTGCAATTTGGAGGCCAGTTAAAGGCGTCACTGTTACGGAAACGGAAATAGGCGGGAGATACCTGTTTGAATTTTACCATGAGTTAGACATGGCTAGAGTCCTCAATGACAGCCCTTGGACCTTCAATCAGAACGTCTTAGTGGTTCAGCAGCTTAGAACCTCAGAACAAGCCTCTCAGGTAGAACTTCACAATTTAATCATCTGGGTACATGTTTATGATCTTCCTATTGATTTTCAAACGGAAGCAGTATGTAAGGCCTTGGGGAACGACATGGGTTGCTTCATTGATATTGATTCAAAAAATTTCACTAAAATGAGACGAAGCTTTCTGCGGATCAAGGTAGCGATTGACACTAGGAGAAGCTTGAAAACAGGACAATTTCTACATCGCAGAGGAGGGCAAAAATTCTGGGCATCCTATAAATACGAACGACTTCCTCAATTCTGTTTTTACTGCGGTATCATAGGCCACACAGACAAATTATGCAATGCTTTGTTTGACAATCACGATAATCCAACTGAGAGGAAATTCAGTAGCTCACTCAGGGCTGTTCTAAGGAAGCCTGGTACGGCTAACGGCAAAGCCTGGATTCGCACTCCACTAGAGGATAGAGAGGATCAGTATAGTGATATCAAGGATGATAGTGTGGATTTAGACGGATTAGCAGGACCAGGGAGGAAGATATATGGATTCCCAGCCGGGGCTTCAATACCAAATTTTGAAGAAACAGTTTACAATGAGGATGGGGTAAGCATTGAGCCAAAGATGAAAAGAATGGTGACGACTAGCAATGCTGACAAGACGAACTGCATCGTACAGTATAAGAACGGAAGTGAGATGGGACCTGGGGACCAGGCCCGTCCAGGGGTATGAGCATCATCAGCTGGAACTGTTGTGGTTTGGGCAACCCATGCACAGTGAACGTCCTCGGGGACTTAGTTCGAGCCCACAAACCTTTGTTTCTTTTCCTTATGGAAACTAAGGTGGCTAAAGAGCGAATAAGGATCATCTGTAGGAAACTTGGTTTCGATGATTGCTTTGCAGTTGACAGCAGAGGCAGAGGAGGAGGTCTGGCTCTCCTATGGAAGAACAAAGCATCGGTTACCATCTTGGGTTCTTCAGACAATTTCATTGATGCTGAGGTTAGTATGGCTAATATAACGAATTTGAGACTTACTGGCTTCTATGGATACCCCGAAAGAAGTAGAAGAAGAGATTCTTGGGATATGATGAGATCCTTAATTTCTAACACTAATCTTCCTTGGTGCTGCATTGGAGATTTCAACGACCTTTTGTGTCAATCGGAAAAAATTGGAGGTAACAAGCATCCAACTAACCTGCTTGAGGGGTTCAGAACAGCAATTGAGGAATGTGGTTTATTGAGCATTGAGATGCAGGGTTATCCATACACATGGGAAACAGGGCGAGGCACTCCAAGATGGATCGAAGAACGGCTAGACAGAGCTTTAATTAGTTCTAACTAGAAGGAATCTTTCCCCAACTCTGATCTTCATAATCTGATCATGACGTGCTCGGATCACTCTGCAATCCGTTTAACTATCAAAGCTTGGGTTAGAATTTATCAGTCGAGGAGGTTCAGATTCGAGAACAGCTGGATACGGGAGGCACAGTGTGGCTCGATTGTTGAAAATGCATGGAATCAGATAGAAGATGCTTCAATTGAACAACGAATTGCAAATTGTACGGAAGCACTACAGACATGGAGTTCGAACTGTCTTAAAGATTTCAACAGAAACATTGCTGATCTGCGTAATCAGTTACAAAGACTGAAGCAGTGTACTGATAGAAAGGGAATTGAACTATTTCAGGAAACTACAGTCGCGTTCAACACAGCTTTAGATCAAAGAGAGGACTTCTAGCGGCAAAGAGCTAAATTATTCTGGCTACAAAGAGGGGATAGCAACACTAGATACTTCCATGAGTATGCTTCGGCCAGGAAAAAAACAACTCATTTTCTGAACTAGTGAACGAGAACGGGACGCATTGTGGTTGGGGATCAGGTCTCGATGAATTACTGACAGGGTATTTCCAAGACATTTTCACGAGCCGGGGTAGTGAGGCAGCTGAGGTTTTGGATAGCGTTGTTGCAAAGGTATCAGAAGAGGATAACCAGTTCTTATTACAAGATTTCTCTGCTGAAGAGGTACGTCTTGTGTGCTTTTCTATGCATCCCGACAAGAGCCCTGGTCCTGACGGGTTGAATCCGGCTTTCTTTCAACAGTTTTGGAGTATTGTTGGACCTAAGGTGACATCCACTTGCTTATCCTGTCTTAACTCTTCTTCTGTCCCTGCTCATCTAAATGAAACCTTGATTGTTCTTATACCAAAAAAGAAAGATGTGACGACGGTAACAGATCTTCGGCCCATAGCATTGTGCAACGTTCTCTTTAAAATCCTATCGAAAATGCTGGCTAACAGGTTCAAAAAAATTCTGCCTAAAGTTATATCGGCTAACCAAAGTGCTTTCTTATCGGGGCGTGCGATTTCTGATAATATCATAGTAGCTTTTGAGGTTATTCATAAACTGAAATTGTCAAGAGGTACAGGAATGGCTGCATTTAAACTGGATATGAGTAAGGCTTATGACAGAGTTGAATGGGAATTTTTGAGGAAAATGTTGGAGAAAATGGGCTTTCATAATCAGTGGATCCAGTGGATGCTAATGTGTGTTAACTCAGTTTCATACAAAATTTTGCACAATGGGCGAACTAGTGGAACCATCACTCCTAGTCGCGGTCTCCGTCAGGGGGATCCTTTGTCACCATTCCTTTTTCTCATCTGTGCAGAAGGTCTATCGGCTTTACTCAAAGCCAAAGAAAATGCAGGGTCTATACATGGCTGTAAAGTAGCAAGATCAGCGCCCATGGTTTCACACTTATTTTTCGCGGACGATAGTTTTCTATTTTTTAGAGCTAATTTATCAGAAGCAGCCACTATCCTCCATTGCCTACAAAAGTATGAAGCGGCTTCTGGACAGAAAATCAACTACCAGAAATCTTCCCTGATGTTCAGTAAAGGTACGGATTCGACGACGAAAGAAGCGATCTCAACACTGGTGGGGGTGAATGAGGTAACAAACATGGGGCTATATCTTGGAGCGCCTATCATTGTAGGAAGAATTCATAATTGGCTTTTAGGCTAAATCACAGGCTTTTGGGCACATCAAGGAGCGAATCTGGAAGAGAATTCATAATTGGAAAGAAAAATTTCTTTCTCGAGCAGGAAAAGAGATTTTAATTAAAGCAGTGCTTCAGTCCATACCCACCTTTATCATGAGTGTGTTCCTAATGACCGACCAATTCTGCGATGACATCAACAAAATGCTTAATAGATTCTGGTGGAGTAGCTCGGGCGAGTCTGCGTCAAGAATTCATTGGCATCAATGGTCACAACTATGTCGTCCTAAGTGTCAGGGTGGTTTGGGCTTTCGGAACATCAAACAGTTCAATATTGCTCTACTTGCTAAACAGGGATGGAAGATAATCACTGAACCAGACTCGCTAATGTCTCAAATTCTAAAAGTCAGGTATTTTCCTCACCTCTCTTTCCAAGATGCAGTACTAGGCCATAACCCCTCCTATGTATGGAGAAGCATCCTTGCTGGTCGTGATTTACTTTTACAAGGTCTATGGTGCAAGATCGGTAATGGGAGCTCAACTCATATTTGGGACAGCCCATGGTTGCCCGACACACATAATCCAAAACCGACGAGTGTCATCACCCCCAACTTCCCAACCAACATGGTACACGACTTGATTTTGAACGACGAAAGATGGGATAAGGATCTGATACGAACCAATTTCAATCAACGAGACCAGCAACTGATACTATCTATCCCAAGAGGTAATATGGGACGGGATGATGAATGGTTTTGGGGACCAGAAATTAAAGGAATCTACACAGTGAAAAGTGGCTATCGAGTAAGTTCAGGGGCAAATAACGAGTCCAAACCGTCTAGGAGATGTTATTGGAATCAGATATGGCGCTTATCAGTTGCTCCTAAAGTTAAAAATTGCATTTGGCGTGTGCTTTCGCAAAGTCTACCCACAATGCACAATTTGGCTGTCCGTCATAGTACTCATCCTAACATCTGCCCAATATGTTCTGGTGTTGATGAAACTGAACATCACTTGTTTGCGGATTGTGAAATCTCCCGTCAGACATGGGTGTTAATTTTTGACAGCTCAAGAACAACGAGAATTCCAGATTTTCTCACATGGCTCCAATCAAAGCTGATCGAAGGAAATATGGAGGAAATGCAAAAAATAACCACGGGTATCTGGCTGTTATGGAAACACAGAAACGAAGTTGTGTGGCAATGAAGAAAGAGCAGCCCCAGCGTTATTGCCGCCCGTGTACAGCAGGAGATCAACGAGTGGAATTCAGCGCAGGAAGCTAAAAATCGAACTCAACCCAGTGCTCAGCAAGCAGATTCTCGATGGACACGGCCCCGTATCGGATTTCAGACATGTAACATGGACGCCGAAACCTTTCAAGAGGCGGGTTATAGTTCAATGGGATTCTTAATCCGTAATTCAGACGGTTTGTGCACTTACGCCTACCACGGGGCTTTGGATGGATTATTCGAACCGGTAATTGCAGAAGCGATAGCACTGAAGGAAGTCTTATCCTGGATCAAAGCAAGGAATCTTGACCGAATCATTATCCGAACGGACTGTCTAACAATAGTCCAAGCATTAGCATCACCAATCTCTCGTAACTCTTACTTTTCCGATATTCTTGAACATTGTTCTATTTTATTACAAGAGTTAGAATTAGTTTCAATCTCTTTTGTCAAACGTTCAGCCAATGCAGCAGCTCATAGTTTAGCTCGAGCGGTTGTGTTCGAATCTGTTCGTGGAGAGTGGGCATGTCCACCTCCGTTCCTTAACGATATTCTTTTGGCTGATTTAGCCCTTTAATATAAGTGATTCTTTTATTAAAAAAAAAAATTTCCATTATGTATCAATTTCAATTAACTAATTAATTTTCATCAAAAAAATTGACTAATTAATTAAATCAATTCATTAATTGATTATAGCTAATCAAAATAATTAATCAAAATTACTTAATTTAGTGTTGGCTCTCGAAAATACAGTGTCGCTTCCTCTCGCTTGGTCGGCGCCATCTGTTCATGATCCGTCTGGTTCTTCCGCCGATCGCCTGCTATTCCGAGACTTCCTCTCAGGCGGAGTCTCTACCGTTGCTGCCGTCGCTCTCCGCTCGCTACTGCTGCTGCTTGTCTCACCGGCGTTGTGATCTGGAGTCTTAGGCAATCGGCGGTGGTGAATCGGAATCCGAAGGTGATTTAGACAATCGACGGTGATGAATCGGTTTTGGTCTCCTGTGCGTCTAACTCGAGATCTCCTTACCGTTTGACTCGAGATCTCCCCATCTTTGCCGATCGCTCCCTCTCCTCTTATTCCCGTGATGCCAATGGTGGAGAGGAGGATTGTCTTTTGTGCACAGATCATATATCTTTATTTTCTGTTTGTTGTCGTATATTAATTAGAACATTGATTAAGGAAATTTAGTTGATTTTAAAAGAGATTTTTGTTGAGGAAGAAGTTGGTTTAATCCTAATTTGGTCGCTTTCTCTGGAATTTATGGCGATTTAAGATTTCTCTTGGATTTTGTTCGACCACCATGGCGGGGCGAAAGGGCGCCTCGCCTCTTGATTCCTATATCAGTACCGCTGACATGTTCAATAAGAGCAATTTTGGGAATAATTCTACGACTTCCGCGTCGATCCCTAAATCTTATGCTGAGGCTACCGCTGGTTTTTCGAAGGCTCCATCTTCTAACGCAATTGTTTCGGAGGAGGAGGGTTATCGTATCGTTCGAATCTCGCAAGCAGCATACGATAAGCGGGTAATGTTATGTAAAAATTCTCTCATTGCTCGTGTCACTCTATCTAAGGGTGATAAACCATGGATCCTTGACGATTTGAAAAAGAAATTGACAATTATTTGGGGAATCAATTGCCCATGGCGTTTAATTTCTCTTGGGCGTGGATATTATCATATATTCCTTTCCTCTCCTGATCTAAAGCACCATGTTTGGAGTCAGGGAGTTTTTAATCTTAAACCGGGAATTCTACGGTTGCAACCATGGATAAAAGATTTTGATCCGCTTAACCAAAAAAGCACCACAACGCAAATATGGGTTCGTTTATATTCATTGCCCTGGGAATACTGGGATGTGCAGATTCTGACTGATATTGCCAAGGGGATTGGACTTCTTTTACGAATTGATCGTGCGACTCTACAAGGGGATTTTGGTCATTACGCTCGTCTATTAGTGGATGTTGACTTAGCAGGGGATCTTCCAAATTCTATTGGAATTGAAAGAGATGCTAAAAAAATTATGGATTCCTTTGGCCTATGAGAATCCACCTGCTTTCTGTAAACTTTGTTCTACTGTAGGACATCAGGCATATTCTTGTAAACAGATGAAGCAGCCTGCATGCTCAAAAAGTGTGAATAAAGGCTCATCTTTAGGGGACAAGAAAGTTGATCCGATAAAAATAAACCCGAAAAAAAATACTTGTGAAGAATCACGCAAATGGAAGGTGGTTCATGATGGAAATAATGACTCCATTCCGGTTCGTAATGTTATTAGCAACATTAAAACCGCTCTAATGAATCCTGAGAGGATTCGTGACTCCATTTCAGAGGAACTTATTGACGTCGAGAATGTCAGCTCCTCTGAATCTGATTCTGCAAAGGAGCAGGGTCTGAAGCAGGACCAAGCTATGGTAATATAGAAGCCTCAATCTCTGATCAGCAATAATGAAGAATCCACATCTATACAAAATAGTTTTGTTGTTCTTGACGCTTTGAAAAATGACAATCTTTCAATTAATCGGTGTAATGATCTGGTTGTGATTGGCAATGTTAAGGATTCAGATGCAATTCCTCATTTGAGCTCTACCCTTGCTATCTCTGGGCCTCTTACTGCTTGGACAGATTATGAGGATACCGATGACAGTCCTTGGGAAACAAAGAAGAATAAGAAACATAAACAAAATAAAGGTAAGTCTCCTACTGAAAGTGGCAGCACTCGTCCTCGTAGGGCGAGTAGAAAGCCTGTTCGTTTTGCCCAATGAATGTCCTTCATTGGAACTATAGGGGCATTGGCAATCCCCACACTCAACGAACTTTATTTAATTATTGTTCGAAAGTATAAACCGGATATCTTATGTATAACTGAACCGATGGTACAATTTTCTAGCATTAGTTCTCATTATTGGCGTTCTTTAGGGATGGTTTGGATCTCGGAAAATACAAAATCTTCCCTTTGGGTGTTTGTTAAATCTGCTTTAACCGATTTTTCAATTTCTTTTTGCACTGATCAACTTGTTGCTTTGAACTTCAAAACTGGTCCTATCGATCATCGAATTAATATCATTTATGGTAGTAACCGTCCTTTAGAAAGATTGGCTCTTTGGAATGATCTCATTAATAGTCAAGCGTCTTCTTCGAATAGCTGGTTAGTAATTGGGGATTTTAATGCGGTTTTGGGGGTGCATGAGAAAACTGGCCCATCTCCATCTCGCCGTTCTTGTAGTGATTTTGGCGGTTTCATTGAGACTTGTGACTTAATGGTTTTGGATACTGCGGGTGCATATTTCACTTGGTCTAATGGCAGATTCGGGTCTGAAAGGGTGGAGTGTCGGCTTGAAAGAGCGCTCGTCTCTGAGGCTTTTCTGGATAACTGGGCTCAAATTTCTTGTACTGCGTTAACTCGTTCGCACTCGGACCACCATCATCTTCTTCTTCATTGTTCCTCTAGCACTCTAAAGATTGCTCGTTTCAGATTTCAGCAAATGTGGCTTACACATTCTGATCTTAGGGCGGTTGTTGAAGCGCACTGGAATGGGATTCATCCCTCTTTACCCCCTATGCAGCTCCTTGGTCATAAGCTTAAAACTCTTCGACCTATCCTGCGCAAATGGAACAAGGAAGTTTTCAGATTGCTTGGCGATAACATTGCTAAAGCGACTTTAGCTCTGGCCATTATTCAGGAAAAATTGGCGAATTCTGAAATCACGAATCAGCTTCACGCCCAAGAATTGGATGCGCAGGCTAATCTAGATTTGCAGATGCTTAGGAAAGAAATTTATTTTAAAGAAAAAAGCAGGGTCAAATGGTTGGCGGCGGGGGATAGAAATACTGCTTTTTTTCATCAAAGCGTGAAAGCTAAAAAAACTAACAACGGGATTCAAGCTCTGCGTATCGGAGGTGAAATGGTTTTTTCTGATGACCGAATCTCCTCTCATGTTGTGGATTTTTACACAAATTTGTTTAAAGCTGACAATAGCATCCTGAGGGATTTTTCCGAGGTGCGCACTATTATTCCTTCTCTGGTTACTGCTGAGGAAAATTCTGCTCTGACTCTTTGTCCCACTAATGATGAGATTCGGTCCACAGTTTTTTCCATGGACAGTGATAGTGCTCCGGGCCCTGATGGCTTTGGGGGAAGCTTTTATAAGGCCTTTTGGGATATTGTGGGTAGTGATATTTGTGCTGTTGTGAAAAGCTTTTTCTCCTCTGGTTCTATTATTCCTGGCCTTAATTCCAATTTGATGGTTCTTCTTCCTAAAGTAAATGGTGCTGTGGATATCGAAAAATTCCGTCCAATCATCATGAGTAATTTTTGCTTCAAGCTTATTACTAAAACTCTAGTTGATCGTTTATCGGATATTGCTTGCAGAATTGTTTCTAAAAACCAATTTGGTTTTATCAAAGATCGCAGTATACATCACTGTATTGCTGCTGCGTCGGAAGGAGTTAATCTACTTAAGAAACGTTGTTTTGGCGGAAATATGGCGCTTAAAGTGGATATCAGAAAAGCTTTCGATACCATGGATTGGAATTTTATTTTATATGTACTGGAAGCTTTTGGTTTTGATTTAAAATTCCGTGACTGGATTCTTAATATATTTGCCTCTTCTAGAATTTCTATCTTGACAGGAGGTGCTGCGCACAGTTATTTTGCTTGTTCGAGGGGTGTAAGGCAAGGGGATCCGTTATCACCCATTATTTTCGCTATTGCTGAGGATTATATGAGTCGTTATTTAAATCGGTTGGTTGAAACAGGCAAATTAAAGCCTGCGGAATACATCTCTAGTGTCTTCTTTCCTACTCATTTTCTATATGCTGATGACACTTTGTTGTTTTGTAAAGCTACGGTTCAAAACATGAAAACTCTCAGGGATTTTTTCACACTCTATGGGAAAATCTCTGGGCAAATCATCAGCTAGGATAAATCTGAAGCCTACTTTAGTCCTTCTATTAATACTGCTAGAATTGCGACTCTTTCTGATATTGTTCATATCCGACCTGGAAATCTCCCGTTTATGTACTTAGGTGTTCCTCTTTTCTTTGGCGCTCCGCGTAAACAAATGCTTCAACCAATTGCTGATAAGATTCTGGCTACCTTTTCGAAATGGAAGGGTCGTAGTCTCTCTATGGCAGCTCGAGTGACTCTGGTTAATTCGGTGATCAATAGTTCCTTCATTCACTCCTTTATTGTTTATAAGTGGCCATCAAGTCTTCTTAAATTCATGACAAGAGCCATTCGTAATTTCATTTGGACCGGTTGTATCTCTGAGAGAAAATTAATTACTACTCCATGGGATCTTTGTTGTCGTCCTTTAAAATATGGGGGGCTTGGTATACGTGATCTCCATGTTATGAATATGGTGATGTTAGGAAAATTGGCTTGGGATTTTGTTTCCTCCAATGATTTTTTAATTGCTCTTCTTAAAAAACGTTTTTGAATGCTTTAGGTTCCGTGAGAAGCTATCATATTTTCTCCTCTATTTGGAGTTCGATTAAAGAGGTTTATATAACCCTCTTGAATGACAGCTTTTGGAGCATTGGTGATGGGGAGATGTTGAGTTTTTGGACTGGTCGCTGGTTGGTACTGACGGTGGCTGCTCAGCTGAATCTCTCTTCTAGTTTGGTTCGTTCGCTCACTGATATGGTTGCGGATTTTCTGCACAAAGACCGCTGGCATGAGCTTCCACCTCTTCCTTCAGTTGTTCGGAATAATATCCTTGCTGTTCGTCCTTGTAGCGGCTCGGTTGATTCTTGCATTTGGACGGTTGCGGTTGATGGGGAATTTGCGGTCAAGAAATATGTTAAATCCCTTACCTTGTACCAGCCAATTCGCTGGTGCAGCTTTATTTGGCAGCCTTTTATTCCTCTTTCACATTCTATGCTTTTTTGGCGTGCCTATAGGGGGTATGTTCCTACTCATGACATTTTAAGGCGTAAAGGGTTGAATATTATTTCTCGTTGCTCATTGTGTTTATTAGCCTACGAGGATTTGGATCACCTGTTTGTTCATTGCCGTTTTTCTAAAGCATTGTGGACCTCGATTGCCTCCATTTTTCAGACTCAGATAAAATTGGATGGCACTCTCAAAGAGTTAATTATGGATGCTATTGAGGCTAAGTTCAGTATGCAGATTCGAGCTTTATGGAATTCGGCAATTGTAAACAATGTTTGGCTAATTTGGTGCACGAGAAATTTGTCTTTTTTTGAAGGCGAGACTGCTAGCATTTTTTCTGTCTTCGCCGACTTTGGGCTCTCATTCGGGAAGCAAATGTCTTTTCTCGCGGAACAGTTTCTAATTGTTTAAAGGATTATGCGGTTCTGAAGCATCTCTCCCTTGACGCTAGACGTCCGGGCATTCCTAAGATCATTTCCGTCATTTGGCGAGCTCCTCCCCCTTGTTGGATTAAGGTTAATTCAGATGGATCTGTTTTTGGCAATCGAGTGATTGCTGGGGCTGGTGGTGTTTTTCGTACTACTCGTGGTTTCCCGCGAGGTTCGTTTGCATTTCCTGTTCAGACTTCGCTCGCTTATATTGCCGAGCTTCGGGCTTCCATTTTTGCAATCAAAATTGCTTGGGATAAAGGTTGGCACTCACTGTGGATTGAATGTGATTCGAGCTTTGTGGTTCATATTTTAAAATCTAAATCTCACAAGGTGCCTTGGGAAGTGCGTGCTGCGTGGTTTGATTGCTTGTTCCATCTTCAACATATGTGTGTGGTCATCTCTCACATTTATCAAGAAGGGAATCGAGTTGCCGATGCCTTAGCGAAGCACGGAGCGACTATCCCTAATTTGGTTTGGTGGAATACTTCTCCATCGTTTTGTAATTCTTTCATTTATGAGGATTATAGTTCGGTTGAATAGTTTAGAATTTAGTTTTGCTCTGTTCTCCTCTTTCTGTTTCTTTATTCCTTTGTATACTCTTCGTTTGCTTTTTAATAATATTCGGGTCCGGGTTTGGGTTGTTTGGCTGGGGGTGCCGACCTAGTCGGGATGTCCGGCCTTTCTCTTTACCATCACCCTATCTTTACTTACAATTAAATAAATCAGAAAATCTTTTTAATTTCAAATTCACGATTTATTATTTTTAAACAAAATCAACACTATTTAATTATGGATGAAACATTTTCAAAACTTTTCTATTCAATTTAACCATTAAAAGTGAAATAATACCAATAAAAAAATAATATCCACGAAAAACGAAGGACCTTCTAAACCTATTTGAATTGTCTTATGACGAGACAATCCGATTGAATTTAAATTTTCTTGCTGGAAACTGTGCTCTATCTCCTTTATTAAGCGTTCAACGAATTCGACTGCCCATGCTATAGCAAAAGCGGTCAATTTTGTATTTGTTCGGGGTGAGTGGGATGTCCACCATCATTTCTTAGTAATATTCTTTAATCTGATTTAAGTTAATAAAACTTAACATTATTTAAAAAAAATACCAATCAATTAAAGTTTCATTTAAGTGGTTAACAACCTCACGTCAGTGGCGAAAATATTCAGAGCAGTTCTTTTTTAGATGAATTGGAGCAGATCAAAAGAAATTACAGAATCCATGGACAAAAGAAGCAGAATTAGAATTCCGGTGACGCCGTATTCTTCTACCCACTTCAATTTCGTCGCCAGAATTGCAGAGTCCAGATTTGCTCCGAATATCTCACAATGACCGATCTCGGTTACTGGAAGAAACGTTTGTAAATCGTAAACCATGATAGAAATTGTTTGTACCATTTCTCTTCTCATTTCTATATTTAATTCTTGATTTTAGGGAGAGAAAAATTAACAAAGAGAATAAAGAAGAGAGAGAAAGAATAAGAAAAATAAGAAATTAATGAGAGAGAAAGAAGATGATGTAATTGATTTTTATTTTTTATTTTGGATTTTGTCTGTGATAATTAGATAATAAATGAGGTTGGTTTATAAAATAAATAGATATAAAGATAAAATTAACTCGTTTTCCTTTGACTTTTGATTTTTTTAACACCGTTAATCAATTCAGCATATGTTTACTAACAGAATAAACTTCAAGATACTAATTTGTAAAAATTTTAAACCATAAAGTTGCGGATCAAGCAGATGTAACAACAACATTTTTTTGGGGTACTTTTTCCTAAAATTTAAATATATGTATTTTTTACTGGGCTACAATGGGCTTCATGTAGGATTTGGAGCAAAACCCGAAAAACTATTGTCCCAATAAAACCCTAATCGTTGGCCATATAAAATGCACCGCTGCTCCAACACTCTCTGCATCCTCTACATCTGCAGTTGCTATTGTTTCGTATCTCTCTACCTATCTAATCAATGGTAGGCAACAGATCTGATCCCTCCATAATATTTCCTGGAAAATGATTTCTGATTTCTGATTGTTCTTTTAGGCGCCAAAGAAGGAGAAGGCTCCACCGCCGTCATCAAAGCCGGCGAAATCTGGAGGAGGGAAGCAGAAGAAGAAGAAGTGGAGCAAAGGGAAGCAAAAGGAGAAGGTAAACAACATGGTATTGTTCGACCAAGCCACCTATGACAAGCTCCTCTCTGAAGCCCCCAAGTATAAGCTTATCACTCCCTCTATCCTCTCCGATCGTCTCAGAGTAATATTTTCTTATCGTTAATTTGATCCATTACTCCTGCAATTTGTTAAAGAGCTTGAGTTTAAGATTTGTTGCACCGAAATGATTTGATGCTCTTAAAAGCAAATTCGTTTTTCAAATTCTCTACATTTTTCATGGTTCCAGGCAGAAATTCATCTAATTATTCTTCCCCAACCCAAATTAGTTTTCTTCTACATGTTTAAAATATGAGGTTTCGATCTTATTGGCCTTAATTAAGTGTTTTATATAGACAAAGCGATTTTGAGAAAGTTAGGTGATTAGGTAAAAGAAAAGAGTAAAAGAGGTTTGGAAGATGCAATTTACATTTAATGAAATTGCTCATGTACTAGTGAGGGATGGCTCCAGGTCTGGAGAGGACTAAAACGAATTATTCAATCAGGCATTTTGTAAATTATACAAGTTGAAAAAAGATTTATGTTTTTTTTTTTATATAAAATTTGTTTTTCTAGATTTTTTGGACACAAGTTCTTTAATTAAACTTTCATATTAATTTCTTATATTAACTTGTAACTGGTAGAAAAGAGAAGATGAAGAGGCTAGCTAATATTGTTCTTTATCTTTAAACAAATAAAGAAAAGAAAAAGGTACTAAGAAACCATGCTTCTAATTTATTAATATTTGTTATAAAAAATTATAGAAAACTAAATTGCTGTTAAGTGCTAAATAATTTATAGTAATTATTTAGGTTTACGGAGTTTCTACTTAAATGTTGATATTTATTATAGTAACTTATTATTTTGAGTTATCAATGCATTGATCTTTTTATGGACTAAAACATATGTTGTTTATAAAATTTGGAGCCCTTGAAAAATATGGGGCCTAAACCTAATGGCTTTATGGTTAAGCAGACTATGTACTGGTGCCTGTTTGGCGAGGTGTGATTGGAATATATTGTCATATAAGAGCTTAACCTAAAAGCTCCAACTTGTAGATAATTGCTTGGATGTGGTGACTTGAGGCTAGCGGGTAGAAAATAATTAAAGGACATTATTGTAAGAGCATCTCCAATAGGTTGATATGACTCTCTAAATTATCAAATTAGCAAGCCATCTAGAGAGTGAGGCACTCCATCATGATGATATGGCTCTCTAAACTATTTAACTAGCCTTTCTTACTAGCTTAATTTGGCTAGTTCCTTTTGCTAGTAACTTTTTGTATTTTCATTCACATTTTCTCTTTTTTCTTTGTTTCCTCCTTTATTCATTTCTTCTTTTTTGAATTTATTTACTTTTAATAATAAAATAGAGTGTCAAGTAGCTAGCATGGTTGGAGCAAAACATAAGCTTGGCTAGCTAAATTTTGACCAGCTAATGTTTTATATTATTTTAGAGAGTCAAATAGCTAATTAGTGTTGGATATGTTCTTAGCGCTTAACCTAAAAGCTCCAACTTCATAAGCTGTTGTTATTTATTATTACTATTGTGGCAGGAGAACTTCTACTATACATGGGCTGTAATACATCCGACCAATCAAAAGAGGGATGGATACCAATTAATAGGGAGATGATTGGTGTTAAGAAATAAGCATGTACAAGTGTCTTTATTTGATTGGACGGGTGTATTGAACTTGGAGTATAGTAGAATTTCTCATTGTCACAGAGACCCGCCGAGGTGCACTTTTTAATTATAGAAAGGAGCCCAAAGGCCTGCCTATGTGGGCGCTGTTTCAGAGTTCTGAGGTGAAGTGAAAGGCCTGGATCCTAGTGCACCTAGTGCCTTTAGCAGCAAATCTTGCAACTCCTGGTTTTGTTTTGTCATGTTATCAAAATTCTGAGTTTTTTTAAGTCGTTACTGCCAACTGCTTGTATCAATTATTTTTAGTTCTTTTTGACCCTCAGTTACAGTAAATGTTAGTAAGTTCAACAGTTCAGTATCCCCAAGTATATGTTAATGATTTTATTATTGACGTATGGTGAGAGAGATTTGCTTATTAGTTTGTAACAAGCAACTCTCTAAATTTGATGTTGTTATATTCCGGTCACATAACAGCAAAAATTCATACCTTTGTAGCTCTGGAGTAAGACTTGTCATGTTCTTTAAATATTAAATGCTGTTATTTCCTTCAAGTACATTGTTATAACATTTAAGAGTTAATGCTCTTTCTAGAAAAAGAGAGTTAATTGATGTCAAGTGCCAAGTTTTTTTGTGTATGTTCTGTGTTCTATATTTTCTTATTAGATTCGATATATGTACCCAACAGATTAATGGGTCACTAGCGAGGAGGGCCATAAGAGAATTGATGGCACGAGGTTTGATCAGAATGGTCTCTGCACATGCCAGCCAGCAGATCTACACAAGGGCAACAAACACCTAGATGTCTTTTTCTACAGGCATATTTTTGCAATATGTAGTTTATTTCTGCTCCTAGAAATTATTTTGAGATTTATCAGTGGATTAATTAAATGTTATGTTAGACTATTATCTCATGTCTTTTATCGATATGTTCTCTTCACCTATATGAACTTAAAAGATGGACGTGATGAATGGTAATTTCACTAGTGGTGGATTTTACATCCAAGTTTTTTCAGCAAATATTCTTTGGTGATGTATTTTTGGTATGTTATATTTGAATTTCAAAAAATAAAAACAAATTCATAGTTGAGGAAAAATAAAATATCTAGTTCTTGGAGTAAACCACCAATTATTGTGCTTCTCAACTTTAGAGAATATTTGTTTATACAGTAAAATCTTTATAAATTAATAATTTCTTTAAAATAATATCTTATGGTTCCGATTTGGGCCAGTTCAATAAATTAGTACTTGATAAATTAATCTCTCTATAAATTAATAAAATTTTATAATCCTAATATTATTAATTTATAGAGATTACATTTATAAATTCGGTGGATTTTTTGCATTTTTTTTATCTAATCCGTACAAAAAGACAGTATATTTTTTTATATTTTTTCACATCCCAACGAATGTTTGTGATTTGTTACTGATAAAATGATACACGTATGAAGTGTAGATAACAAGATTCATGACCGAGAAGACAGTTTGATGAATTATTTCTCAAATTGACCCAATTTATTAACGTTATGGGTAAAATTGCTCATGACCCAAAACGTTAGGGGTATTGTTGCACCTTAACCCTTCTATTAAAGTATGGTGAGTATGGTGTATATGTGTTTATAGTTGTTAAAGTTGTTTCGGGAATGATAAAATCTTTGAATTATGATAAGTGTATCTATAAGAAAGCCAAATTGAGCGAGATGTCTCGTTGGATATTGTTAGTGATATTTTGTGAATATGGTAATTTTCAATCTTGTCACTTGTGGTTAAGGTGCGGGCGTGTCGGAGAAATTATTTCTCAATTAAAATGGATAGTTAAGTTTATGAAATTGCGTGTAAAAACTTGAAATCTAACGAAGCGATTGGCGAGAGACGCAATGATTTTCTAGTGCCGTTATAAAAACATCGCTTGATAATTTGATTTTATTTAAACTAATGCGATTAAATTAAAGACGTGTAAAATAAAGGAAATAAAAGTGCGAAATTGATATGAGAATTGGAAAAATGGATATTTATTGATATAAATGTAAGTTTGAGTACATGTGTTCAAAGTAACATGTGTACAAAGTAAAATAAAAAAATGAAATGGTTTACAATTGAAATATTTTTATACTAAACATATAGATAAATCAATTGATTTGGAGAAAAAAACAAATCAATACCTAATGAATTGAAATGCAATAACAATAAATTGAAATTCAACAAACTCAGAGTCATAATAGCTATCTTGGTTAGACGTTGAATTTGGTGTCGGCTTGAGGTCTTTGGAGCACTACGGTCGGTTGACAAGAGCGAAATTGATCTAGCAAATTTTTGATTTGTAGTAGGCAAGTATATGGTAGATTTGACATTCGACTTCGGAGGGACCGTATGAGTGCTTACGAACACGAAATCAAGCAAAGTAAAAGACTAAATTTAATTTCAGGAAGTCAAGAATAAATGTTTAGAAGGGATCGAAGGCTAAAATGGACTTTAAATGGTCTAAAATGGGTTTGGAAAATCGCTATGAAAATTATACTAAAAGCTGGAAACACAATGTCTAAAAAGATTTGAGGTGCAAAGATTGACTTGTAAGCAGAGTTTATGGACACGGAATTTGGCAAAATAAAAGGCTAGATTTAACTTCAGGAAGTCAAGAACACATGTTTAGAAGGGATCCAAGACAAAGCAGACTTGAATAGGCGAAATCGGGCTTGAAAAATAACTGGAAAGAGCTGGAAAAATTAATTTGGAAAATGATTCTAGCTAAGGAATTGAGAACTTTAGACTTCGGAATGCTAAATTAAATAGAAAGAACTTGAAAAGGAGCTATTAAAATTTGAATTGAAGGTAAAACAAGCTAGAAAAAAGGAAGGGAAAAGTACAAAAATAAACCTTGTGGTTACACTCATTTTCGAACCACACCCATGTGGTTTAAAAGTTTGCAAAGTGGTACCATGTACTTCATTCCGTTAGCAAACATAGGCATTTTTATCTAACAGTGTTAAAAAAGCTGACTTGGCAGTCAAAGTCAAAAGGTTAGAGGGGCATTTTTATCCTTTCATTTATTTTATATTTTCTAATTTATTATATTTTTAAAAATTTAAATCTTATCCAATAGATAATGGACACCTCTATCTTTCCCCTCTCCAACTCATTTTCTAATTCTTTCATCTTCATCCTCGACCAAACTCCATTTTTGTTGTTTTTCTTTCCACCATCACTATCATCAGCTCCGATTGTTCGTGAAGCTTGGTTGCTCCTCAGCTCCTCCCGATGATCGGTCTGAAATGCTTAGATCATATCACGGTGTAAAGATCAATTACAAATCTAGGAAGTCTACCTCTTCCTATGCCGCTTCCTCTCTGATGATGGATTATATCATTCATCAAATCAACAACTTTCTCGTTGACGATTTCTACTTTCCTCGAAATTTTCCTGATTATCATCCATACATCCTTCGTCTCTACTATGGAGTCGTCTTCCTTATTCAGTGTCTGCGTGCTATGAATCACGCTAAACACCTTAACGCCGAGTCACACATTACATTGAATCGTTTTCTTTCTTCCTATCCACCTGAAACCCTTCCGATTTCTGATCCACTTCTGACGCTTTTCAAGACTCTTTGCTGCTCCCAACCTGAAATCGCTAACTATGGGGAAGTTTTCCCTACCCTCCCGGCTTCTCCCGGCCCGAATAGAAGAGAACAATTTATGCTTGATGCTCCTGTGCATCACATTATTCCCAATATCCCTGGGATTTTGGCATTGCTCGAAAATCTCAATTCAATGCTTAATCCGATTGATGGCGCTCAACCAATCTATCCTGCTAAGGGTAAGCATGTGCCTGTTCCGGCTAATGCTACCACTGCTACGATCTTTGGTCATCACTCGTTCCCGGAATCCACAAACCGGACTCCTGCTGAATGTTGGAGCCTGGTTTCTTCAGGTCGATTACGATTGGAGGCGGAGGAGACACTGAAAGGTTCATTTTATTTTGGGTTTATTCCTTCTTGATGGTAGTGGAGGAGAGTACGGTGGAAACAGTCAAAATTTCAGCCATGGCCATTGCTGGAGAAGCTTGTAGAAGATGAAGCTTGGGAGAAATACGTGAGAGGGAGATGGAAAATGTTATGTCAACTGTCTACTGGGTGACATTTAAATTTTTAAAAGTATAATAAATTAGAAAATATAAAATAAATGAAAGGACAAAAATGCCCCTCTAACTTTTTGACTTTGACTGCCAAGTCAGCTTTTTTAACATTGTTAGATAAAAATGCCTATGTTTGCTAACGGAATGAAGTACATGGTACCACTTTGCAAACTTTTAAACCATATGGGTGTTGTTCGAAAATGAGTGTAACCACAAGGTTTATTTTTGTATTTTTCCCAAAAAGGAATTAGAATTAAGAACTTGAGAGAACAAAACTAAGAACTTAAGAACTAATAACTCAAAGAGAGAGCATCAAAAGGGACCTTTAGGAAGGTGTTTTGATGTGTTGAATGAGTGAGTTTTAATGACAGATTGAAGGTCTATTTATAGCATTTTATGGTAGAATTTGAGGTAATTAATTCGACCTAATTTCTTTAATGTTCTCTCAGAAATTGCTCATCATTTGACAAGTGTATAACGTCCATAACTTTCACTAACTACGACTAACCTCTTCCTAACTTCCCTCAACTTTCCTAACTTTCATACCACCTCATTCAATTAATTTGTGGTTAGAGATAAGTTGGGGTTAGGCATAGATGTAAGTAGGGTATTTAGGTTTCGTGGGTTAGATTTGGTGTCGTTCGGTACGCGTTTAGAGAAGCTGAGTCGATCGAAACGATCTCTTGGAAGGGGTAGGTCTCGACGATACGAGTGTAGGTCTCGCCGAGTCCTACACGAAATATATTTTTTTTTCTTTTTGTTTGTATTTTTTTTATATAATTTTCATTCCATCGCAACCTTATTCTACAATTAACTATATGCTTTTATTTACATAAATAAATAAAATTTATTTATTTAGGCTAACAATTGTTCCCCTCTTTTGTGCATAAATAAATAAATAGCAAAAAATAAAATTTGTGTATAAAAGAATGGTTTTATTAAATATCATATTTTTTTCTAATAAAAATAATAGGATCAGAATCATGCAGGATTTTTAGAATTTTAAATCCATTGAAACTCTCAAATTTTTTTATCAACTGTAGTTCTTCTTCATCTTTTACGCTTATTTCTTTTGTTTTTGACATTTTTCTTCTCTCAAAGCTCAAAGATATCCGGAATCAAGCTCTCAATCTTTCAATCATAGGTACACAAATCTTTTCCCTTCCTATTTTCTTTTTCTTTTGCTGATTTTTATGTATTACATTTGATATCCTACTGATTATCTCTGACTGGAGATCTTCCCTGTGGGTCGCCGTTGGGATCGGCCGGGGGCACTCCGATGCTAAAGTCAGTAATAATCTTGAGAATAAAACAATAATCACAAAGTAGGGTTAGAATAATCTGTGTACCTAGAATACCTCGTAGTGGGGGTATTTATATTGGATTCTGTAACCATTGGAGTAATCCCTCATTTAATGCCCTTAAATGTAGTTTAATGCTACATTCTTTATGTCTGACTGTTAGCGTCTTTAAAGGAACCGTTTAGTGTCATTAATGATGGAAGTTCCGTTTATAACGGCTTGGTCATACTATGGGCGGATCTACCCAGGATGGCGTGTATATGTCTTCCTGTTGGACGTGGGTCTTTAAGTGGCGAATGGTGTCTACATAATAAGATCTCCTATGGCGCAAGGCTTATCACATACGCCATTAACGTGTATGGCGGATCCCTATGTTACAGTGGCGCTTTATCTCCGTTTGATCCTTCTTATTTGCGGAATATTATGGATTTCCTCCAAAGATAATATCTGGATGTTATCAGAAGCCCCCCCTAAAAGTGTCAATTAAGTCCTTTAGGGCTTTACGCCTTTAATGCGTGCCGACATCATTATGGTTTCTGATGTGCATGCCTTTTTCATTCCATGGTGATTAAAACACGTGTCACCTAGGAGCTCAAATTCCTAGGTGTTGCCGTCACATATAAAGGTGGCTTTTTCCTTTTTTGTTGGTTTTTCTCACTCTTCATTTCTCTTGCCTCATTTGGAACTTCGTCTTTCCAGTGCCTGGGATTTCTTTCTTCTCTCAGCTTTTCCATGTAAGTGTACCTTTTTCCTGAGTTTTCTTCGAATTCTGTTTGCCATCTCCATCTTCTTTGTCTACTTGGTGTACCATGAGTCTCGATTCTGCCTCTTTGGAAAGAACTTTGGAAATAGAAACTAACCAAACTCAAAAAATTTCCCAATTGCCTTTGTATGCTGCGACCTCGGCCACCGTAGTTGAGGCACTAAATCCAGTATCTGGGGAAGAAGCTAGTTCTTCTGCCCTAAAAAGGAAGGGAGAAAAAGCTCCAAAAATGGAGGTCACCCATTCTAGAGTAGATCTCACTTTACTTATAACCCTTTAATCCTTGTATTCTTGGCTTTGGGCGGCTGAATGCTTGATCCCGGAGCCTTCTCATTGACTCGCCTCGCCTCCACGAGGGTATTTTTCCATATAACAGAGTCACATTGAGAGTCCCTGTAGTGATTGGGAAAGTTCTATAGTTTTTTAATGTTCCAATCTGCCAGTTGCATCCAAATGGATGGCTGGATCTTGTACTGGATTCGTACCTGACGGCGAATCTGGGCCTTGTTCCGAGCCTTAGGGTCTTCCGCTCTCTTCACACCATGTCCAAACATGGGGTGGAGGACCACATAACATTTTCCAAACTGAAAGGCTTCTCGCCTTTTCATAGTAAAATGTCCAATGTCCAGAACTAGGGCAAAGATTTTTCTTTGTTAAGACGGTGGAGGGTGTGCCTTTAGGGTTTCCAACAACTTGGAATTATAACCCTAAAGAACGGACGAGTAGAGGCTTTACCCTTAAGCCGACAGAAGAGAATGTCGTGAAATTACTCCGATCCGTCAAGCACAACTTCTGGGTATACGACCAGGCCCTGGCCATCATGAAAGCTGGCAAACCATTGGTGGTGATGCATGACAGGGAGATTCGTTATAACTCTTATAAGGATTTTGAGGGTATTTTACTTGCTTTCTTTGTCTAATAGTTTCTCTTTTTATCCCTTTGGGAGGGGGAGAACTAACGTGAAAGATGAAATTGCAGAGAAGAGGAGGCTTCAAGCGGCTCTGGACGCCCATAAGAGGGCGAATGCTACCTTAAATAAGCAAGAGGGGAAATGCCCCGCAGCTGAGCCGAAAGTCATTCCCTCTGCCAAGAAAGCCAAAATTGATGGCATTTCTCTTGGGGGAAAGCCTGTCAAAGCCGGCGGATCTGACCAACTGGTGGCCGCTGCTAAGGCACCAAAGATCTCCTTGATGTCACCCTCCTCCTACACTTAGTTTGTCCCCATCCTTGTTTATTTTCTCTTGCTATCTTGTTATTAGTTTTGAACTAATGATCTTCGTTTCCTTTGACTTTTAGCCTACAAAGCTAGACCTCGGGGGTTACTGGGCTACCACATACGACCAAGAGTTGGTCTTGGCTTCTGATGTTGTGATACACGACATTGAAGATGCGATCGGGCAGATCCCCAAAGTTTTTCCTACTAGGGCCAAAAACCAGTCTTCGACTCACCTGAATATGGTTAAGCGTAGAGCACTCACCGTAAGTAGCTTTTTCTCCCCTTAGTTTATCTGACATTTGAACTTTTATTTAACTAAGTTTTTTTCCTATTTCAGATTATAGACCACGTCAATGCCGTTGAGGCGGATGTGGCTATGAATGCCGTAAATGAGGCTCGCTTCACGGAGCTTGAGGTTGAGGTGTCAAAAGAGAGAGGTCTAGTGCTTTGGCTGCAAGTGCTCTAGTGGAAGGTCTAAACTAGAAGGTTCTTCAGCTGGAGGCTGGCCTTAAACAAGAAAAAGCAGAAGCCGTAAGGCTTTCCAGTGAGCTAAAGGCTGAGCAGGATCATCCTCAAAAGGACTAGGACTATCTGGAGGAGGCATGTGGCCTGCGGGCGTATTATTATGGTGACCGAATCTTGGCGGCTCTTAAGAGAGATTTCCTGGACTCAGAACTTGAGGATCCGGAGCAGGAGGTGCCTTCTGTCAATGAGGCCTTCCATTACTCAACCTTGAAGAACGTGTGAGCCGTCATTTGTTAAGAATCTTTGGCTCCTCCGGCCAAGGTTGTCAAAAAGAATGATGAAATTATCAACCTTGAGGATGGGGACCGAGCTGCTGAGACTGGGGGATCGCCAAAAGATGAGGTGCCTTCGTATTGAGTTATTGTTTACTCAGCCCGTGCTATGTTATCATGCTGACTAAGTTCTGTCTTACTTGATTCCTGTTCTTATAAATATTTTTATACTTAACATTGAACAAACCCATTAGTACAATTAAATCAAATCACTTAAATTTAATTGTCTTAATCATGGATTAACTTAAATCATTTTGTCAAATCAAAATTATGTGGAAAGGTGTTTTCAACAAACTCCCCCATTTTGATGTTGGTAAAATATTTAGTTATGGAACTCAGTTTTGAAATTCCCCATGATTGAATTATTTTTCATTCTTCTGAAGTTACTCCCCCGTAAGGGTTGCATCCATTATCTTAACTCTAAACCTTCTAAGATTTAATCGAGTAAAAGGTAAGACATGCCTATACTGACTTAGTTCAATTCTAGACCTTCCAAGATCTAATTCAGATGAGCCTAGGTCAGCTTTTCAGAAGAGTTTAATACTTGGAACATGTATTTACTTAGTTTGATACACGGTCAGTTTAGGTGTCAGAGAGATTTCATATATGGATTCGTGTATTAGAGCGAATGTATTCACGTATCAGAGCAAGTGTGTGTTGAGCATTTTTCTCATGCATATTCCCTTTTAATTTTAGTGTGTTTGTTCTTTTAAGATAGTTCAGCATATAGCACAACAAGTAAGCATCGCATATAGATAAGTCAGTTTAAATGAAAAGATGCTTAAAATAGATAGATTGTCAGCATACAAAATATGAAAGAACATGCCAGATAACCTACAAGTCAAGTACTAAAACTAGACAGTCTTATTTCTTCCTGTTGACTTGAGCTTGGTGAGCAAGATTAACTTTGCCTTTTCCTTTGGCAGTTCTTTGTTGCTGACTGCCGGATGCTTCCCCCAAGTTTTGTTGAGTTCCATCAGCTTGGTCTTTCTCCCCCGTTTTGCCAGCATTGGGCTGAGGAGGAATGAGGGTGTCATTAAGAACAGCACGAGTCAATTTCACTGAGTACGCCTTAAGTTGTTTCGTGCTCTCCCTGAGACCATCGAAAACAGGAATTCCATCGTCTAGAACGGATCCAGGGACTCGAATGGATACACTAAGCATACTGAGAATATATTCTTGTGATTTCCCAATCCAGGTGATGGTGTCAGTCATCTTGGCATAAGCTTGATGATACATTTTGAGCAAAGCCGAATCATAGAACTGTCATTGAGCATTGGTATAGCGGACGTGTTTGAATGTGGATTGCGAGTATTGCAGAATTTCATTTGTCTTCACCAGGTCAGTCTCCATCTCTTCTTTACTCAAGTTGAGTAGACGGATGGCTTCGCCAATTTGCTCAATGGAACACTGGGAAGAGGAGGAAATTGACTCATGAGCACGGGTCAGCTCAGAGTTCAGCTCGGTGAAGTGTTGATTTAACTCAGCAGAAGTTGCATATGCCGAGTTCACAGCTGAAAGATTGTTGATTTGTCCTTGGAGGGAATCCAGGTGGTTCACCATCATTAACTGGAGTTCAGCCAGCTTCGTGATTGAGTCTTGCTTGGGTTGTTGAGATTGAAAGGTTGTCATGACACTCAGCAAGTCTTTGAGACTCTTGATTTCTGATAGAAGCTGAGTGACAAAAGATATGTGTTGAGGCTCAACATGCGGAGACCCAGCAGCATCAGCATGAGCTTGGTTAAGATCCTGGAGTAGGGATTGAGCTGAGACAATGATTTTGCGCCCAGACTTAGTTGCATTTAGGTAAGCATAAGTTTCATCAGGATGATGCTCAGCGGCCGGAATAGTACCAGATGGCGAAGGAGTAGGTTGTTTTCCAGAACCAGATGGGCCAGCTTGGTCAACAACTGGTCTTTTGTTTAAGTCAGCACCAAGAGCTGACTGTTCAACATTCTGCGATACTGGGTTAGGAAGAGGTGGATCGGTAGAGATGTTGACCTGCTCAGTATCAGTCTGAAGTTGAGTTGGTGCAGGAGGGGACACTTCAGAACTTACTTGGACAGGATTTTCCTTTGCTCGCTCACCTTCTTGAGCAGCTTGAACTTCGAGCTCTTGCTCGGCAGAAATTGGATTTTCAGGAGTCTTGGCTTGTTCCTCAGTATGAGTAACAGAGGCTTGCTTTTGTGTGAGTTTGTCTGGAGTTGGCTTGATGACGGAGGAGAAGAATTCGTACTGAAGTCCAGTTAGGTCAGTGATTGGTTCTCTAAGTGGAGAATCAGCCAATAGGTCTAGGGAGTTGGACTTGTGAGCTTTGCGTTTGAAACGCTTTTCAGAACTGACCGTTCTGGTTGGAGGTGAGGGGTCAGCAGCAATTGAGTCAAGAGACTCAGATGAAGAATTGAGCCCTAGAGCAGCATTAAGGCTCCTCACAACTCTGTCTTTAGCTGTTGACTCAGCTTGCTTGGTAGTTGGCTCAGCATCAAATGACTTTGTTTGCTCAGAAGTAACATCCTCATCTTGCTCATCATCAACCTTTGCTGTTTTCTCAGCTTCAAACTGACCTCCAAAATCTCCCAATTCATCTTCTTGGTCAATAGGGGTTTGCTCAAGATCAATCTCTTGACTTCTCACAAAGTGTGAATCTTCAGAGATTACACAATCAAGAGGCAGTGCATCGATTGGGGTCAGACCAGATACTTTCTTCTTCTTCCTCAAAGGTGTCTCCGGAATTTCCTCACTTTCGACTTCCTCAGGCTCAACTGGCCTTTTCTCTACTGACTTAGGTATCTGCTGACCTTGCTCAGTATCAACTTCTTAGCACTGGATATTATTCTCAGCTTCTTCGGAGCTGTTTTGACATCCTTTGCTGACTGGTCAACTTTCCGCTTGATTAATTAATCTAATTCATCCCTCTTTCTCCTTGATCTTGTGTTGGTTATTAGAGGTAATCTATTTTGGTTACATCTCATAAGGGTTAATTCTAATTTAACCTCACCGTGTTCACGAAAGAAGAAAAACAATCAAAAGGGAGAAATTCGTTTTTCTTTGCCTACATCAGGTCAGTTCACTATTTCGAGGATTCCAGGAGATTGAACCGTCGGATCGTCGCGAATTTTGGACAGTAGCTTCTAGACATATGCTTCCACGTTTCCACCGAAGGGATTGTCGTTCGGAGGTCTGGAAGGGCTGTTTCGAATAGGGGAAGATTGGTAAACAGTTTACCTCTCCTTTGAAGTTGTGGGCACTTCGTTTGCAACGGTAGATTGATCAACGAAAGGTATTTCTTCTTATTCCTCTTTATATGAAATAAGGATTAACGGATCCTATGGTTAAAAGGAAGTAGGCTAAAATTTTTATATTTCCGCTGCTATACCTTAGCCCTATTTCCAACAGTGGTATCAGAGCCATCGTTAAATCCGTTATTTCATAAATGAAAATATAGAAGTTTTCAATAGGATTGAATAAATATTTATGGTTAGGATTAATTGACAAATAGTATTGATTGATTAATTCTAAAGATAAATAAAGTTTTAATTAATTGTTAATTAAAACTGATTATGCTTATGTTCCTAATTATTTCGGTTGATAATCATTATAACAAAATCTATTAGTTTTATGGTTAGATTAATAAAATTAGTTTTATTGATTCTAAAGATAAAACAGAAATCTATTGTAGTTTTTCCTATTTCTGAAAATCGCTTTTCAACCATTTTGAAAATCTGATATATATGTGTTTAAAATTAGTTTTGAATATAATATATATATATACATGTTTCGGAAATTAATAGTTTTCTGTTTTGATTATCGAATGAAAATTCGTTTAAAAGTTTGTTTTTACCAAGTTGTAAATCAAAGCGTTAAATGAATTGAAATCAAAATAATTGGGACATGCATAATCAACGTTTTGTATGGTTATATTAATCTAAGAATTAATATAAAGATATAAAACGATTAGAAGTAAAATTGGATGAAAGTTAATTTGATAAGTTAATGTGATTAACCTAAATATTACATAAGAGAGTTATGTAATCAACCAATTAAATTTATTTAATTGAGTCTTTGCATGTTTGGAGTTATGGACATATTTGAACCATCTTTTAGTCTTTTGGTATTTTTGAAATAGGGCCTGCGCGTCCTGCCTTTATACTATCTATTGTAATTTCTCCTCTCATCTGATTCCCTTCAATTCAATTGAAGTTTTCTTTTAGTAGTATAGAAATTAATATGTAATTTCAAGGTTCCATGGAGAAGACGGAGGACCTAAAGAGAAATATGTAATAGTTAGTATTTCCTTAGGTTTGCCCTTTTATTCCGTCTCTGGCTCGACGGAATAATTTAGATGATATGTCCATAACGCCAATGTATGTGTGAATGTGTGTCTGATGTATGCTAAAGCAAATCAAGACTAAGTTAGATTATGAGACCTAAATAAAAATCCCTCATTAAAAAGTTAAGTAAATAAATAAGTTATTAAAATCGGTTGCCCCTCCCTAATATTATAATTCAGCCGGCAGTACTGGGGGCCTTTGGGTTGTTGGCCAAAGTCAAGCTCGGGGTCTTATGGTAACACCTGGATTATCGAAAATCGTTCTTTCATGAATATGGGGTAATACTTAAATTAGAGTATGATAATTGGATGGGCAAACTCATGTTGTCATACACTAATGGGCAAAATGGTTGGGATTAATATGAATGACATATTAGTTACTAATGTGGTTAGTAACCCAATAACCTAGGAATCGCATTCGAGATGTGATTGATTGAATGAATCTACCTAACGAATGAGACTAGTTTGTTGGCTAAAGTTAAGGCGAAATCTCATGAGTTAGGATCCTAGCTCACTAAAGGATTTGTGAAATTCTTCGAATTAATATGGAGGGTTATTAATTTGGCAAAATAGTGGGAGCAATCTGAAATAAATTAAAAGGCCTATAATTTTAGATTGTTATACTTTAAAGCAAATGAATAACATACGTTTACTCTTTCTCACTCTCAGTTTAATGAAACACTCTTAAAATCATGACTAACACCAATCTGCAAAACACATTTACCGATAACAAGTTGAATAGTTCAAACTTCACCGACTGGTATCGCAACCTCAAAATTGTTTTGAAGTTCGATAAAATAGGGTATGTATTTGACACATCGATACCCCCTATCCCTAATAATGATGCTCCAAATCGAGGAAATCGATGCTTATAAGAAGCACAAGGCTGATGACGATCATGCCGGATGCATCATACTTGCATCGATGACATCGGAATTACAAAGGCAACTATGCTGTTCCATCATCATGCGCCTAAAGGAATTGTTTGGGAAACAAACCAGGTGCAAACGCTACGAGATATCCAAATGGTTATATCGTTGCAGGATGCAAGAGGGCACATCAATCATGACACATTATGTCAAGATGATTGGCTATATTACCAAACTTTCTAGTATTGGATTCGCGATGGATAACGAACTAAGTGTAGACTTAATTCTTCAATCCCTCCTAAAGAGTTATTCATAGTTCATCATGAACTATCAGATGAATGACTTGCAAACCTCTCTTGAAGAGCTTGCAAATATGCTCAAGTCAGTTGAGCCCAATATTCAGAAAGGCAAGGCAATACCGGCTATTGTCATATAGGGATCAAAGAAGTGGAAAGGGAATTCTCCCGATCCTAAACATCCCAAGAAAGGTAAGAAAGCCATGCCCACTAAAGTTAAGGGAAAGGAAGTGAAGAAGCCTAAAAGAAAGTACCACTATTGTGGTGACATGGGGCATTAGAAGAGAAATTGTTCTTTGTACCGAGCTACCCTCCAGAAGGGAAAAGCCGGTACTCCAAACATCTGGTATGTTCTATATTTCGATAAAGAACAAACATTGCGATTTTTATGGAGATGGGATTTTCTATTTTTCAGGAATATCACAAAATGGGATTTATGTGTTAGATTTCTGTTTTCGCAATTGATACCAAAAGACATAAGCTAGATAATTCAACTTACTTGTGGCATTGTCATATAAACGAGAGACGCATGCTAAAGCTACATTCAGATGGGCTTATAGATCCAATCGATTCTGAATCATTGGAAACATGCGAATCATGTTTAAAAGGTAAAATGACAAAGACACCCTTTAGCAATAAAGGTGAGCGTGTATCAGACACTCTAGGACTCATTCATTCAGATGTATGTGGCCCTATATCAGTCCAAGCAAGAGGAGGATTCAGATACTTCATTAGCTTCATAGATGACCATACTCGATATGGTTACATCTACTTGATGAAGCACAAATCAGAAGCTTTTGACAAGTTCAAATGCTTCAAGAATGAAGTGGAAAATCAATTAGGAAAGAAAATAAAGACGATTCGATCCGATCGAGGTGGCGAATATCTTTCAGATGATTTTCTGAATTATCTAACTAAATGTGGGATATGCTCGCAATGGACACCTCCCTATACACCACAACACAATGGTGTATCCGAGAGGAGAAACCGTACCCTATTAGATATGGTACGGTCCATGATGAGCATGGCCTTACTTCCAAAGACGTTCTGGGGCTATGCCTTAGAAACTGCCCTCTTCACCCTGAATCGAGTATCAACTAAATCCGCTAGTTCCACGCCATATGAATTGTTCGTTGGTAGGAAACCCGTGTTCTCTTTCATAAGAGTATGGGACGGACTGGGAACGGCCCCTTCGGGGGCCTTCCCCGGGCGTCGATCAAACGCGTTGCGTCCGACAAATTAGATTCTAAATCTGATAAATGTTTCTTCATTGGATACCCTAAGGAAACTATGGGATATTACTTCTATCATCCAGATGATCAGAAAGTGATCGTATCCAAACACGCAACCTTCTTAGAGAAAGAGTTTCTCGAAGAAACACAAAAGGGAAGCGTGATTGAACTCGACGAAGTTCAAGAGGAAGAAACAACGACTGAAACAATGGAGGCGGTCGAGGTACACGAAGAAGTCCCATTAGATGAGACTCCAGTGGCACCTATTCGTAGATCACGAAGAGTTCGTGAACTCCCAGTTAGATATGGTTTTCTAGTGGGAGATGATGACGAGGTTCCCGTGTTAGACGACGAACCCGAAAACTACGAAGAGGCTCTTACTAGTCCAGATTCTAAAGCATGGCTTGAAGCCATGGATTCTGAAATGGATTCCATGTATACTAACCAAGTTTGGACTTTGGTTGATCCACCCGAAGGGATAAAACCCATTGGGTGCAGGTGGATCTTCAAAAAGAAGACTGACATGGATGGAAAGGTTAGCACCTACAAGGCTAGGTTGGTAGCGAAAGGATATCATCAAAAACAAGGCGTTGATTATGATGAAACCTTCTCTCCCGTTGCTATGTCCAAATCAATCAGAATCATGCTTGCAATTGCCGCTCATTTTGATTATGAGATTTGGCAAATGGGTGTGAAAACAGCTTTCCTAAACGGAAACCTGCTTGAGGATGTATACATGATGCAACCTGAAGGTTTCATATCAAAGGATGCAAATAAAGTTTGCAAACTTCAGAGATCCATTTATGGACTTAAGCAAGCATCTAGAAGCTGGAATAAGCGTTTTGACGAAACCATAAAACAATTTGGTTTCGAACAAAATTGCGAAGAAGCTTGCATTTACAAGAAAGCAAGTGGGAGCTCTATAGCATTTCTCATACTATATGTGGATGATATACTGTTAATGGGAAATGACATTGCTCTATTACAATCGGTAAAAGTATGGTTATCCGGTAACTTCTCAATGAAAGACCTTGGTGAAGCAGCTTATATACTTGGTATAAAGATCTATAGAGATAGATCGAGAAGACTGCTTGGTTTTTCACAGGCTACATACATTGAAAAGGTGCTAAATCGGTTTAGCATGCTTGAATCGAAACGAGGTAACTTACCCATGCTACATGGAGTAAAGTTAAACAATCATCAATGTCCTAAAACTGATGATGACAAACGACGCATGGCTGTAGTCCCATACGCCAGCGTGATCGATTCGATTATGTATGCTATGCTATGCACTAGACCTGACGTAGCGTTCGCGTTATCTGTAACGAGTCGTTACCAAGGGAATCCGGGAGACGAGCATTGGATTGCCGTCAAGAACATTCTTAAGTACTTGAGAAGGACTAAAGACATGTTCCTAGTGTACGGAGAAGGAGATCTGAAAATTGAAGGATTTTCAGACGCTAGTCATCTCACAGATGAGAATGATTTTAAATCCCAATCAGGATACCTGTTTATCTTGAATGGGGGCGCGGTCAGTTGGAAAAGTTCCAAGCAGGGAAGCGTATCTTTCTCTACGACCGAGTCAGAGTACATCGCTGCTGCGGAAGCAGCAAAGGAAGCAGTTTGGATTAGAAAGTTCATTACAGAACTAGGTGTGGTGCCTGACATTGTCAATCCCATTACTCTGTACTGTGATAACAATGGAGCCATTGCGCAAGCAAAGGAACCACGGTCTCAAAATGCATCCAAGCACTACCTAAAGCGATACCACATCATTAGAGAGATTGTGGCTAGAGGAGATGTGAGAATAGAAAGAGTACCTACCGAGGACAACGTTGCAGATCCGTTGACAAAGCCATTAGCCCAGAAAGTACATGATCATCATTTAACTTCTACTAGGATAAGTTTTAGAAACAATTGGCTTTAGTCCAAGTGGGAGTATGTTGGGGTTTAGTGTCCTATAGACAATTGTTGCAGGATACAAACTTATTGTAAATGAATTGTTCTTTATATCATTTGTTTTAATAAGATATATGTTTTATAACTATATAAAGGCAATCCCTTTTAAAGCACTAAATAAAGTCTAATAAAAGGAAATCCGTAAGTTTGTTTAAAGTGATTATAAAGTGTTCATACAAGCATGAAGTGAGACAAAACTTTATAATAAACTAATAAACTTAAAACCACCCCAAGTCAAGTGATATGTTTAGGATTGATATATCACTGTTGAGACTTGTATGTAACAATGTCTTCTATCCGACAGAAAGCTGATCTCACAAGCTTCACATATATAGATATCTGGACAGTTACATAGATCCGGTGAAACGTTGTTTATTAGGATTGGGGATCCGACTTGAGATAACAGGATGGGTAGATTCATCCTTGTCACCTGTTCATCTCATTGGTATTAATAGGTATAACTAATCCTCAGACTCAAAGGAATGTTAATTGGTCATCCTGAATTACTGAATGTGAGACTTTGATCGCGTGGTCCCACGATCCTTAACAGAGATGACTCTGGGGTGTGAACTGCAAAGGTTGGGTGTCACAGGAGGTAATGTCAGGGTAGTTATACATTGGATTGAGCATTTATCACTCCCGATGAATGGGAGATACATCCAAGGATCGCTTGTGGAAGACTCGACTCTAAACCCTTGCAAGGTGATAGCTTAAGAGTAGAAATTCGGATTTCACTTAACCTATCTTTTGAGTTGACTCGGCCAATAACAAGTAAAATGAACGTCTCGCTATATGTGACTTGACATTACCCATAGTCATAAGATTCAGTTCAAGGATGTAGTTGATAAAGGATTGTATTATACCGTAACTAATACGGAAGGGTTAACGACAGAATCAACCTGTCTTCTTAACGGACTCTGGGGGAATGATTATGGACTTGCCAATAACATACTCTGTACATCATTCCGTTATGCAAGGGATTAAATATAATTCTTGAAGAAATTAATTTAATAGGTTGCATACGGCCAGAAGTAGTAAGGACCTAATGGATCACACATAAAACTTGGAACCAAAAGGAGAGATGAATATGATTAATAGATGGAAGCCCAAAATTAAGCCCAGTAAGGCCCAATTACATGGAGGGGCCGAAATTTATATGTATTTGAGTAAGGAATTAATTTATTCCATTCATCCTAATTTGATTAGGATTGTGAAATTAAATTAATTAAGAGATAATCAAGTTAGGAGTTTTAATTAGATTAATATACTCCTATTATTATCTAACTAGGTTATTTATTATTATCCTAATTATATTAGATATATAGTAAGATAATAATTAGAAATCCTATTCCGAATTGGATTCCTATTAAGTAACCTATTCCTATCTAACTAGGGTTTAGATACAAGCAAATATATATACCCCTCCTACATGTGAATTTCGACCTAAGCCTCTACCCTCCCCTAAAGTGATTTTCGAAATTGCTTAGTTAGAGAGAGAAAAGAATTCCCATCTCCAAGTTCGTGGACAAGAATTCATTCGGCATTCCATCGATTGATTAATCTAATTCATCACTCTTTCTCCTTGATCTTGTGTTGGTTAATTAGAGGTAATCTATTTTGGTTACATCTCATAAGGGTTGATTCTAATTTAACCTCACCGTGTTCACGAAAGAAGAAAAACAATCAAAAGGGAGAAATTCGTTTTTCTTCGCCTACATCAGGTCAGTTCACTATTTCGAGGATTCCCGGAGATTGAACCGTCAGATCGTCGTGATTTTTGGACAGTAGCTTCTAGACATATTCTTCCACGTTTCCACCGAAGGGATTGTCGTTCGGAGGTCTGGAAGGTCTGTTTCGAATAGGGGCAGATTGGTAAACAGTTTACATCTCCTTTGAAGTTGTGGGCACTTCGTTTGCAACGGTAGATTGATCAACGAAAGGTATTTCTTCTTATTCCTCTTTATATGAAATAACGATTAACGGATCCTATGGTTAAAAGGAAGTAGGCTAAAATTTTTATATTTCCGCTGCTATACCTTAGCCCTATTTCCAACAATGCCTTATGCTGACATGCTTCATCCTGCTGTGTTGGATTGGATTTTTGGATAGGTCAATAGCGCTTTTGTTATCGCACTTGACTTCAATTGTTTCTGTTTTGACTCCGTAATCCTCAAGGTGTTGCTTAATATATAAGACTTGGGCCACACAGCTTCCAACAACAATGTACTCAGCTTCAGTTGTAGACAGGGCAACTGATGACTGCTTCTTGCTGAACCAAGACACTAGACAGCTTCCAAGAAAATGACATCCTCTAGAAGTACTCTTACGCTCTAGCTTGTCCCGTCCATAGTCAGCATCAGTGTATCCAATGAGTGTGAAGTCATTTGAGTTTGGATACCACAAACCTGCATTAACCGAGCTTTGCAAATATCTAAAAATTCTTTTCACAGCTATAAGGTGTGATTCTCTGGGGTCAGCTTGGTATCTAGCGCAATAGCATACTGAGTACTGAATATCAGGTCTACTAGCAGTAAGATAGAGTAGAGAGCCAATCATACCTCGATGTAATTTACTATCTATAGACTTACCTTTCTCGTCAGCACAAAGGACATTGTCAGTACCCATTGGTGTAGATATGGGCTTGCATTCTTCCATGTCAAATTTCTTTAACATTTTCTTGGCATACTTAGACTGACTAATGAAGATGTCATTCTTCCCTTGCTTGATTTGAAGTCCAAGGAAGAAGTTGAGTTCGCCCATCATAGACATTTCGAACTCAGTTTGCATCTATTTACTAAATTCTTTGCACATAGATTCGTCAGTAGCACCAAATATTATATCATCTACGTAAATTTGTGCCAGCAGGGTATTTTTACCCTTCTTCTTAATGAATAAGGTTGTGTCAGCTTTGCCTCTAACATAGTTCCTGGTCAGCAGGAAATTGGTCAACCTCTCATACCAAGCACGAGGTGCTTGTTTCAAGCCGCACAAGGCCTTCTTGAGTTTATAAACGTGGTTTAGAAACTTTGGATCTTTAAACCCAGGAGGCTGACTAACATATACCTCTTCGTTTATAAATCCATTAAGAAAAGCATTTTTGACATCCATTTGATATAATTTGAAGTTCATGAAACTAGCATATGCAAATAATATACGTATAGCCTCTAACCTAGCTACGGGTGCAAAGGTCTCACCATAGTTAATGCCCTCTTGCTGACTATAGCCTTGGGCTACAAGTCGGGCTTTGTTTCTGACTACATTGCCTTGCTCATCTAGCTTATTTCTAAAGACCCGCTTAGTTCCTATGGTCTTTTGATTCCTAGGTTTTGGTACTAAATCTCATACCTCATTTCTTTTGAACTGATCAAGTTCCTCTTGCATAGCATTGATCCAATGTTCGCCGTGCTCAGCTTCAGCGAAATTCTTTGGCTCATGAACTGAGACAAATGCAACATTGCTGAGATATTTTCGAAGCTGATCTCTTGTCATCAGCTTGTTGTCAGCAGCATCAAGAATGGACTTCTCCGAATGTCCTCTTGGAATTTTTATTTCTTTGGGTAATGTTGAGTTGTTTGGAATAGGTGTTTCTACAATATCTGCAGGAGTAGATTGGTCAGGAAAGGTAATTTCTGTTTCGTGTTTACCTTTGGTCAGCCCTTGCACTGATGACTCAGCGGCTCCAATTTGGTCAGCGGAAGCTGAGCTTGGTTCATCTTCGGCAGACTGAGTTGTCTTTCCTGCAGGGTCAGTTTCATCGAACTCGATATGGACAGACTCTTCTACAACTTGAGTTCGTTTATTATATACCCTATATGCTTTACTGTTAGTTGAGTACCCTAAAAAGATCGCTTCGTCAGCTTTAGCATCAAATTTAGGAAGGTTATCTTTTGTGTTGAGTATAAAACATTTACACCCAAAGGCACGAAAGTAGCCAATGTTGGGCTTTCATCCTTTCCAAAGTTCATAAGGAGTTTTCTTGAGTATAGGTCTAACTAAAGCCCTATTCAGTATATAACATGCTGTGTGGACAGCTTCACCCCAGAAATACTTTGGAAGCCTATTTTCGCTCAGCATTGTCCTAGCAATTTCGATTATTGTTCTGTTCTTCCTTTCAATAACCCCATTTTGTTGAGGCGTCCTAGGAGCAGAAAAGTTATGGTCAATGCCACTGACTTCACAGAATTCATCAAACTATTGGTTTTTGAATTCTCCGCCATTATCACTTCTAATATGAGCTACTCTTAGGTCTTTGTCATTTTCAAGCTTTTTAATCAATGTTGTGAACATCTCAAATGTTTCATCCTTGCTACTCAGCAAGATGATCCAAGTATACCGAGAGAAATCATCTACAGTGACTAAGGAAAATTTCTTACCTCCCAAGCTGAGTGGCTGGACAGGTCCGAAAAGATCCAAATGTTTTTACTTTGAAAAGACTTTTTCGTTTGTTTACCTTGCTGACAAGCATTACATAATTGATCTTTTTCAAATTTCAATTTGGGCAATCCCTCAACTAATTGCTTTCTAGCTAATTTGGCAAGGAGGTCCATGCTTACATGACCAAGTCTCCTATGCCATAGCCAGGAGTTATCCTCTTTAGATACTAATCATATATTTTTGGAAAACTGTTTTTCTAAACTCAACATATATACATTGTCAACACGAGGGGCAGTTAAAATCAAATCATTTGTTTTTCCCTCGAGTATCCGACACTGAGTGGCGTCAAATACAACCTTTCTACCACTGTCACACAGCTGAGCTACGCTCAATAGGTTATATTTGAGACCTTTAACTAAGGACACTGACTCAATAGTAGGGTTACCTCCGATAGTACCTGAACCTACTATCTTACCATTTTTATTGTCTCCGAAGCTTACTTTTCCACCTCGTTTAAGCTCAAGTGTGATGAACTGAGTTTCATCACCAGTCATGTGCCTCGAGCATGCGCTGTCAATATGCCACAGTTTTGATTTCTCCACGCATCTCAGGCTCACTTGCATTTTAAACTATTCATCTTTAGGTACCCAATTCTTGTTGGGTCCTCGTTTGTTAGTGCGAACAGGTGAAGCATCATATTTTATCTTGTGACGACATACATTTATGGTGTGGCCTTGTTTACCATAGAAGTCACAATAAGTTACCCTTTTGGGGTGACTTTGTTTTTGGTCAGCACCATTGTGCTGAGCATGCCAACATACCTTAGTGGTATGACCTTTCTTTCCGCAGAAGTCACATTGGACAATCCGCCGATTATACCAACACACATCTATTGTGTGTCCTCTTTTCCCACAACAGTCACACTGAGTGAACTGTCTACGCTGACCAGTACCTGAGTACTCAGCATGGGATTTATTTTTAGTTGAACCTTTTATTTGGTTCTGTAGGGTTGTGACATCCTTTCTCAGTTTTTTTGAATCTGATTGGACTTCCGAGACAAACTTGTGCATAATTTCCATGTTGTCATGCAAAGTTGATTTGTCTTGGAGAAGATATCAAAGGTCACTGAGTTTGACCTCTTCAATCTCGTCACACCGCCTGCTGAGTGCTTTTATTTTCTTGTTACACTTTTTAGTCAATGTATATAGATCACTCAAGGCGTTAACCATTTCATTCCTAAGCAAGTGTAAGGATGTTACCTCATTGGAGTGTTCCTCCTGTTCAGATTCTTCTGAAAGGTCAGCTTGCTCAGATCGAGTGTGGTCAGCATCGTCGTTGGCCATAAAAAAGATGTTTGCAAATTCGGTGGCATCAGCTTCTGATGATGTTGACTCATCGCTGTCACTCCATGTGGCCACCATTGCCTTTTTGCTCCCCTTCTTTTCTTTCTTTAGATTAGGGCAGCTTGACTTAATGTGCCCAGTTTGATGGCACTCGAAGCATGTGACAGACTTTTGAGCTGTTCTTTTTGTATCTGGTGTCACTGGACTCAGCTCGGTATTTGTCGCTTCTTCTGAATGGCCTCTTGCTGTTCTTGTCATTCTTTCTGAACACCTTCTTCATCTTCCTTGTGAACATGGCCATTTCCTCATCGTTTGATGAGTCAGCTTCGGTTGAGTCAGCTTTCATGACAAGTGATTTTTGTTTCTTGTCCTCTGACTTTTCTTTTGCTTCGAAGTTTTTCATAGAGATCTCATGAGTCAGCAGAGATCCGATCAGCTCGTCCTATTTGGACGTGGTCAAGTCTTGAGCTTCTTCCACAGCTGTCTTCTTAGCTTGCCAGCTTTTGGGAAGACTTCTCAATATTTTCTTCACCTCTTCCTCTTTGGTGAAGTTCTTTTCGAGCCTCTTGAGCTCATTTATAATATTGGTGAACCTTGAGTTCATCTCCGAGATGTCTTCATTTTCATTCATCTCGAACAGCTCGTACAGTCTCATATGTTGGTTCACTTTGGACTCCTTGACCTTGCTTGTGCCTTCATAGGTCACCTCCAGCTTTTTCCAAATCTCCTGTGCTGACTCGCAACCTGAAATTTTATTGTACTCTGCAACATCTAGAGCAAAGTGAAGCATATTGATAGCCGAAGTGTTGTTTTGTAGTTTCTTAAGGTCGTCTTCTGACCACTCAGTTTCACTCTTAACAACTTTGTCATTGTTAACAGTTTTATAAGGCATGTATGGGCCTTGTACTATTGCAAGCCATGCACTCATGTTTGTGGCTTGAATAAAGTTTTTCATCCTGTTCTTCCAGAATGTATAATTTGATCCGAAGAACAAGGGAGGCCGACTAATTGATAATCCCTCAGGGAGTATCTGTGTTGTTTGGTTCCCTGGAAGGAAACAAGTGTTGTTCCCAGCCATTTATCGGGATCAGCTCAAGATAGTTATATCTTTGAGTAGTGAGCTATTAGGCTCTGATACCACTTGTTTGTCCCGTGTAATTAGTTCTAGGGGGGTTAGGAACTAATATAACTTTTTTCGTTTTAATTATGCTGACTTAATATAATTCTTTGAGTTTCACAACTCAGTTTTGGTCAGCACGGCCGAGTGAGGCGTAAGACAGCTTTAGTCAGATACTGACTAGAACTGTTTTACTTGCGAGTTGGGAAATGACACTTTTGTGGTCAGCTTCCAACTCAGCACTCTGATTTACTCAGTGTCAGCTTAAGCAATTTATATACTGAGTAAATATAGCAAGCAACACATACAGATATATATTGAGAGAGAGTTAGAAATTAGTCAGCACGACTTATCCTGGTTCGGCCTCTCCGCCTACGTCCAGTCCCCAGAATCCCTCCGGACTTTTTCAATCCAATATTGAGCTCTTTAAAGGTAGAGCACAAACCGTTTACAAGGCAGTTGAATATGCAAGAGTACCATCCTCTATTCGTCTAATCAACTCCTACTAAGTTCTATAACCCAACACCTAGCTTTCTCTACCGCTGAGTACGTAAAACCGAGTACTCAGCACACCTCTCTCAATTTTACAATTGATACAAACTTGTTCTTTTTCAGACAAAGAACACTTTAGATGATTACAAAATCAATCTAGCTTTTACACAGAAATGGAAATTTGGTGTAAGATCTTTTTCTTGTTTTGATGTGCTTTGTATGTATATTCTTTTTCTCTTGTGTTTCGGCCTAGGATCCAAGAAGTGTACTTGTCCTTTTATAGTTGAAATCTGAAGACATAATCATTTGAATTCGGATCTACCCGTTGAATTCAAACGGCTCTTTGCTTGCGTCATTGTTCTAGTCAACTTCATATTTGCAGGCCAATCCCATCGTCTGAATTCGGCAGGCACCAAGCTTGTCTTCTTCTCGTAGGTTTGTCTTCTAGCACAGATTTCGTCTTTTAGCTAGCGGACAGTTGACCAATGCGTCTCGAAACTGTATCCATGCATATTTCCAAAGCTTTCTGATTTAGCGCATATCTCTGTCGGATCTTGTCTTTTAGCAAACGGATCATTGGTGCTGTCTTGAAAAACACACAGCTTGACTTTGATAGCCGTTGTCTTTGATCGTTGCTATTTATGATACTGAGTTGCTTTTTCACTCAGCTTCCAAGGTCAGCTTCGTTCTGCAAGATATAGTTCCGAAGAAGACTTCTCTTCTTTCATGCTGAGTTGCTTTCTACTCAGCTTTTTTTGATCAGCTTCATTTGTAAGCTTCGATACTGAAGAAGACTTTCCTTCTTTCATACTGAGTTATTCTTTACTCAGCCCGTGTTATGTTATCATGCTGACTAAGTTCTGTCTTACTTGATTCATGTTCTTATAAATATTTTTATACTTAACATTGAACAAACCCATTAATACAGTTAAATCAAAGCACTTAAATTTAATTGTCTTAATCATGGATTAACTTAAATCATTTTGTCAAATCAAAATTAAGTGGAAAGGTGTTTCAACAAGTTTTGCCCTTGATAAGACTTTTTTATTCTCCTATGAGGAAAGTTTCGAGCTTTTTTAGGAAAGCTACCCTGACAGGGATCATTTTTGTCCTGTCTTTGTGGTGGTTGATCCGCCCGTGGGCCTTTTCTTTTGGGGGATATTTGCACTTATACTTGTGCATTGTTGCCCTCCCTCTTTCTTTGTATGGAGATATTTATGTTGTTAATAAGCTCTGTGAACAAAATTATAAACAAGACTGTGATAATAAAGATGAGTTTATTAATGGGGAAAATGTCCTTGCGTTTATTAGAATGGATAGTGGTCCCTTCGGGAGCCTCGTTAAAACCTTCAATAAGGAAAACACAGTGGGAATAACCCTATTTAAGTAAAAATAATGCTCAAGACTTTGTAATTACATTTACTTTTTGAAATATTTATGGAGATTTTGGATGTTCCATGTCCGCGGTACCTCTTGTCTATCCATGTCTTCTAACTTAAAGGTGACTGGTCCGATTTTGGTGGTGATGCGATAAGGTCATGTCTAGGTTATGCCTAATTTTCCTTTTCCATCCGCTGACTGAATTTTGTCCGCCTTGCATAAGATTAGATCTCCTTCATTCAACTCCACCAGTTTGGCATTTCGGTTGTGGTAAGCTGCAACCCGTTGCTTATAGGCGGCTATTCAGGTGTAAGCTTTGTCCTTTTTTTCTTCAAGACCATCTAACCTTTCCCTGAGCCTTTTGTCATTTTGCTGTTCACAGTAATACAAGACTCTGCTATTGGGGTTTTTTATTTCTATTGGGATAACCGCCTCAATCCCGTAAGTGAGGGCAAAAGGCGTTTCTCTTGTACCCACTCCAGGAGTGGTTCGATACGCCCATAGGAAACTCATTAGCTCATCCGCCCAACACTTCTTCTTTTCACCCAGCCTCTTCTTGATGCCTTTGATGATGGTTCTATTCGTAACTTCTATCATACAATTAGACTGAGGATAATATACTGATGAAAATTTATTGGTGATTCCCTAATCTTAGCAATATTTCCTGAACTCTTCACAATTTAATTGAGTCCCATTTTCTATGACGATTGTGTGGGGTACTCCAAACCTTCCAATGATATTATCATGGACAAACTCAACCATTTGCCTCACTGTATTGGTAGAAATGGCTTCTGCTTTTGCCAACTTCGTAAAGTGATCATGGGAAAAATTTGTATTGTTTCTTGGTGGGTGGGAATGGTCCCACTATGCCGATTCCCCAAGTGGCGAATGGCCATCCTTCTATAATTAGTCTTTGAACGGCTTTAGGCACATGATTATCGTTTGAATGAACCTGGAAATTGTGACATGTTTCCACTAATTTTCGCGCATCCTGTTCTATGTTAGGCCAGTAGTAGCCCATTAATCTCACCTTTTTGAAGATGGTGGCGGATGCTTCGTGAGCTCAGCATATGCATTCATGTAGTTCCCATAGGATGTCTTGACCTTCTTCCGTGGTGACACACTTTAGCCAGGGTTGACTAAATGACTTCCTGTATAACTGGTCGTTCATGATTGCATATTAAGCTGCTTTCTTTACCACCCTCTTTGCATGGTCTTTGTCTTTAGGCAAGATTCCTCATGCCAGGTATTGCATTAGGGAGGTCTGCCAATCATCTTGGGCGGAAGCTATCACTGCCACCACTTCTTGGGCGAATGCTGGCCTTGTTTTTATTTCAAAGGGGCAAGTGAGGTCCTCCAATTGGTCTCTGCTCGATGCTAGTTTGGCCAGATGATCAGCCTCCATGTTTGAGCCTCACAAGACGTGCACTATCTCCCACTTGACCTCCTTATCTTCTAGAATGGTTAGGAATCGTTTTTTCTCTTTCATGTACTTTAAGAGGATTTCATCCTTTACATTGAAGTTTTTGATGACTTGATTCACTATGAGCTTTGAGTCACTGTATATCACCACATGCTCCAGAATGATTTCCTTTAACATGCACAGTCCAAGGATCAAAGCTTCGTACTCTGCTGCATTATTAGTTGTTGGAAAATCTAACTTTGCGGCATAGTGTATTTTAACATACTCTGGCCCTTTGATCACAACCCCCACTCATGCACCTTCATCGGACGAGGCCCCGTCAGTATACATGGTCCACTCTTCTAATTCGATTTTTGGTGAATCGATGAATTCCTCTGTGAACTCATTAATAAAATCCGCCAAGACTTGACTTTTTAGGGCGGTTCTTCCCTCATACCGAATATCAAATTTGCCAAGGCGTATAGACCACTCCATCAATCTGCCAGATGTTTCTGGTTTCTGCAACACCTTCCTCATGGAGATCCCTATTCGTACTACTCTAAATGGACAACCTTATGTGATGCTTGACATGATTTGATATAAATTACAAGTGAAGCAAGAAAATGCACTTTACATCAGAAATGAAATACAATATAAATTACAAATAAGGTAAAAAGCAAAACGGTATGATAAGCATGTTTCAACGCCACTCCTTTCCAACCTTATTCCTCCAAACTGATTGGTCAATTCATCTTTTCTAGCAATTGGCTTAATTTATCCATCAACAGGGGACAAATAAACTCGTTCTCTCATAGTAACCAAATGTAAGTTTTGGTATCCTAAGGGGAAATTACTAGGGCAGCTTATATGAGCTTCGGACTGACTTAACTGGGGGTACTTTCATAGGCTCCCATAGCATGATATACTTGTCCTACGCGTCTGTAGACACTGGAGTCGTAATCCTATGATAAAAACCTTTTAAAGATGATTGAAAATATGATAAGAAAATGGATCACGGAAAAATCCCTCGTTAGAAAGTCAAAGTCAATCCTATTCCATTCAAAACCAAATTTTTTAGAGCCCAAAATTGAATGTTAGGATATTTTAGTGAGTTGTACTCCTCGACAGTGTCATAACACACTTTTCCGGGCTCAATTCGGAGGTCTAATAAAGAATCTGGGACTAGTTGAAGTTTTCAGGTGAAATTCGGGATAAAATAGGCAATAACTTTAGTTCGGTCATTTTTAGCCGTTGACCGTGACACAAAAATGTCTGTCTCGTTGAAACAAGTCCAACGGCACAAGAATCGTCAAAATCGGAGATAAAAACCATTTTTTTTATATAAAAACGAATGCCGACGGAGTACAACAGAAATTCCGTCTGTAATCCATCGATGCGGATGGATTGGAGCTGTTGGGCGCTGGGTCACGCGCTGGGCCCAGCAAGCAGCCCAGCCAGCGGCCCAGGAGCCTCCTGCGCTGCACCTTTTAACTTTTGTGCGTAGGTTTTAGAATTTAATAGAAAAATAACCTTTTAAGCCCCTGTCTTATTATCTAATCATCCCACAACCTAACTAAAGGTTTCTCAAGGACAAATAATGTCTATTATTTAATATTTGATACTGTAAAATATAGATTGTTCTTTCCTTTTCTCATTTTATTATTTTAGTGTTGATTTTTATTATCAATAAATTGTCAAATATATTTTCTATATATATTTGATCCCTAAATTGATTTAAATTAATCTAAAGTAATGATTTACGAATTAAATCGCTTGTTTTGAGTCTTTTTTTTTTACTTATTCAATTAATCTACTCTTTTTTATATTTCAATTTTTAAATCTTATATTAATAATATTACAAGTTAATATTAATGATTTAATTGGTTCATTTTATTCATAACGATGATTTGGGATAAACGAACCATTTTGAGACAAATTTTATTTCACGGTCGTTTATGTACCGATAGTTATAATAAAACTTCTTTTTCTATTTATTTTTATCCCTAACTTAATAACTTTATTTTTATTCATTTTTAATCCCTAACTTAATAACTTTATCTTTATTCAATTTTGATCCTTCATCTAATACTTTTATTTTCTATTCATTTTGATCCTGATGTAATAAACTTTATTTTTATTCATTTTCATTCCTAACCTAATAGTTTTATTTTTATCTACTTTAATCTCTGATTTAATAAACTTTATTTTTCTTCATTTTAATGTTTAATTTAATACTTTTTGTTTTATTCATTTTAGTCCCTAATTTGGAACTTTTCCTTTTATTTATTCTAGTCCCTATTTTGGAACTTTATATTTTATTCACTTTGGTCCTTAATTTAAAGTTTTCCACTTTCTTCCAATTAGGTCCCTAAAAAAACTTTTTAAGTTTAGTCCTTTGTCCATTTTTACACCATAAATAATTGTATAGCTATGTTATTTGCTTCTAACCTTTTAATTTGGTTGATATGACTATCGAGAGACATTGTTTTGGTGTGGATTGATGACCTATGAATGATCAGATGTAACTATATTTAATTTCTACCTATTTCATTGCTTTTGGGGTTGTAATATTTTGTTGTTTATTTTCTTTTGTATACAAATGTGCAATATGACATGAAAAAAATAATTTTTTCCAAACAATTGAAACGAATTGAAAAAGCTTAAAGAGTTATTAATAGCCTGATTGTATTTAGAAATGCTAAGTAGGAGGCTGGTGGGTTCACGAGTGATTTTGGAGGTGCTTAATATTTTCTTTCGATGAGATATTAACCTTCTCCAAGCTACCTAACTTCCCGAACCCACTTGCTTCCCGCAAGGAATCTCATTAACATTCTCGGACCTAAAATCCGGGTGGCAACTCTTTCTCCGACACCAGTCCTACCGAGCTAGTCATTTTCTCTAGTTGACCTCGAGTCCAAACAGTACCGTAGTAGTCATGGCGGACCTTTCACGGGTGAAAGCCTATCGAGGTAGGCTTCGTCTACAATGGCGACTCTACTGGGGTTATAGAGAAGTTGATTCCGAAAAGCAATTTCTTCTGTATATTTTGAACTATTCTTACTTTCTTTTAAGCTTGCATAGTATTTGCATATAAAAAACCTTTTGGGCAATTCTCACGAAAGTTCTCCAAGATCCATTCGATACTTGGGGCCTACCTAGTGTTAATGCCCCCTTGTAAATTTTTTTGGACTATTCTAACTCCGTTCGGAAGGAATAGTTTGATCTTTTTGCAATGGTTCCCATGTCTCAACCAAACCTTATGTAATGGATTTAGTTACTTCCCCTACGATAAAGCATGTCCCTAATAATGATTTGATTTTCAATTATATTTTGGCCTTTTGTTTGTCTTTTGTTATAGCCTATAACATACCTGAAATTTCATACCTCTTTCATAGAGATTTTACGTTCTTGTTCAAACCCGAAAGAAGGATCAAAATTCTAATCTAGTATGACCAATTCTAAAAGAAATTAAGTAGTCTCTTTAACCATGGCTTGTACTAGACCCACAAATTTCACGTTTCCCAAAACAGATTTTACCTCTTTCATCAAAAAGGGAAAAATGAAATCTAAGGTCGGTGCAAAGCATGATTCAAAGAGACCACTTTCGCATTTTTTGTTCAAGTCATGTCATATTAGAATTGACATTTCAGTTTGCTATAATCTATGTCAAAAGAATAGGGTTTCGAGTCTTTTAGTATATTATGTACTACACCCGAAGTCTCCATTTACTCAAAAGAGCTTTTCACCTCTTTCAAATCAAAACAGTAATGGAGGCCAAGGTTGGTACAACCTATAGTAAATGAAACGAACATGTCATTTAAGGTAGTAATTGTCATACTTGAAGCGAAAGAAAACCTAGTAGAGATTTCAACTCTATCTTAAGGGTACTCTCAAAACTAAAGTTGACATAACCTATTTTAAAGGACATCGACTTGTCTAGGATGACCTTTGCTATATCCAAGTTTGGGAAATCACCCTGAGGAGGTTTAAAACTCCAAATGATGAAACTGGTGAATTCTACAGACTAGATTGACATTGTTTTCCTAAACAAGACCCCAACCATTAAGATAGTCCACGTCATATCCCATGGTCCCACATGACCTAAAAAATTGATACAGTTTATCCTAAAGACAAACTAAAGGCCAACCTTGTATATGATTGATTTACATCGCTTTGAGAGTTATAAATGTTACCGATTTCGTCCATCCCTCGGTGATGCAAAACAAACCAAAACCAAAAATCCTAAGAAAGGACCTGAATCACTACGTGTATGGGAGAAATAAGGTTAGAAGGATTAATGTTGTGATACATGCTATTTGTGATTGCCACTAACTGTTTGTTCATTTTGCTTTCTTTTATTTTCAGCACACACCACTAAAGCATGCATTATAAAGTCATTTCATGCATCATCTATATACTAACCATTTGTATTGTAACAACCATCCACCAGAAGGAACTTGCTCAGACAAAATCCCATAACCAATGGCACCTCAAAAGACTTTGGAAGAGCACTTTACACATAACATGGGTGGTTTAACACCTTAGAGGACCAAATGAAAGTTATGGTTGTAGAAGTGCATGTCGCTCTGAATGAACAGAAAATAATGGTAGAAGGCATGATAGGGATGCACATGGATGCTCTATTAGCCCAGGTTTAGAACTTGTTAAGAGTCTTGGCTCAAGTGGTCGAAAGAGAAACAACTCCCCCATAACCTATAGTGAACAACCTAGGGGTTGAGGCTCAGAAAAATGAAGGAAGAACTCAGCTCGAGGAATTGATGAAAGTTGTCATGGACATTACAAAATCACTACTTCAAGACGAGTCGAATAATGAATATCTCAATCAGGATGTCTCGCCTCAAGGGAAGAATCTACCTGACTTGGAGCGGTTCAATGCAAAATGGGATCCCATGGATTATGTCCTCCATTATATGACATTAATGCATGCTGCTTCCTTTAGTAGGGATGAAATCATCGATCTTTTCTGTTGGAAATTAGGCTAAGGTATAGTAGCGGAAATATAAAAATTTTAACCTATTTCCATTAACCCTAGGATCCGTTAATCGTTATTTCATATAAAGAGGGATAAGAAGAATTACCTTTTGATGATCAATCTACCGTTGTTAATGAAGTGCCCACAACTCTTCTCCGAGTTCCCAAACACGAAATAAAACACGGGAAGATTAATTTAGAATCAACTGTTGAATAGCAACCAAAGTAGATTGCCTCTAATTAATCAACACAAGATCAAGGATAAAAGAAATAGATGAAATCAATTGATCAAAGGAAGCCACAGAAAATCTCGTCCTCAAATTGGGGGGGTTCGAAATTCTCTCTCTCTCTTCAATATAGGATTTCGAAAATCACTAGGGATAACTTAGTTCAGTTAGCCGAAATTCACCTATAGGGGGTTTATATATAATCACTTGTATCTAATCCCTAGTTAGATAGGATTAGGTTACTGAATAGGAATTCAATTCGGAATAGAATTCCTAATTATTATCTCACTATATATCTAATACATTAAGGATAATAATAATAACCTTATTGGATAATAATAGGAGTATTATAATCAAATTAAAACTCCTAACTTATTTATCTCTTTAATTAATTTAATTCATAATCCTAATCTAATTAGGATTAATAAAATCAAACTAATTATTTATGTAGGCATACATAAATTTCGACCCCCTATAGTCCATGGGCCTTACTGGGCTCAATTGGGCTTCCATCAATTAATTAACATTTATCTCTCTTTTAGGTTCCAAGTCTTATGTGTGACCCATTAGGTTCTTATCGCTTCTAGCCGTATGCAACGTTATTAAATAATTTTCAAAGAATTATATTTAATCTTTGCATAACGGAATGATGTATAGAGTATGTGATTAGCAAGTCCGTAATCATTCCCCCAGAGCCATAAGAAGACAGGTTGATTCTATCGTTAACCTTTTCGTATTTGTTACAGTATAATTCGATCCTTGGATGTATCTCCCATTTATCGGGAGTGATAAATGCTTAATCCAATATATAACGATCCCGCAATCACTTCCTGTGATACCCAACGTCTACTGTTCACACCCTAGAGTCATCTCTGTTAAGGATCGTGTTACACCAGAGTCAAAGCGTCACATTCCGTAATCCAGAATAACAATTAATATTCCTTTGAGTCTGAGGATTAGTTATACCTATTAATACCAATGAGATGAACAGGTGACAAGGATGAATCTACCCATCCTGTTATCTCAAATCGGATCCCCAATCCTAATGAACTACTTTTCATCGGATCCATGTAACTGTCCAGATATCTATATATATGAAGCTTGTGAGATCAGCTTTCTGTCGGACAGAAGACATTGTTACATGCAAGTCTCAACAGTGATATATCAATCCTAAACATATCACTTGACTTGGGGTGGTTTTAAGTTTATTAGTTTATTATAAAGTTTTGTCTCACTTCATGCTTGTATGAACACTTTATAATCACTTTAAATAAACTTACGGATTTCCTTTTATTAGACTTTATTTAGTGCTTAAAAGGGGTTGCCTTTATATAGTTATAAAACATATATCTCATTAAAACAAATGATATAAAGAACAATTCATTTACATTAAGTTTGTATCCTAGAACAATTGTCTATAGGACACTAAACCCCAACATTTTCATCTTATCCTTGAATGGCTCTGCATTTGCTTGGTACCACTCATTACCATTATCCACAAAGAAGGATTGGAAGCTCATGATTCAGGTATTTTTGGATCCATATGCTCACAAGTTTGAATCCAGAGTAAGCTTGGCAGAATTAGAGAGCATCAAATAGAAACCAATAGAGCTCTTTCTAGAATTTGTGGGAAGATGGAGAGCCAAAGCATCCATGGCAGAAAGCAAGATAGAGGAGATGGAGAGCTAAAGCATCCATGGCAGAAAGCAAGAGAGCTCTTTCAAAGGAACTATCATCAGTAGAGTCAGCCTTCATGGCCAGAGACTTCTGTTTCTTGTCTTCTGACTTCTCCTTGTTCTCAAAGCTCTTCATTGAGATCTCATGTGTCAGAAGAGATCCAATAAGCAAATCATATCTATACGTGTTCAGATCCCGAGCTTCTTCGACAGCAGTCTTCTTTGCTTGTCAACTCTTTGGAAGGCTTCTAAGTATTTTCTTCACTCGCTCTTCTTTTGTGAAGGCCTTTCCGAGTCTTTTGAGCTCGTTGATAATGTTGGTGAATCTGGCATTCATCTCAAGAGATGCCTTCGCTATCATTTATCTCAAAAAACTCATACATCCTCATGTGCTGGTTCACCGTTGACTCATTTGCTTTGCTTGTGCCTTCATAGGTCACTTCCAGCTTCTTCCAGATTTCATGTGCTGACTCACATCCTGAAATCTTGTTATATTTTGCAGCATCTAACGCACAATGAAGCATATTTATAGCAGAAGCATTATTTTGAAATTTCTTAAGGCCATCTTCTGACCACTTAGCCTCTTCCTTGACAACTTATTTACCATCCACCGTTTCATATGGAATGAATGGGCCTTTGACTATTGCTAGTCAGGCACTCATATTCATAGCTTGGATGAAATTTTTCATTATGTTCTTCTAGAAAGTATAATTTGATCCAAAGAATAGAGGTGGTATGGTGATAGACAAGCCCTCTGGCAAGATCTGAGTTGCTTCATTTCCAGTAAGGAAACAAGTGCTATTGGAAGCCATTATGGGATCAGCTCAAGATAGTGTTATCTTGTGTATTGAGCTATTAGGCTCTGATACCACTTGTTGATCCCTTCTTATGTGAGAATTAGTTCCTGGGGGGGGGGGGGGGGGGGTTAATGGAACTATTTAGGATTTACAAATTTAGCTAAGTAAAAATATTTCTCACAGCACAATAGCACAGTTCAGAGGATAAATATTTAACGTTCAGAGGCAACTTTAGTTGATCAAAAACTAAGATTGATTATGTCCTTAGTTCGAAGAATAACGCCTCAGAAGGGCTTCCGAACTTATCACAGTTTAAATACAACTCTGACTAATTTATGTTTTCGAAATATAAAAGCAAGCAATAAGGAGTAAGAGTTGGAGAGAGTGATACTCAGCAGATATCCTGGTTCGGCCTCCTACCTACATCCAGTCCCTGAAATTCCTCTTCCGAGCTTTAATCCACTACTGAGCTCTTTCTGGCAGAGCACAAACCCTTACAATAGCTATTGAGCAATTACAAAGTACCTTCCTCTATAATCCTACACTCAGAACTATCTAACTCTGTTTGCTAAATACCGAACAAACAGAGCTTCCGAACTAATCTAAAAGATTGATAATTTATTCTAATCTAATAACACTTTGAAAGATCTAAAGAATTAATTACACAGAAGAATAAGAAAGTTTGTGTAAAGGTTCTTGCTTTGCTTTGCTTGGAACTTCAAGAAGTGATTCACTCAGAATTTATGCGTTGAAGATCAAGTTCCAAAGTTGCAAATGAGGGGCCTTTTATAGTTGACACTTTAAGGCTGGGGCATTTCAAATTTCGAAATAACCGTTGGGAGGGAAACGCTCTTCTGTCGCTTTCACTCCTCAGAAGCCAGTGTCAACAACCAATGGTCTTTTATCTTTTATCGTTGATTGATTTTATCTTTGAGACTCATAGACATGCTTTTGGATCCTTCTGCCTGTTGGGCTTGAGCTTGATCCATAAGGCTTTGTCTAATGGGCTTGGATTTAAAGGCTTAAGGCCTTTTCTAATTTCTTTGAACTTAAGCATAAATCATCAACACTTCAACAAACACATTAGTATAAATAAATCAACATTTAAATTTAATATGTTATTAATTATGGAGATATTAATTTAATTTAATATTTTTGTCATAATCAAAATCAATGTAGAAATTGTGTTTCAACATAGGTCGCTGAAGAGACCTAGAATCCGCGATCGTTGAAGAGATCCACAACTACAGATCATTGAAGACACCAACAAAATAAGATCGCTGAAGAGATCAACCACATCAGATCGTTGAAGAGACCTACAAACTAAGATCATTGAAGAGATCAACCACCACAGGTCGCTGAAGATACGTACAATCCGGGATCGTTGAATAGATCCACAACTACATGTCGTTGAAGAGACCATAAACAAAGATCATTCTAGAGATTCACAACCACGTGTCATTGAAAAGATCTACAAATCAGAGATCATTCAAGAGATCCACAACTTAACAGGTCCTTGAAGAGACCTAAAATCTGAGATCGCTGAAGAGATCAATAATCAGATGTATGTTTGCTCACAGTCGTTTAAAAGACTGGATCAATGAATCATTCATAACATCCTCCAACTCCATATGAGTATTTACTTTATCATACTTTGTTCCATTATAGACATTTTCTTTCTACCTCTTCAAAGTAGGGGCAAAAATCGTTTTTTCAAAACATCTACTTTGAATTCAGTTTTCTGAAAATGCACACAACTCACAATGCATGATAAAGTAAGGACAACTGTAGACACTGGAGTTAGAACCCTATGATGAAAAACTTTTAAAGATGATTGGAAATATGATCAGAAAATGGATCACAGAAAAATCCCTCGTTAGAAAGTCAAAGTGAACTCTTTTCCATTCAAAACCAAAATTTTTAGAGCCCCAAATTGAATGTTAGGATATCTTAGATCGTGATACAAAAATGTCCATCTCGTTGAAACGAGTCCAATGGCACAAGAATCGTCAAAATCGAAAATGAAAAAACCATTTTTTTAATATAAAAACGAATGTGACATGGATGGATTGTAGCTGTTGGGCGATGGGCCCATCAAGTAGCCCAACCAACGGCCCATGAGCCTCTTGCGCTACAGCTTTTAACTTTTGTGCGTAGGTTTTATAATTTAATAGAAAAATAACCTTTTAAGCACCTGCCTTATTTATCTATTTCCAAGTTTACCATGAATCCTAATATTAGCCTATAAATAGACAGCTTTCACACTGTTTTGGATAGGGGTGCACGTGGTCGGTTAACCAGTCCATTAAGGTTAATTCGGTCAGCTAACCATTTAATCGGTTTTTTAAAAACACTAACCATACACTAGTCCATTAAATTCGGTTAACCACTAACCGGTTAACCAATTATTTCGGTCGGTTAATCTTTTATTTCGGTTTCTAACCATTAGTAAATAAAAATAAAAATAATAAAAGAATTATAATTTTTTATTGTGAGTGAGGCGGCAGGTCAATGGCGAGTTGAAGAGATTAACTGTAAAGAGGGAGATGTACGTGCATTATGATCCTTTAGTTTTAATTCTGTTAAATTGTTTAGTCCCTATATCAAATATCCGTCTAAAAATGTGTTAAAAGAACAATTAAATGGATAAAAAAAGGCAAAATGCCCCTAATAAAACTTCTGGCTTTAAAGTTTTGAAAAACAAGTAATAAAATTTCATCTTTGTTTCTACATCGAGAAACATAAAAGAAAAAAATCAGCATAAACTAGAATTAGAGAGACAGTAACAAATTAACTGAGAGTTATTTATATATTTTCATTTCATTTGATGTTAATATTGGATAGAAGGACTAAACCATTAAAAGTGAAAAAATTTAGAGACCTTGAATAATCTTAAAAAGTTTATTCAGGGACCTAATTGAAAGAAAGTGGAAAAATTTAAATTAAGGATCAAAGTGAATAAAATATAAAGTTCCAAAATGGGGACTAGAATAAATAAAAGGAAAAGTTCCAAATTAGAGACTAAACTGAATAAAATAAAAAGTATTAAATTAAACATTAAAGTGAACAAAAATAATGTTTATTAAATCAGAGATTAAGGGGTGTTTGGTTGCTCCTTTTCGTGTTCCTTTTTGCCTTTTCACTTCAAAAGGGAGAGTTTTAGGTGTTTGGTTAGTGACCTCCTGTTTGCCTTTTAGATCTGAAAAGCAGCATAGGTGTTTGGTTAACGATCTCCCGTTTGCCTTTTACATCCGAAAAGCAGTCTTTTACAAAAGCAGAGAATCTCTGCTTTTTGGAAAAGCATCCTTTTCCAATAGCAAACATTAAACCGTAACAGCAACAACAAACTGTAACAGCAAACAACAAACCGTAACAGCAAACAGTAGGTAAAACAAACGGATCCAAAAGTAGATAAAAATAAAACTATTAGGTTAGGAATGAAAAATGAATAAAAATAAAGTTTATTACATTAGGATCAAAATGAATAGAAAATAAAATTATTAGGTTAAGGATCAAAATTGAATAAAGATAAAGTTATTAAGTTAGGGATTAAAAATGAATAAAAATAAAGTTATTAGGTTAAGGATAAAAATAAATAGAAAAAGAAATTTTATTATAACTATCGGTACCTAAACGACCGTGAAATAAAATTTGTCTCGAAATGGTTCGTTTATCCCAAATCATAGTTATGAATAAAATGAACCAATTAAATCAATAATATTAACTTGTAATATTATTAATATCAGATTTAAAAATAGAAGTATAAAAAAATAGCAGATTAATTGAATAAATAAAAAAAGATTCAAAACAAGTGATTTAATTAGTAAATTGTCACTTTAAGTTAATTTAAATTAATTTAGGGATCAAATATATATAAAAGATATATTTGATCGCTTATTGATAATAAAAATCAACACTCAACAAATAAAATGAAAAAAGAAAAGAACAATCTATATTTTACAGTACTAAATATTAAATAATAGACATGATTTAACTCTGAGAAACCTTTATCTAAGTTGTGGGATGATTGGAAAAATCACAAATAATGGAATACGGATGATGAGCGCAAAAAATGAGAATTTGTACAGAGTGATTTGGTAGAATTTCGGTTATTTTCAGTGTATTTTTCATCCTCCAAAACTAGGGGTGCACACAAAAATCCGGAAAATCGAAAAACCAGAAAACCAAACCGAAAACAAACCGAAAATAAGGTTAATCGAAGCCGATGGACTAGTGTACGGTTTTTAATTTTAAAAATAATGGTTAATGGTTACGGTTATAGTTTTTTATTCCAAAAACCGCGGTTAACCGAAACCGACCGAATATCAATTAAATATAAAAATAAATTTATTTATATAGGTAAACAATTATTTAGTCCCTATAGTTTTTCATAACTCATTAATCAATCCACTATTTAATTAGTCTTTTGTCCATTTTTACAAATAACTAATTGTATAGCTATTCTAACCTTTTATTTTGGTTGATATGAATATGGAGAGACATTGTTTTGGTGCGGATTGAAGACCTGGGAATACCCGGATGTAATTTTATTTAATTTGTACCTATTTCATTCATTGCTTTTGGGGTTGTAATATTTTGTTGTTTATTTTCTTTTGTATACAAATGTGCAATATGACATAAAAAAAATGATTTTTTTTCCAAACAAATAACATTCAAAACGAATTTAAAAAACTTAAAAGAGTTATTAATAGCCTGATTGTATCTAGAAATGCTAAGTAGGAGGCCGGTGGGTTCACCGGACGATTTTTGGGGTGCTTAATATTTCACAAGATATTAAAAAGCGTACCTAACTTTCCGAACCCACTTACTTCATGTAAGGAATCTTAGTAACATTCTCGGACCTAAAATATGGATGGTGACTCTTTCTCCGACACCGACCCTACCGAGCTAGTCGTTTTCTCTAGTTGACCTCGAGTCCAAACAGTACCGTAGTAGTCATGGCGGACCTCCCGCAGATGAAAGCCTGACGAGGTAGGCTTCATCTTCAACGTCTCGTCGTTTAGGAGTCCTAGCGACTTGTAAGGGGTACAACTATGAGTGTTTTACAAACATGTACACCCAAGGCTTCCATGAACGTACGGAATGTATACATCGGCAAAACGTGGCTGATAGGGTAGTAGTGAAAACTGTGCAAGTGTATTGAAGTGATGCAACATACATATTTTAATAAAAGACAATTTTAGGTTTATTAATCGTCAGACCCTTAGTGTTGTTTTAAGTCATTTACTTTATCCATAGCAGAGTCGCCACTATGAGTAGCCGCAAAGCCCAACTACCTTACTCTCGGGAAGGATTTCGGCAAATAGAGTTCCATTTTTACATGTCACCGTCACTTACCGTTTTTAAGGAGGATGCTTAGCGTGTCCCTCCTGGTACATGCATTCTTTTAATTATATCATAACCCTTTTTTATAATGTGTTGATGGTTAGAATACTTATATCAGAGTCGCCACCCGATTTTTAATGCTTGGGAACATGTCAAAAAATTAGATGACACACAGACCCGTAACATGTTATCTCTTCAGACTTAGGTTCGTGATTTAAACTGTTCAAGGGTCTGATTAATAAACATTAGACTTGTCTTTATTAAAATACCATAATATTTCTATTCCAGATTCAATTAGATATCGTTTTGGCGTTCGAAAGGGATAAATAAATACTGAAATATAAAATTATTACATCATTTCACACATGGTACCATTCTGCCCTAATACATCAAATCTAACCGTATGGAAATAAATTTGCTAAACCTGTAAGACAATAAACGTTAACTGTGGAACATTGAGACCCGTCTTTCTGATTTAACTACGACGCCAGACTCGATCAAATAGGACTCATTTATTCCTATGATCTAACATGTCAACATGCAATTATTCTGAAGCCTAATCCATTCATATAGTAGGTTTTAATAGAAATGACTAAAATACCCTTATAACCCAAGATTGCTTTTATCCTCATTTATAATAAAATAGAAATAATAAATTTACTAAAATGAAACCTAAACTACCCGGACAGAAAAGCATGGGTATGCTCGTCTGTTCCCAGTTACGGATCTGGGATGGTCCCCGATCGGTAACAGGGGTCCCCGATCGAAGACTACATCTTCGGTCGGTGACTGCTTTTCGGGCAGACCCTCTGTTTTACATGTCATAACTAGAAAACAAAGGAAAGAAGAAGAAGAAGAAGAAGAAAAAGGGAAAAAACAAGTTGCAAACAGTAGGGATGGGCTTTTAAAACCCTTCAGAAGTTATCTCTGAAATGTTTTTCCAGTTTTTGGTGTAAAGTAGGCCGACATACGCATGATTGTGACTTGAGCAGCAACCCGGACCCGTGCAGCAAGTGTTTTGAAATGATCAGAATGTGGTATCCAACGAACTTGAACCGAAATTCACCGGTTTAAAGGAGTTTTTTTACCCAAAATATCAATTTGGAAGTTTAGTGACTTTAGAAATTATAATCAGTGAGGAACAGCTGTGGTAAACGTGTTTTCTCGACCAATAACCTTAAAATGATGTTGGATTTGGGTGTTCGAACCTCTAAAAATGGCTGATTTGGTAAGATTTGGTGTCGAAACCTCACCTTTTCACTCACTTTCACTTAGTTTCACTAAGTTTCACTAAGTTTCACTCCTTTTTCACTAAGTTTCTTTCTCTTTTTCTCTCAAAAAATGATTTTTGTGGTGATAAAAAAATGTGCCCCTCGTCTGGCAGTTTCCTTCCCTTTTAGTAGTGGGAAAGAGACAAAAACTGTCAGAAAACTGTCTAAAAATTGCTCGAAAACCGTCGAAGGTCACCAATTGGCGACCATAGTTCCCGATCGGGGACTGGTTAGTCGATCGAAGACCTACGTGGCAACGGGTATTTTTAAAATCTCATAAAGTTTCAATCTAAGAGAATTTTGATAAAAACAAAGTAAAATAAGCTAAATAACTCGGAAAACGGGGTCTAGGTCTTAGCTTGTATCTAGCACATCACGTCGTGTGAAGCCTACCTACACAAACTGTTAGCTAGAGTGTAATATAGACTCATCACTAGGGTCGGAAAAAGTCTGTGCTCACACCCACTTTGATGCCTAAGTCAATTTCTGATTAAGACCGAATTGGGGTATGAACTAGTTATGAGATAGTAGTTAACGTACCAAACCTTGTGTTTGTACCTGTCTATTTATAGTGTTCGATTAGGTTTAAGGTTGTGACCTCTTTAGGAATCTTTATGGAGCTAGGATTCTTAATCCCTTAAGGAGTTTGAATCTTAGGCGGAATCCTTTATCTCATAGGATTCCAGAAGATTCCTTTGTGTCTGGAGGTTAGAATCCCGTTAGCCACATTGGGCTGCTATTCATTGGGCTTGGGCCGCTATGGACACATTCGGACTGCTGAAGTGAACCATAGGCCATCGAAGACGTGTTTGGGGGCCTTTTATTACTTTGGTCTTGGGTTGTAATACGGATGGTGCTGATGTCATACATGTGACATCATTTAGCAAGATATGGCATACAATTTAAAACCATGAGAATTTAACACCAACATGAAGGAGGGTACAATTATTTGAATATTTTCAGTTTGGAGATTTTTAGCTAACACATATTTTGTAACTTGAAAGTAGATAGTAAGAAAAGGATTTCCATCCGTCTCCATTGTACTATAAAAAGTTATGGCATTTAACAAATAAACGAATCGAATGGAATCAGGGAAATAGAAAATACAAAATGCAGAGTCCATTGGCGCATAAGTAATTAAATTTGCAGATTAACCCAAAAATGAAGCTTATCTAGACAAGTCCAATATTATCCATTAGAAGAATGAAATCAAAAGGTTCAATCTTCCAAATGGAATGATGCCTCAAAAGGAAACTGACATGACAAAAGCACTAACCAAACAATGAAATCATATCATAATGCTAAAATGAAAATTTCAAAAACAAAACAGAGACATTTATAATGAAATTGCAGGACCTGTTAATAATTTAATCAGCTCATCAATTGAAATATAGATTCCACTTTTGAGACAATATTTGAACTTTGACATTCCATTTCTCTAACAAGTACTAAACACTTGTTATGATCTTCCTCTAGCATGTAAACCTTATGACATTTAACCAATAAGCGAATTCCCATACTCGCAAGTGAATATCTCATGTATAAAGCAAACAAGAAGACATTTAACCAATAAGCCAAAACAATGTAAATTGCAGCGCCAATGACTCCAAAATGCCTTGAAGAAGAAAAGCCTCATTAATTGAAATCATACCTAGAAATGGAAGACGTTGTTATGGAAGGCACCAGAGGGTCCTGGAGCATATCCTTAAGGTGCAAATTGAGACTCAAAATCAAACTGAGCCTATCCAGAACTCGCGGATGCTGGAAGGGGTCGAACGAATAAAGAAGGCCAACTTAGAAATAATCACATAATGATTGCAACTCAAACTCGAACGAAATGATCACAGAAATTGGGTTTAGGGTTTAATCGCACCATGAAAGGAAGACAAAAGAAAGAATTTTCTTTAGTGTCCGTTATGTAAATAAAGGATGCCAAAGACCCTAATTTAGGTAATTGGCATTGGTTATTTAAATAATTGACCTTAATTTAGATAAATGGCATCAGTTGTTTACATACCGACCCTAAAGACCCCAATTGGCATCGGTTGAGTAAACAACCGATCCAATTATTGGGCTCATTGGCCCCGATGCCAAGGACCTTCAGTTAAAAGCGCGTTCCAAATGACCATTGCCAATAAGGTATCAATTGGAGTCGGTTATTTGTAACAACCGACTCCAATGACCTTTAACATCGGTTATAGGTAGAAACCGTCACTAATAAAGCGACACTAAATACCATTTCTGTTCTAGTTAAATTTAAACCACAAAACTTAACAATTAAACTAAAATCACTACATGATTTATGAGCTTTTCAAGCTAGTATCAAACTTCCCCACACTAAGACCTTTGCTTATCCCCAAGCAAAACTAATCATGAAAAATTGATGCACCTCAGAGCTAATGCTCTAAGACTCACTAAGGGATAAGTATACCCCGTCATTATCAAGTAATAAATCTGGACGAATCCACGTGATTTATACTGCAAGTACCGAACTACTCAATTCTCGATTATTATATAGGGAGTGAAAGTTAGATTGAGTTACGTTTCTGTTAATTACTACTCCTAATTCTAAATTGATCCATATAACCTATAAATTCCTATGAATGTAATGGAGATCATACGAGAAAATGAGTATTCAATTCATATATAATTATGAATCAGATTAATATTGCATAAACGTAAAGAGATTGAACCAACTTATCCTATGATAGTGCTTAGCACGTGATTCCCTCGTCCAGACCGTAACTAACTCTAAGGGTTCAGAAACTCGGGTCTTTTACTATGGTGTTGTCTATACTAACAATCTTAGATGACCAGATTAGACTCACAATATGAACCTCAAACTATATTCAGACTTATGAATCATTCAATCAAAATACCCAAACGCAATAATTAAAGAATTCATAAACAGAGAAATGAAATTGAATTGAAACTTATATTAAAGATGGTAGAAAATGTCACAGCTTACAACCAATTCAAAATCCAGAGAGATCTCACTAATTGAACAAGAATAAAAGGTAAAATTCTCCTTTTGGAACCTGTCGATTTGAGCCGTCGTCATTCTAAACTAGAGGTGGAACCTGAGTGCTTGTGCTTCAATGACAGATTGAAGCTTTTGCAGATGAAAATGGTGGTAATGAAGGAAATTTAGACTACTCTCAAGGGTGATAAGAAAATTTACATATAGTTCTGGATGTCTTGGAATGAATATCCGAAGGTCTTTAAATAGAAAAAATCAAATCATATTCTACCCAATTAAAAAATTTACAAAGGTTATAATATCTTTGACCAGATTGTCAAATTCAAATACGAGAGAAGGAGTCAACATGTAGTAGTTCGAACTGCCAATTTGTTAAGCTTATTGGGCCAGCTTGTCGAGTTGGCCTTTGCTCGAAAGGGGGAAATTGCTGGTGGTCAGCTTGTTGAGTTGGCCTTTAGTGGCCGACTATGTCTTACCCTAATGGCTAGCTCATCGACCATGCTCCCAACGAGGCCCATTCTTTGTAATCTTCACGCAGTTGTACTCCTTGGCTGAAATCCCTGAAAATCTCCATAAAATCTCACAAGAAATCACATTAAATCAGCACCCAAATTCATTAATTAATTTGTCAGAAATTCTATTAAATACCAAGTCAAATTGATTATTTTTGGTAAATTGATTTCATGAAAATTAACATTAAAATAAGCTTTCATTTAAATTGATAATCTTTTATTGAAAATGACACAAGTTTGATAGGAACATAAATAAATATTATAAAAGTAAATAAAAACTAAAAGTTGATGAAAGAAAGATTAAAACTACTAAATTGACACAAAACGACTCAAAATGAAACGAAATAATCATGAAACTGTACTAAAAGATAAAGGAAAAAAATACACCTATCAAACCAAGATCGAAAATGAACCAGCTGAAGTAGAAAACCTCACGGTTTAACCAAATGAGCAACAAAAAAACAAGCACATCAATTCTAGCCCTAAATAAACTATTAAACCTGCAAAACCGATAAACATTAGCCGCTGGACATTTAGACCCGTCTTTCGGATTAAACTACGACACTGGACTCGATCAAATAGGACTCATCAAAGCCTAAATATCTAACACGTAGCATGTAATTATATCCACAACCTAGTTTAAAATTCTAATCAGTTTAATGTCCAAAAAGAACCAAAATACCCCTCTTATCCCAACGTTGATTTTACTTCGTACAATTACATATTAAAACGTATAAATACACTAAAAGTATAAATTTACCGAAAACAATACATTTTAAATCTACCTGGACCGAGACAGAGTTATGTCTGTCTAATAATGTCATCGATCTGGCACTAGGTGTTCGATCGCTGGCATGTCACAGACAACCGACTTCTTTCTATGGCAAAGAACCCGAAATAACACAAAGAAACACCAAACAAGTTGCAATTTAAAGAAAGAAACTTTTAAAACCCTTCAAAAGTTACCTTTAGAGTATTTTGCCAGATTGTTGTGTGGTAGGCTGACGAACACGAGACTCTAGGAATGTGAACAGTGACCCGAACCCAAGTGTTATCAAATAGAATACCTCCAGAACATGAAATGGATGATTCTAAATACCTTTAGAATCAAGTTGAAATTAGAATTAAGTGATTTAAAACCCAATATAGCAATTTCTAGAAGTTGTAGTGACTTCAAAAATCAAAGAATATGCAGAACAAACTGTAGTGAGTTCAATTCTTCAGTATTTGTCTTGTAGTTTGTGTTTATAACTTGTATAACACTGAAAATGATTGTTTGTCGGATCGAAAGCTTCTTTTTCACTCCTTTTCACTCCTTTTCACTCAATTTCATTCACTTTCACTAATAAAACTTTCCAAAAATTGTCTAAAAATCGTCCACTCATTCTGGCAGTTTTGGGTAGAAAATTGCCTCAATTTGATTTAAAAAATTGCTCAAAAATCGTTCATTATCGCCGATCGGATACCATGGTCTCCGATCGGAGACGCCTGTACCCAATCGGGTATTGACGTGGCAGGGACGATGTTTTTGGTTCTAAAACGACACAAACTTGACAATTTTGACGAAAATAAGATTTTAAATAAAAAGACAGGGTCCGGGTCTTGGCTCGTATTCCCATACAACATGACGTGAAGCCCACCTATACAAAACCGTAAGCAAGATAACATAGTATCATCACTAGGATTGGAAAAAGTTCATGCTCACAATCGTGCACCAAAACAAAAGAGGTATTATTCATCGATCATTCGATCGAGTGGTTTTTCCTAATCCGGCAGTTTCTCACCATGGGAGAATTGCCCGTAGAAAAAAAATGAGAGGGTAAAAGTGATGAGAAAGGCATGAAGGTACGTGGCCATTAGAGATAACTTATGATACGGTACTAAGTCATTTGGGCTTTTACCAAAAAGCCTTGTTATTATCCGAAGACCTCAGATGGGCCTAAGTCAATTCAGGCCTGTTACGATGATTGGTCTTGGCCAAAGTCATGGCTTCGGACACCTTGATTGGTCGAAGGCTGTCTTTAGAGAAGTATTGGAAACATGTGGACCAATAAGCACGCTGGAAGGAATATCCTGAGGAACAGGTCTGGCCGCAACATGAGCTGTTGCCTCAGCCTCCTCATCAGCACGTTTCTTGGTAGCCAGTTGGCGAGCTAGAAATTTGAGCCACACAGTACTCATGTTAGAACCTGCACACACACGAATCAAAGAATCAAAACAAACTCAAAAGAAGTGTTCATTTCTTTCTTTAAAAATGTGAGTATAGGTGGGACTCCCTTCTAGATGAACCCTACGACGCTCATCAACCACCAAAAATGGCATGTTCTCCACCAAATGACTCAACAACCAATCCCTTGTGCAAGAAAGTCACAGATTGGTCAGGCAATCAAATACATCTTGTTCATCATCAGTAAGAGGAACCAAGTCTCGAAAGCTATCTTTTTCTATGACACCTGAATTCCAAGAGCATTAGAAGGGAAATCTGAGGAGGTAAAGAGAATCCCCGAGGGTTTGGCCCCCTTCATCCTTGGGAAGGCAGATCCAAAAATCAGTGAGGTTTAAACTTGTTGCTAGAGGGTTTATCATTCACAAAGGATGACCGATTAGTAGGAAGTTTTGAAATCCACAAAGAGTCATCTGCTGGCCTCAGATTAGGAGTCCAAATATACTGAAAAAGAGGACTTGTCATTATGAATTCAAAATCCTTGCAAACCTTGGCTATACCTAGGAAATCTAGCCAGACATTCAGAGATAATTGCGTCGGACAGATATCTAATTCATTCTTTACATTCAAGATATTGTTGAAAAAAGGAAGATGAACTCCATTCTCAAGAAAAATCTAATAAAACCACAAATGGCCTTTGGGCGCTTCAGTAATCACATGGGCAAGGCTTGGAACCTTAGCTTCTAAATGCGCAAACTCGGGATATTTGGATACTAGAGTAGATAAAGTAAGATCATCAAAGGTAGATAGACGGTTGTTCATGATCTCTCAAATGAGGAATCTTCGGCTTCTTAGGTTCCTCCTTTTTGTGGCAAGACTTACTCTTGTTGTTGGGTCATGATTTTTCACTCTTGTCACGAGACGAGCCTGCACGAACCATGAATTAAGCAAAAGAAATGAAGGAAAGGAAGGATAACTTACTGAAACTTGCAGAAAACAATTGACTTCCTAAAGAGAATAAGATAAAAGGGAAGAAGGAAAGCGAAAAGACTTTAGGGCAAGTGAAGCGCCCTCGACATCAAAACAAGCGTTCTCATTAAAGAGCCGCTAACTCGGGATTCTAGACCCATCCCCAAGAGGACACGTCGGCAAAGCTATAATTGACCCTATAATGACTTCAAAAAAGATGGTGGTTAAAAAGCAAAATAACCCTTTTTGCAAAAGGAAACTTTACAAAGGAATCTTGAAAGAATATATTGAGACCAGACGGTGGGGGACATCTGATATCATGCTAAATGATGTCACATGCATGACGCCAGCACCATCCACATTACGGCCCAAGACCTAAGTAATAAAAGGCCCTCAAACATGTCTCCAACGTCCATGGCCCACTTCAGCAGCCCAAATGGGTCCATAACGGCCCCAGCCCAATGAATAGTAGCCCAATACGACTAACAAGGTTCAATCTCGTTACACAAATGAATCTTTCGGAATCCTACGAGACAAAGGATTCCTCTCAGGATTCAGACTCCTTAAAGGATTATGAATCCTAGCTCCATAAAGATTCCTAAGGTAGTGACAATCTTAAAAATAATCGAACACTATAAATAGACAGGCATAAACACACGGTTCGTACACTGATTTAGGCATCGAAGTGAGTTTCCGGACTCCGACCTCGTCTGACCTGCATACTGTTTTGTAGGGTCACTACATCATCACGGCTTGAACACATAAGGCAAATCAGGTAACAAGTTATCACTAACAAAAATTAATTATTCTTAGCTTATACTCTTATGATTTTTTTAGAAATTTCGTTTGTTAGTGCAGTTTCAACGCATTTTAAGATTTGAGATATTAAAACATAAATATAATAAAATTTAGGTATTAAAAATATATTATATGGTGATTTGGTGAGGAGTTAATTTGAGCTACCAATTTTATGAATTGAAGTGATACTGAAATCAAATATTAAAAAAGGAAATTGGATATTTTTGATATTACACGGGGACACGCGTGCGGGAGAAATTATACTGTATGCCAGGCATACCACGTCATAATCTGATGTGGTATGCCTGACCAATAAAAATAAGACATGTGGCACTTTTAATTAAAGTTTAATAATTTAAAAAATATATTTTACCTCTCACCGATCAGCGGCCTTCCTCACCTTATTTGTTGTTCCCTTCTTAAAAAAATCACCATCAACCAGATTCTAAGACCTGTAAAATTCTTATTTTTTACATTTACAACACTTGAATCTGAAATATGCAGGAAAATATTTTACTGGAGGCGGTTTTGTTATTCATCACAAAAAGAAAAGGAACTTATGTTGGCTAAAGGTGAATCTTTTAATGGTAGAAGGTGGATTTCATATGTAATTTTTCAGATTCAAGTCTTGAATCCATACAAAGAAAAATCATATAATTTCTCTATTTCTTTTTCTCAGATTCAAAGTCTTGAAAACATACAAAACCACATACCATTAATTAGTGATCTTTATACAATTTCTAAGATTATCCATAATTTTTTTTTAGCTCAGAAGCATCTTTCAATTTCTTTAATTTCAACACCCAAATTGGGTAATGCCTTCTCCCACCTCCAATTCAGGGATTTCAGATATTCCTTCTTTAATCTCCTTTCTGCCGCAGCACTGTATTTTATTTGGCCTATTACCGTGGCTGATGAACGCAGAAGATCGCGCTTGACTGTCGAGGAGAAAAGACTAGAAAGAAATATTTGTACGCGATCAAAAAAGCTGATGACCGGAGAAGATCGCGCTTGACGGTCGAGGAGAAAAGACCAGAAAGAAATATTTGTTGTTTCCTCCATCTCTGTCTTGGTGGATCTGGTCGGCGGTGATTTTGTATGAAGAGAACAACAAATAGGGTGGGAAGGTTGCTTATCCGGAAGAGAAGTGAAATATATTTTTTTTATTATTAAACTTTAATTAAAAGTGCCACCTGTCTTATTATTATTGGTCAGGCGTACCACATACGTGGTATGCCTGACATACAATATAATTTCTCCGCGTGCGGTGAAGAAAAACCGAGTTGAATAAAATAGACGACATAAAAAGAATGAGGCCCATCACTCTGATGCTGTCGTATGTGAAGAATGTGAGTGGGTCCCACGAACAAAATGTTTAGCGGTGTATATGTGTTTTTATGTTATTCAAATCTAATAATTTAAGGAGTGGTTGTGAATTATGATTGATGATGGAAGAATGGCCTTTGTGATATAAACCGTCAAATAAGGCCTGAATGAATGAATGCTCCAAATATTGATTTTCACATGCCCCGCTATTCTCTCTATCTTCATTTCCTAAAACAACATTTTATTACTTAGCTATAAACATCTACACTACTTTAGTTTTTAACACTGCCCCTTTCATTTTTTTTCTCAAATTATATATTTTACAATTGCAAATAATACAATTTTGACCTTAATTAGTCAAGGTTGATTTATCAAATTAAACTCAATAAAACTTGGAAAAGTAATGCATTTTTATAAAAACAATAAGTTAATATGTGTTGCCTTCTAGTATAACCGTCTCACATTATCTAAGGAATCTCATTCCTTCGTCATACTGATTCTGGGGCCGAATTGTGGATATTGATCCACATGACCTTGCCATATGCCAAACATCCTTTGTGTAACCGTATCTATTGATTCTTAGACGAATGATGGATGTTGATCTATGTGGCCAAATGGTACTATAAGCATCTTCAAAGCATATTCCTTAGTTTGGATCGAACAATCCCTATGAGTTATCTGTATCGTAAGGAGGACATCAATCTATGTGTTAATGATGCTCTCTAGGAATATACTAGAGCATATTCCATAGTATATCAAATGTCCCCCTTGGCACGTATCTGAGTCCTTTAGGGTTCGATTTTCACTTTTTCCGAGGCTCAGAGAACTTTTTAACATTGAACTTGGTAAAACGGCATAGTTGAATAATTTAAAAGGTAAACACTGTCGTTTTTAACCCTCTTCAAGAGTTCGGTGAAGCATGTGAATTCACTCTCCAATGTTTGTATGAGGTAGCTGGCTATGGGGAATTGTGGTTCTTCAACCTGCACACGCAATGCCAAGTGTCTGTTATCACTTTCTCTCTCCTTTTAGGATTGGCTAAAACTCTTCGGGCCATAAACCTCGTCATTAATCTTATTGAATTAGGATCATTATAGCACTGATGTCGTTTCAATTGCCTAAACTGCCTATAAATACTCTCTGATAACCATGAATATGAACTTCTGTTTGATCATCTGAATCTCTTGCCAAACCTTCCGAGGTTGAACCTGTAAAAGAGGCCAAATAGGGGTCGAAGTCCGACGAACCCGTTTTGATGCCTAAGCCAGTAAGCGTTTGGAAGGGTTAAAGAGTAATGATTAGCTGTGAGATAGTTTAGTTAATGTACCATTGTGTGTGATATAACCGTCTATTGATAAGGGTTGGGTCGAACCCTTCTTCTTCTAGGAGTCACTTTTGTATTGGGGCTCATTCATCTATTAGGAGTCTAACTTTGGGAGAAGTCCTCCTTGATATGGTGCTTCTACCCTAGTTTTATAAGTGTTTCCCTTAGCGGGGAACGTTCTATAGAAGTGCTCTTGTCAATCCGAAGTGTCTGTATTACTACATGGGGAAGTTGATATGAGGGTCTTTATAGTGCCACATGTTTTGAGTTATTTCATACGATATCAGATGTCCCCCACCCCCCTTATTTTTCGAATCATTGTAGGGTTCGATACAAGGGGGGAAATGAAAAGGTGTTTTTCCCTTCGACTGCTTCCCTTCAGTCTCATGCCTTTGCCTATAATCCTCTCTATTTGCACGTGTCATATGAATTTTCTCAAAAATTGGTTTTTCCGTTTGGCATGCATTATCTAGGTGGCATGCTTTTACTAGCCTTATTTTTTGTGCTTGTCAGAGGTTTTGGAACAACGGCTAGTCTGATCATTTATAGGCATTTATTATACATATTTCAGTCATTTTCCTCTTTCAATCTTCCTCTCTTTTCTTATAAAAGGTTGCTCAAACTTTCTTTATTTCTTTTTGCTGCTTTCACTTTGCAGAATACCCCCATTTTTATTTGTGTTTTAAGCTTCTATCTGCCTGATTTTTGATAGTAAGTTTCATTTTCCAACTTTCTTCCTTTTTAATTTTCCATTTGCTTGTAATGGGTCGTAAGAAACCACATGCTGAGGAGGGTTCTGATTCTGGAGCTACAAAAAACGGCTACTGTTCCTAGACCAATGAATTTCGAACAACCTTTTACCATGGATGACCTTTCTCTGATGGAACTAGTTTCCAACTACCCTAAGTTTGAGCATTTAGCCTCCATAGTACCTGACTCCGACTAGGTAATAACCAAGGCTTCTGAGGGGTACTTGTTGGTCCCTAATAAGACGGATTAGTTCTAAAGGGGGGTGAATAGAACTATTGAGTAAATTAATCCTTTAAAAACTTTTCTTACTCAAGTCAATACAACATAGAGGGAAATTTTTGGAATCAGAGGCAACTTCAGTGTACTAAGCTTTTCAGCACTTCAGTCTACTGAGGCTGCTTCAGCTTTTGATAATTCCACTTAGAGGACAACTCTTAACAAAGGCTCTGAAGAACTTAAGACATATGATGTTTAAGTAATGCACTGAATATTCAGAGTGTTAATGTGAGATAAATATATGATCATGCAATATTCAGTAGAGGTAAAAAGTGATAAAAGGGAAAGAAGTTACTCGACAGATTTAAACTAGTTCGGTCTTTTACCTACGTCCAATCGTCAAAATACCTTTTTTTGAGTTTTAATCCATTACATAACTCTTTCGAAGGTAGAGCACAAACCTTTTACAAAGTAGTCTAAGCTTGAGTAAAGTGCCTTCATTTACTACAACACTCAACTAAATCACTCTTTGTTGCCTATGACCGAAGCAACAAAAACACTGCTGCTTTTACAATCGAAAGGATTACGATCTTATAGTACAAATGTGTTTGAAGTTATCTCTCTCAAATTGATTACATAGATATAAACTTGCTTTGTGTTTTTACTCTTTGCTCTGTTTTTCACTTTAAAATATATCTCGTATATGCTTGATGATCAGTGATGAATTTGGAGCTTGGACTTAGCTTTTACAGGTGCATCATTCAAACTAGTCATTTAAATCAGAAGATGGATGTTAAGAAGAAACAACTTCTGACCTTCTCTAGAGCTTCTAACTATTGCGCCCATTTTTCCATTTAAGGAAACTAGACATTTCTTTCTTTAAAGGACAATTGAACATTGAGAATTACGACCAATGATAGTCTTCTGAGTTCTGCTTCCGTAGGCTGCAGATTGGGCTTTTCCATATCGATGATAGCAGAGAGAGATGGGTTTCTAATATTCTTATGTGTTCTAAAAAATTTTCCGGTTTGGGAAATTCTTCTGCCCGACTTTCAACATAGGCTTCTGGTTCCAATTCTGGGCTTTATGGTTGGGCCTTTAATTCTTTTAATTCCTTTTAGCTATCTTTTCTATTTAGCCTATAATGCCTTATTCAATATGAATCACTTAAATAAAATTGTTAGTACCTAAGGACATTATATTGATTCTCGATTTTAATAACTTAAGGGATCTATTTTTTTAATTGTAATTTTTGTCATAATCAAAACTTCATCAAATTGAGTTTCAATAGTACCTGGGTTTTATAAGATTTTTTTGGAGAATGGAGTTCGTCTTCCTTTTTCATCAGGTATCCTTAATATGCTGAATGAGTTTGACATTTGTCTTGCCCAGCTCTCCCAGAATGGATGGATAGATTTGTTAGGGCTGGCGAAAGTATGTGACGATGTGGGCATCAAGCTGACTGGGTGCTTGTTTCGCCATATATGGACTCATGCCATGAGGCAGAATGACGATTCTATGTGGATATCCAAATTACCCTCAAGATGACTCTTCTAGCAATAAGAATGTTAAACCTTTATGGTTCTAGATCTTTCTTGTGAAGGATGAAGAGGGGAAGCCTTTAAAGAGGGGCTTTATATTCGGATGGATTTCCTTTTAGTCTTCCTACAACTCCAACCTTGTAAATAAAGCCATGTGGCACGATTTGATTCCTTTGTCAGCTAAGAAGAAGGTTGTATGTGATTTTTTGGTGGGTTTGGTCCCGACCTTCACTAGGGAGAGGAACTATTGGCCCACCTTGCTGGGAACATTCCTTCTCTACTTAAGTCTACTAGAGGGATTGTGTACAGAGAGGGTAGTATGAAAAGTAAAAAAAAATTACCTTTTGCCTTTCCAATTCATAAAGAGTGGTATGAAAAGTAAAAAATTTATCTTTTTGCCTTTCCAATTTATGGAAAGTGGTAAGAAAAGTAATTTTTTTTTATCTTTTTTGTCTTTCCAATGTATGGAGAGTGGTATGGAAAGTAAAAAATTTACCTTTTTGCTTTTCCAATTCATGGAGAGTGGTATGAAAAGTAAAGATTTACCTTTTGCCTTTCCAATTCATGGAGAGTGGCATGAAAAGTAAAGAATTTTCCTTTTTGCATTCAATTTATGGACAATGGTATGAAAAGTAACATTTTTTTTTTATCTTTTTGCTTTTCCAATGCATGGCGATTTGTAAGAAAAGTAAAATTTTTACGTTTTTTGCCTTTCTAATTCATGGAGAGTAGTATGAAAAGTAAAGATTTACATTTTTCCATTTCCAATTTATGGGAAGTGGTATGAAAAGTAAAAATCTCTTGTTTGTGTTTCTAATCCATGGAAAGTGGCATGATAACTAAAAATCTTTTTTTTTATCTTAAGTGGTATGAAAAGTAAGAGTCTTAATTGAAAATCTCTGTTCGCTCCAGATCCGTGCAACATTACTCTTTAGCACGTTATCATATTTTGATTATATTGCTACACATTTTCATTAAACTTCTTCAAACTAGGGTCAAATAATTGTTTTTGGAAAATTTTAAAGTCAGTTTTTATTTCAAAAGTGCACACAATTCACAACGCATGATAAAGTGGGATCAGCTGTAGATAATGGAGCTGGAACCTATAATGAAAACCATTGAAAATGACTAAAGATCGAGTCACATAATCAGTCACTAATTTTTTTTTAGGCGGATGACTTTTAAAATTAAGTTAAAAAAATACATAGTCAAAGAATACCTTGTTTTTTAATTTTTTTATTCAAAGGGTCGTTCGTTATGATTTTTGGGAGTTTAAATCGCTTATTTTTCGGTCCCAAATTAATGAACACTTTTATAACGATTTCATTATTTTAAAAAATATATAAAAAATGTAAATAAAAAGAGAATTTTTTTTTCTTCTTTTTTCGAAGTTCATTCTAAAACCTGAGTTAATATTTCATTGAAGTTGATTTTACCCTTGAAGCTCTATTTCTCCTCTATAAATACAGGGAAATGGTAGGGTTTGAGGGTGAAATTTTCAGAGAGCAAAGACACTCTGTTAAACTGATTCCTTATCATTTTAAAAAAAAACCATGGTACAAGTTTTTCTGAGGTGCCACAATCATTCATTTCACTTTCTTTTTATTTTTCTTATATATTCAGTAACATAAACTTTATTCCGAAAATCTGTCGTTTTTGTGTAATTTCATTTTTTTTTTGTTTCGTTGGACTAAGGATGAGACAATTGAAATGATAGGATCTAGTCTCGAGATCTGGCCTCTATATTTTTATGCGAAAATACTCCACGGGATGCTATGAAACTTCCTTTTGGTTGAGCCATGAAGTCTAATGCGTATTTTACGTATACATGCATATGAAGGCAAGTGCACCTTAATCATGTATCAAGTAATAAAGTGAAAGTATAGTATCGTTCCCACGATGATGGTTATTATAAGTACTAATCTTTTTGCTTACTATCTATTATTTAAACAATCGAAAGGTAGAATTTGTTGGGTGACCAAATTAAGACTTAATTAATAAGTGAAATAAAAATTACACAAATTAAATGAGAGATTACTTATAATGGAAGAAACTTAGGCTTTTAGCTTCACTTAACCACTTTGCTTGGTAATAACACTTAACATTTTTTAAGTTGTTTTATCCTTTTTAAGATGACGAATTTTCTTATTAACTAATAGATTCTCGAGATTGATTCTAAACTCTCAATTAATTACTTTACCTTGGTCCGGCTAAAGTAATTAATCTAGAGAAACATTAAGTTTTCACTACACCATAGATGGTCTACTGCAACACCCAATACGTGTTACCTTAAGCTATAAAAGTGTTGCCCTTGATAAATAGGCAACACTTTAGACCAAAAAATTGTGTTGCTTTTCTTCATGTTGCTATTGATCTCTATAGCAACACTTTACCATATTTGTAGCAACTCGAGCATAAGTTTTACAATTCATATCTATAGCAACATTTTTCCTCCCCTACTGCAACTCTATTATAAGTGTTGCCAACACCATATAATGATGTAACACTATTATCAGAAAAACATAAGCAACACTTTCGTACATTTTGCAACACTATTTTATCCAAACACATTTCTTTCAAAGCAACTCTTTTGTAGACTATTGCAACACTTTCATATGCAACATATATTTTCTGTGCAACGTTTTATTTACAATTGCAACAGTTTTTAATTTAACATTTTTTGTTATAAGCGATTTTTTTTATCCTATTGCAACATTTTATTTATGTAACATATGTTATTAATAGCAACACTTTCCCTTTTTCCAGTGTAACACTTTTTAATATAAGACCTTAATATATTGTACACATTTTTAACTTATGCAACCCAAAAAATTTAAAAGTCATTTTTAATTTAATTTAAATAATAGCATAACAATATCCTTAATTGTATGGACAACAATAATAAGTCAATATGTAAACAACAGAATTTACCATTGTCATATGATCCAAATAAAACTAAAAGTATTACAATATCCTACAAACATAATATAACTTATCATTCCATCTCCTTATATGGAGCACCATCTTTAGAAGATTGCAATGTTGTCACTTTCACTTGATATGCCACTAGAAATGTCTTCCACATCAACTTTGAAATTGGGAGTAGCTTCTCCCAATTTGCTCATCATCCATAAGAGTTTTTGGTTCATTATCTTATCCGTTTCTTCTTAAAGTTGATTTCTTATCTTTCTTATCTAACATATCCATCGGCCAAATGAAAACATTGGGAAGCAACATCAAGCACCATATATGTCTCTACATCCTAGCTAGCAAGGACACAAAACTTAATATTTAAAAACCATATATGACGCTGAGGCATGTATATATGTTAAAACTTAATATTTAAAAACCAAATTAAATCAATTTTTAATTTAGCTCAATTTTGTACTTTCTCAAGCGATAATTATAATAACAGCAGTTTAGACCGACTGATTTGATTCTCATGAAGAAGGAATTTAGATAGGAGACAAGATGGATTCTTAACAATGAGAAAATATTAATAAAGCTCATTCACTATTTATTCAAATTAGAATAAGCTAAGAAGAGGAAGAAGTAGACAGGGAGCTCACCTTTTTCAGAGGGCATTTAATCTCACTTTCCAATTTGGCTCTCATTTAAGGAGAAAGATTGTCTCCTCACTTATCTATCTCATCATTTCTAGATTCAGTCTTATCAAATCAATGGGGGCATCTCCGCAGGGTTCGCGATTGACAAGTTTGATTTCGCAGGCCTTTTGACTACTGTAAAATGAGCAGTTGAGGCAGCTGAAAGACGATGAAGTCTGCGGTTGACAACTGCTTTACCAATTGGATTGCTATTCTCTAGACACCTAATTACTTCTATAACATCATTACTCTTTATTAAAACAACTAGGTAAGTACCAACATCCTGAGACAAAAATATTTTTCTTGAATTTTGAGAAATATATCTAAGATTGTGCTCCTGCAAATCCTTGAATTTCACATCCTCATTGTCCAAGATAGTTCCTTATTATCTCCTGAACTTTGATCCTCATAAATTGTCTGCAAGTATTTCAGGTCATTACTGAAGTAATAGTTTTGAACATAACCAACAGTTGCTCTACTAAAAATAGCAGCTGGATAGGGTTCATCGTATAAATCCAAAATCAAATTAATCTATATTATGTTTATAAGGCTCTAGTTCTTGATGTCAAATTAATTTGCATGAAGGACTATACTTTATTCACAGTATCCTCACAAACAAAAATTGACAGTATAAAGAAGTCACAAATGGATACAAAATAGGAGTAAACAAATTACGAAAAAAAATGGGAATCAATGAAGACAATCTCCTGTAACAACTCTCAACGAGTATTTACCATCAAATTCAGCCTCATGAATATATCACAACAGCAGAAACTTACCATATTCTCATTTCCATTTCCATTAGTATATATTTGTAAAGAAACTTGGATATCTCCTCTTGAATTATTTTTTAAACTTGTGGAATTCTACACTCATTATACCACTAGAAGTTCAACAAATAAGTGCAATGTATCTATAATATCCCAAATTGCATATTTCTTACAACACTGATCTAACATGCAATGTTCCTCATACGCTGTCCAAAATAATGGATCAATTGACAAGGTGTTGCTGAAGTGTTTGAATAACAAAGACTACATGTAAAAAATACAAAATAAGCTTGATTGAATAACAGAGACCCCATTACCAATAGGCCAACTAAAGATCATGAACCTAAAATATGCTTGGAGCCATTTCGAAAGAATCCACATGTTCAATAAGCATAAGAGCATTAATTTCTTTATTAAGTTCTAATTCTGTCAAATAAATAGATACAAGTTTTCTCTAGCTTAAGTATTACTGCATATGCAATGTGTTTGAAACAACTTACAGAACATCATTATTTTAGCAGGAAGATTTTTCCAGGAAGAATAATGTTTTTCATGTGTTGCTCCATAAAATAAGGTAAATCTTGTATCACAACTAACGCTAACATATAACCGACAATTTGTAAATAAATTCAAGCTATAAAGATGTGAAGATCCAAAGCTTTCTGTCAAGAAAATGAGAAGGAGACCCACCAGTTTACAATGATAAATATCTTATAAAATCAAAACAAAGAAAAACTTGTTATCATTAACTCCAACATGTTGATTGTTTTGAGAGAAAAGTATTCAAGGAACTCTTCTAAAGAATCGTAACCCAATCAAAAAGATACTATCTAGCTATATAAGGAGCGCATTTTCAAAACATCATTAGTATACTTAATGATTTGATAGATGTTTCTATTAGACTTGTATGTAAGGCACCTCTTTCAAACCTTTAGAAATTGAAAAGTGCTAGAACTGAGGACTATAATTGAACATCCTGTCCAAGTTGAACTATAATTACTTCAGCTTTTTTTATTGGACTAGTAAGCAAGTGATATGCATGATAAAGTAAATAGGAGACGTCTTTCTTCAATAATTATATTTTCATTATTCTTTTATATAATTTCTGGTTCATATTGTTCTTTGTGTTTCAAATTTTAGGTTCATATAATTTTAGTGCAACATATTTAGTTTGCAGCTCAAAAGCTTGGTTCTTATTCTTATATCAAAGTAGCATAAATAATACCATTATAATTGATGGTAGATAGTGATTTACTTATTTTTTGTTCAACTAGGTAAATGGTGCAGAGCACTAGGGACTCAATTGAAAACAATTATAAAAGTTCAGGTTCTATTCAACCTGTAACAAATTGTTATACACCCCTAGTTAATTATAGATGTTGCTTCATTACTAGTGCAAGAAAGACTGAAGAGATTCATGTTTGCTTACATTAAAGTGGAGAGTTTTTCTAGCTCAAAACCAGCAAAAGCAGATGTCGGGTAAGTTCCTCCACTAATGAAGAAATACTGCAAGTTTTACAAACAACAATTTAATTAATTATTCATATGCTATTAAATCTAAAACCAACAAAAGCTAGGTACCTGCAAAGCACCCAATCCCAATCGTCCAGATGGTTCAATGCTGAAACATAGAGTCTCTGACCTTTCCCTGCGTTTATCAAATAGAAAGCAAAACCAACCCTATTCTATACACATCCCCTATCTTCAATCGCCTTTCTGCTAGCCCCATCCTTGTAAATTAATCTAATTTGTGCCTCCCTTCACACTCCAGCCACAATTTTCAACATCAAATTACACCTCTAGTCTTACTCTTAAATATTCGCATATCTAGAAATAAATGGGATAAAGATAAAACCTTTCAAATTGGCTACAAATCGAAGCCAAACAAGTGCAGCGGCAATTAGAATAACGTTCCTCTGGCTCTTCACGATGGATTCTGGTGGCGGAGATGCTCGGATGGACTGCGTGAATTAGAATCATAGCTAGGGCAGGTCTCATACTTCCAATAACATCCATGATAAGAAGGGCTTGAGAAGTCAGTCGAGGCTAGGGATCGTAAGTAGGAGGACCATGAGAAAGAGAGAAAAAAAATTAGGTTTGGCTAAGTGAGGCTAGGGAAGGGGAGGGAATGATGAAAGGAAGGCGCCAAACCAAATTTTGACATTTCATAAAATATATCCTTTCTAAATAAGTTCCCTCTCCTTTTTTTTTAATTCTTAAATTTCCCATTCCCATATATCTTTTCACATTTTAAACTTTTAGGATTTTAAAAACTTAATCCTTGATAATTTACTTTTCAAATTAAACCCTTGAAATTTAATTTTTACATAGATTGAGATCCTAACTAACGGTTTCATTAGTAAAACCTTTAAATAAAAACTTAATGTGTGTGAAAATTAAAAATCATATATTTAATCCTTAAAAAATTAAAAATTCAAGGATTTAATTATATGTTTTTTAAATACGTTCCGATATCTCTTTCTCTCTCCTCTTCCCTCCTCTCTCTTATTTTATTTAATAAAAATGTAATTCTAATATTTTAGTATGAAAAAATAACAATATTTTTTCAAGAAATATAAAAATAAAAATATTAAATATATAAAAGTATATTTTTAATATTTAAAATAATAGCATTATTAAGAGTAAAATTAAATTTAGATACAAAGTTACACTGAGAATAATATTTTTAAAATAGTAGTATTTTAATATTTATATTTTTTTATTCAAATTATACAGAGGGAGGAGAGAGAAAGACATGCTGAGAATAAATTTTTAAGTATAAAAGTATATTTTTAATATTTAAAATAATAGTGTTTAAGTGTAAAATTAAATTTTGTATGTTAAAATGTAAACATGCTAAACTTTAGGTATTAAAAATATCAAACATTTATGAATTTTTTTAAAATTCTTACAGATGCAAAACAACGTGGGTTTGCATCTATTAAAATTAAAACAAATGTTTTACGTAAAAAGTGTTTCAATTTTCGTATATCAATTGCAACACTTCATGAATAGTGTTTCAAAACATTAGAGTTAAGTTAGTTTAGCATAATTGCAACACTTTATAAAATGTGTTGCCGTAGATCAAATTAAATTCTATAAATTGCAACACATTAGAGGCAACACAAGTATTTAGTGTTGCAATACCATCTATGGTGTAGTGTTTATTAAGCTAAACCTTTTTAAACTACTTTACCTTGGTCCGACTAAAGTGATTACTTAAGATTCAAGAAAATCACTCGAGTAATTAGTTTTAAACTTTCAATTAATTAATTCACTTTGGTACGACTCAAGTAATTAATCCAAAGAAGCATTAATTTTTCTTAGTTCCAAACCTTCGATTTATTACTTCATTTTGGTCTGGCTCAAGTAATAAATCTAAGATCATAATAAGATTCATGAAAAACATTGGAAAACCAATAAGCCACACTAAATGGTCATTATGTCCAACTTATGAGTTTCGATTAATCAATTTAATCACGGTCAATATAAACGATTAATTATATTCAAGTTGGTTTGGTCCATCTCCAATAAGCATTAAGAATTATAAGTTAGTTCTTAAAAGGATAAACATAGCTTAATTAGGTTAAACATGATTACTATATAATTAAGGTTAAGATTTGCTTTTAGCCTTAGTTAAGGGGGGTTTTAGCCCATGATTAGATTAAAACACACTTTAGAAAGATAGATAATATAGTTCATAGTAATAAAAGAGATTAAAGTTTAGAAGAAACTGTAATGACGATTACCAAACAGACTTTCTCAGTGACTTGAAACTTACTTTTATTGGATGAACTTTTGCACAAACAATAAGTTGAGAACAATTACAACACCAAATCTAAGTGATTCTTGAAGAGAAGAATTAACAAACTAACATGAAGAGGGGGAAGAATTAAGCCTAAGCTTGGTGTGCCTTCAAATGGCTCCCATAGTCACATATGCTTCCAAAGACCAAGTCTTCTTATGTCCCCTAACCCCCTTAATATTCTAAATTAAGCTTTAAAGAGGGTGGTGGTAGACTTTGACAACTTAAAAGTTGAAAATTTGTGAAGGTGAGAAAGCAATCTTAGGCTTCAACAAATACATCAATTTGTGACAATATTTTGAGCCTATTACACTTCGAATTTGGAGATGACTATTATAAGTAATTTTTCATCTATCTTTTAGCTTTCCAAAATATTTTGAATCGCCTCAATCCGAGTTTGTATGAGAGAGTTACGATTAAAATACGAAAATGTGTCAAATCTTCCAACAATGTGAACAAAGGACTTTACCCTTACAGTAACCACCTCGACGAGGTGCTTTTAGTGCTCGACAAGGTGCAAGAGTTAAAGTGAAAAAACTTTACTTTATTCCCACCTCGATGAGGTTGGGATGCACCTCGACGAGTTGTAGGAACTAAAGTGAATAAACTTTATTTATGGCTCCATTTCACTTCCGAATCCTCGTCTTAAGCCCCGACTTTGGTTATTTGTAATGAAACATTGTAAAAACGCCTGAAAACACATGAAAATGACTTAGATAAAATGATGAAAGTATATGAAAAATATCATTAAAACTTATTAAAATGGTATCAATAAATAGTAATTGAGTACGAAAAATGTTATAAATTACGAGGATAACAACACCCCCAAACTTAAGCTTTACTTGTCCTCAAGCAAAAAAAAAGTTGAAAAGAATATCGTCGAATAAATTAATGTAAGGACGAGAATTATTTTAAATGAAAATAGGTAAAAATTCTATATTCAAATTTCAGACTATTGTTTTTGAACAAAATTGATTTATTTTTACACTCTTGTTTTTCAAATGGACATTTTTCATAATGTTGAATAAAATTGAACCAATTTAAATACCTTATCCGGAAGTCACTCTCACGGTCAACTGTTTAGGGTATTGAGTTTTTTGCTCAAGTCCTGATAAAAACACTAACTATTAAACATTTGCATGATCATCCAAATCTTTACCTAATGCGGCCGACTATAAACACGATCAAAAGGTCTTTTATGGATTGTAACATTGGCTGGGGGTAAAGGTGTGGAGAATGAGAAATTTGTGGGTAGATAAATTTATGGAGCAATTATTTTAAAATATGTGATAGATTCGCAAGAATTTTGTCTTTTGGCAATTCAGAATCTTATTTTTGTAAGAGAAATCTCTCCTTTATTATTTTGTATATACATGCATACATATATTTATTTATATATGTGTATATATACTATATATTTATTTTTTCTTATATATATATATATATATATATATAATACGAAATATATAAAAATAGAGAGATATAGCTGTCATATATCGATAGAAGTATTTGTCTGAATTTTATATTCATTGTGAATCATCAACATCTCTTGAAATTAACAAACGTATCAGTTACTAATTAGCCGTAAATTTAAGAGGAAACAAAATGGTATTTATGAAGGGAATGTGGTTTGCAACATGGTGAAATGAATGGAACGTCTAGGCTCGAAGGGGTGAACAATGGAGAATGTGGTTAAGGTAGGCTACTATTTTGAGTTTGATGATGTATGGGTAAAACAAAGAATGCCTATGACATCTCTTATTTTAAGCTAGACGCGTGAGGTTTTGACCGGTATTTGATGCAAAATCTCAAGTTTCGTGTGATTATGGAACACTTGTGAAAAAAAATTAAAGCATTAGTAAATGATTTTAAATTAGGCTAAAAAACTCACTTTGAATATGGTAATGTGTGTCAAATAACTCAATTTTATTCCTCAAAATGAAATGTCGATGTGTTAAAGGCTGAATGTAATGAAAAATTTTACGTGTTCAAAATAGTTAAAATTCGTTTACAAAATTTAAGATTTTCAGATAAAACTTCATCCTATCAACATTTAACATTACTCAAGATGCATTTGGTTTATGCTTTGTTTGGAATAAAATAAAACTGAGAATGAGGATCATTTATTAAAAACTTCAAATTATATTTTTATTTTTTATTTTTAAAATTATTTCAAAACTTATAAATATTTGAACAAATAAATAAAAAATTACGAAAAAGCATAACATAACCAACAAGTACTAAAAGCTATCATTTACTCTCATCCTCCGTTAGTGTAGCATTTAGTCTTGAAATACGAAAAATGACACTATTAAAGGAAAAAGTAAAGGATAGGAATATCCGTCTCTATGGAAACTTCCAGTTGTCTTGACTGGCATAATGAGCCATGAACTGATCCATCCTCTGTAGAATATGGTCTTACAGTTACTGGTACGTTAATTCCAAACTCTTTTTTTAAATTATTTAATAAAAACTAAAACTAAACAAATAAAAACAAAATGAAATTTTAATTTTTTTATCCAAACTATATTATTTCTTATATATATTTTTTATTTATCCCGTTTTAATTTTATTTAATGAAAATGCAAATAAAAACAATTGCTAAAATAAACAAAAATATAACGAGATAAAAAAAATTAGACTGCCTTCCAATAAGTGTTAAATTTAAAGTCGTTTAGTTCGAATTATACTTCCTTTTTTATGTGAACGTATGAAGTCATATGAGGAAGCCAAATTATTTGATAAAAATCATGTAAATGCACATTGAATTTTTAGATTGAAGATAATTTAACAAAATCCACGGCATAAATTTGAAAAAACTTATGTACGAGTTTCGATTTCTCCCCTTTTGACTCGTGTGGCAATTCATATAACACATAAAATTCTTGAGCTCGAACTCCTCTATCGTAGATTTTGTTACCAAAATTTTCAACTCTTCACTTTTTGTCAGACGGTCATCATTCTTCACTAATATTGGCTCTCAAGATTTATTGAGAAAATTATCATGATGAGACTCATCTAAGATAAATACTTCAATATGATCATTTGAATCAAACTCTCTAATTGATTTATCTACAGCCAAGTCAATTAGTAGACCGTGTTTAATGCAAATATCTCTTATTAAAGTATAGGAACTATCATGTTGATTTCCTTTTGAAGAAATAAAATCAATCATTAGTCCCTCAATAGTCTTTTCTTCACCGCCGATATGTTGTGGTGAATTTGCACCATCATATTGATATTCGAACCATGAATTTTCTGGTTCGTATTCCTAATTTGAGTAGCATGAGCTGAAAACTTTTTATGTCGATGAATGTATTCCCCATGAAAAATCATTCATCGCCATTCTCTCAAAAGAATCATTCAAGAAAAAAAAGGTGAAGAAAAAGATCCAAATATTTACAAAATTTTTTAAATTAATGAAGTTCGACTAGATTAATATTACAACTCAACCATCCCCGGCAACGATGCCAGAAACTTGATGTGTATTTTAAGTATACATACATGTGAAGACAAGTGCACTTTAATCGTGTATCAAGTAATAAAGTGAAAGTAGAGTATTGTTCCCACGAGGATGGTGATTATAAGTACTACTTTTTTTTGCTTACTATCTATTATTTAAACAATCGAAAGGTAGAGTTTGTTGGGTGACCAAATTAAGACATAATCAACAAGTGAAATAAAAATTACACAAATTAAATGAGAGATTACTTATAATGGAAGAAACTAAGGCTTTTAGCTTCACTTAACTTCTTTGCTTGGTAATAACACTTAACCTTTTTCAAGTTGTTTTATCCTTTTTAACATGACAATTTTTCTTATTAACTAATAGATTATCGAGATTGGTTCTAAACTCTCAATTAATTACTTTACCTTGGTCCGACTAAAGTAATTAATCTAGAGAAGCATTAAGTTTTATTAATCTAAACCTTTTTTTAACTACTTTACCTTGGTCCGACTAAAGTGATTACTTACGATTCAAGAAAACCGCTCGATTAATTAGTTCTAAACTTTCGATTAATTACTTCACTTTGATCCGGCCCAAGTAATTAATCCAAAGAAGCATTAAGTTTTCTTAGTTTCAAACCTTCGATTTATTACTTCACTTTGGTCCGGCTCAAGGAATAAATCTAAGATCGTAATAAGATTCATGAAAAACCTTAGAAAACCAATAAGCCACACTAAATGGTCATTAGGTCTAACTTATGAGTTTCGATTAATCAATTTAATCACGATCAATATAAACGATTAATTATATTCGAGTTGGGATTTGGTCCATCTCCAACAATATTAAAAATCATAAGTTATTTCTCTAAAGGATAAACATAACTTAATTAGGTTAAACGTGACTACCACACACTTAAGGTTAAGATTCGCTTTTAGCCTTAGTTAATGGGGGTTTTTAACCCATGATTAGATTAAAACACACCTTATAAAGATAAATTATGGAGTTCATGGTAATAAAAGATATTAAAGTTTAGAATAAACCGCAATGATGATTGTCGAACAAACTTTCTTGGTGACTTGAAACTTACTTTTATTGGACGAACTTTTATACAAACAACAACTTAAGAATAATAACAACAATTACAACAGCACATACAAGTGATTCTTGAAGAGAAGAATCAACAAAGTAACATAAAAAAGGGGGAAGAATTAAGCTTAAGCTTTGGCGTGTCTTCAAATGGCTCTTAATGTCTCCTTTTATAGTAGAAAGTCACATATGCTTCCGAAGACCAAGTCTTCTTATGTCCCCCAACCCCCTAGTCCTCTAAATTAAGCTTTAAAGAGGGTGGTGGCAGACTTTGACAACTTAAGAGTTGAAAATGCGTGAAGGTAGGAAAGCAATCTTACGCTTCAACAAATACATCAATTTGTGATAATATTTTGAACCTTTTACACTTCAAATTTGGAGATGATTTTTATTAGTAATTTGTTCATCTATCTCTCAGCTTTCCACAGCATTTTGAATCGCCTCAATCTGAATTTGTATGAGAGACTTACGGTTAAAATACGAAAATGTGTAAAAAATGCCAACAATGTGAACAAAGGACTTTACCCTTGCAGCAACCACCTCGACGAGGTGCAGGGGTTAAAGTGAAAAAACTTCACTTTGTTCCCACCTCGATGAGGTTGGAATGCACATTGACGAGATGTAGGGACTAAAGTGAATAAACTTCATTTATGGCTCCGTTTCACTTCCGAATCCTCATCTTAATCCGTGACTTTGGTATTTGTGACGAAACCTTATGAAAATTTCTGGAAACATATGTAAATGACTGAGATACACAAAATGATGAAAGTATACGACAAATATCATTAAAACTTATTAAAATGATACAAAAATAAATAGTAATTAAGTACGAAAAATGCTATAAATTACAACGATAATGGAGTCCGCTTTCTTTCCCTTTCTTATTCTATACCTTATAGAATCCCTACAGGGGACCGTGAAGCCAATTAAGGTAGAGTCTTATGGGGTATACTGAAGTGGATCACATTTTTCAAAAGGATTAATGAGTTGTTTTTTTATGTATGCTATCATTTGGGACTATTTCCGGTGTCATTTATGGGTGGCCGACGGATCCATCAGCCACGCCAATGGTCCTGTTGGCCACGTTGACGATCCTGACAACCACAATCAAACAGTCATGGTGATCGGGCTTATTTATTTTATTGTACAGTAACACAATTTAATTCTGCTTCTTTCCTTTGCTGATTATCATTTATTTTTTATTTGTTGTTTCTTTGACTGCTTTAATTTAGTTTCTTTTCTCGGCTCAGTTGGGTGTAAAAGGAAGCAGTGAGGATATATGGTGCAATTAGGGGAATCTAAAACATAAAATGGTAAATATGGAGAGTGATATTGATCCCCAAGTCATCCAAGTTAACCCGCCACATCAGTTGAAGACCTGAGAATGCCCAGTTGTATCTTGTGTTATGCAATTTCACTTTTACTTCTTCATTTTCATTTTAGCTTCATTTTGCTATTTATTAGTAATGACATGATTGAGAAAAAATGAGTTGAAATAAAGAGCTAAGTTTTCAAAAACAAAGCGAGACTTTCTTAAAAGAATTTTAAACTTAAAGGGCTTTGACAGTTAATCAGGTTGGTGTTTGAAGTGTGTTGAGTAGGAAGCCGGTGGATTCACCATGTGTTTTAGGGTGCTTGATGTTGAAGGGATATTGACCTCCCCTAAGACGTACCAAATTTCTCAAACCCATTTGCTTCCCGCAAGGAATCTCAGTAACATTTCTTATATAAAGTGCGGGTGGCGACTCTTTTACTCCGATAAGTGGCTTATCTGAGCATGTCGTGTTCTTAGTGGGCCCTGAGCCCACATATCTCAGTATATCAATTGACCCCTTATTTGACAGACATGTCAACAAGATGCAGGTCCTACATGTGGCGACTCTTCCAGGAATGGAGAAATTGATTCTGATAACATTTCAAGTACATGAATTTAAGGTTATTGTCCATATTTCCTTTTTGTATGCATTGCATGACATGTACAACTCCTTATGAGAATTGGGGCCATAACTCTTCAAGATTCCAATCGATACTTGAATGAGAATTGGTGTTAATTCTCCCTTGCATTAAGTGTCGGGCTATCTCATTCCACTAGATATGGATGGTTCATCACTTTTAACAAAGTCCCAATCTGTGTCCATGTTCAGCCCACATATACTGACCCTTAAATATTTTTTGATATGATGTATGTGTGATTTGTGTCCTCCTTTTATTTGCTTGTGTCATGCCAAAGTGTCAAATCCTTTTCTTAAAAGGAAAGGAGGTTATAGTCTAGTTTAAGCCAATTCAAGGACGTCCATGAAATATGTTTTTACGCATAGTTATATTCCACCCAATTTTTGAACCGAATTAAGTAAGGTAGTATAAATTGTGTCATAAAAATGAGACTAAATAGTTGTCAATGGTTTGGAGAACAAACCTCGGGTTTATGTGTCAGTCACTAAGATAGTACATTTTGGATTTGTGACAATTAAGATTCACATCTTTTGATATAGTTTTTGTCCAATTCAAAGACGTTGAGAACCCCAAAAGAGATTTTACCTCTTTTTACTTATTAAGGGCATTGGATTGAACTTGACCTATGTCAATATGATGTCAAATTGCCTTTTTTCTAATCCAAAATGAACTATATTAGTAACATTACACGTAAAGTTAATGTTAGCAAATTATTGTCAACTATTTTGTTTTGGGTCTTATGACATGTTTTTATCCTAGTTTTAGTTAATTTATGTTCAAAAGACGAGGCTTGAATACATCTTGTCCTTACTAAACGTACTATTGGACCTCTTTAGACTTGAGTTACATTATGCTCTAATTTCCAATTTGATAGTTTTTGAAATGGCACGAAGCACGTTAAGGGAGAAGGTTTCATTTTCTTTAATACAGTATATGCTACACTCGAAGACTTTGTTTTCTCAAATTGAGGCTTTCTGTCTCCTATAGTTGAAAAATAAACAAAGTTAAAGGTTGGCATAAATTGTCTTAAGAGAAAATGAACATACTTTTAGGTATAGTTTTCCCACTCCAAAAAAAGAAGGAGAAAGCCTAGTGAAAATTTCAACTCTATGCTAAAAGTCCTCTTATGACATAGGTGGAATGATCTATCCCAAAAGAATATGGTTTTCTTGAAATGATTTATTTTATGTCCAAATCTGGATATTTGTTCATAGGAGGTTTACAACTCCAAACATGGTTACGAATGTGTCTCGTAGATTAAATCTTGAATGGCATGTTTTAAATAAAAACCTTAACCGTTACCTTAGTCCATATCATATCCTTTCGACACATTGTTGGAATGATTCACAAAACCTTTGAGGTTGATATGATCTAATTTAATGGTGGAAACAATCATAATTTCTTGATCTATGTTTTACATCGCTTTTGAGAGATATGCATGAGCCAGTTTCGTGTATCCCCTATTTATACAGCCAAAACAAAAAATCCTAAGGGATAGACTTAGGCCAATATGTGTATGGGAGGAATAAGGTTGGAAGGATTAATGTTGTGCTACATGTTATATACGTGTGAACTAACCGTTTGTATACTAACCCCATGCATTGTACCAATAATCCACTAGACATAACCTGTTTCCAATGAGAGTTCGAAACCAATGGCATCTCAAAAGACTTTATAAGAGTACATTTCCCATGTCGATGCACGATTTAACACCTTTATGGACCAAAGGAGAGTGATGGTTGTAGAAGTACGAATCGCCCTGAATGAACAGAAAACAACAGTAGAAGGTATGGTAGGGATGCACATGGATTCTCTACTAGAACGAGTTTAGAAATTGTCATTGGTTTAAATAGTCGAACGAGAAACAGATCCCCCACAACTGATAAAGAAAAACATTGGGGCTGAGGCTCAGAAAAATGAGGGTAAAACCTAGCTCGAGGAAATGATGAAAGCTATCGTGGATATTACACAATCTCTAGTTCAATACCAGCCCAATGGCAAGTATTATCTCGGTCGGGATGTCTCTCCCCAAAGGAAGAACCTTCTAGATTTGAAGCGGTTTAGCGGAAAAGGGGATTCTATATATCATGTCCTCTAGTATATGACGTTGATGCATGTTACCTCCTTCAGTAGGGAAGAAATCATCGATCTCTTTAGCTTATCCTTGAATGGCTTTGCATTTGATTGGCACCACTCTTTACCACTATCCACAAGGAACCATATGATTCAGGCCTTCTTAGACCAATATTCCCACAAGGATGAATCTAGTAAACTTGGTAGAATTAGAGAACATCAAACAAAAACCAAAAGAGCTCTTTCTAGGAATAGTAGGAAGATGGAGAGTCAAAGTAGCCATGACAGAAAGCAAGATGGGAGATATAGAGTAGGTACAAATGGTCATTCAAAACTCTTTGCCCTTTATTAAGAATGGCATTCAACATGCTAACATATTAGATTTCAAAGAATTGTGTGAATGGGGTCGTACAGTGCATCCTAACATGGAGTATATAAGTCACAAAGGTAAGGAGAAAGTCACAAACCCCGCTAAGGCAATACCATCCAATAAAAGGAAATTCTCTACTTTACTCAACCCTTATCTGAAGTGTTCAGGAGTCTACAAATGCATGCCAACCAGTAATGACTTAGCCTCTACCCAAGATAAATGTAATGGATACTGAAATTTCCACCAACGATATGGTCATGATACAAATAATTGTACTGGGTTGAAGCATGAGATTCAAGACCTTATTGACCCATGAAGGATAAGTGATCCAAATTCTCCCTGCAAGAGAATCCTCCAGCAATGCCTAGAACAGTGAAAATTGAGAATGAATCAAATTAAGCCGAGGAAGAAGTTCTCGAGATCGAGGAGAATAATGAAACAGAGGCACCTAAAGCTTCTTGAAGTAGGAAAACATGGAGGATTAAAATTTTAGTCTTTTGTTTTCTGTCTAAACATTATGAGCTATTTTATTTTAATTTCAATAAAATTTGTTTTTGTAGATTCTCATCCGCACCACATATCAACATTTGACATTCACTCATTTGAAACACTTCCATTTTTATCATGGCACAGAGGAAAGTCCTAAAATATCATGAGAAGTGTTTCTTTGGCCCTACAATGATAAGCCAGACATGGATTCATCAAGCAAAGAGTTCTAAGCTACTTACACACGAAGAAATTCGAGCAACAACTGATAGAGTTCAATAAAGAAGAAAAAAAGAGGTAGATATCAAGCCCAAAATTATGCTAATGTCAAACACTAGGATTTCAGTGAGAATGTCACCTCCAATTCCAAAAGGGGCACAGTTACACGGGTACGCCATTCAGATTGAAGTATGAAGGAGAAATCGACCCATAGATGACAAATGACCCTAGTCCATGAGCAACAACATGGTTTAGATCCATGATGATGATCCAATACTATAAAAAAATATGTTATAAAGTTCAAGGACAAGCCAAGGAATCCTTCTCATGTAAATTTAAAAAAAAGAAAAAAAATCTCGATAGGTTAAAAATCTGCAAAGGACGACCTATGCAACAATAAAGGACTTCCCAATGAGTGAAAACCTGCAAAGGGCGTTCATTTGAAAATTTTGGGAACAAAAGTGAGGAAATAAAAAAGTTGAAACATGAAAACCTGAAAAGGCACACTTTAGTAACAGTGGTTATGAATTCGAGCAATAAAAAATTCAATGTATATTTTGAAGGAAAATAGACAAGCCTAGGCATAGCGGAATAATAAAATTTTATCTATTTTTATCTATTTCCCTTTTCCAAGATCTGTTAATTGTTATTTCATATAAAGAGGGATAGAAAGTAATACCTTTATTGAAGAACTATCTACCGTTGCAAACGAAGTACCCACAACTTGTTATTATCAACTCGTGAACCACGAACGTTTGATTCAACACAAAACAGAACTAACAGTGATCAACCTTTAATAAATAGTAATCGCAATTATTGCCTCTAACAGAAATCGATACGGGATCAAAGAGGGAGTAAGAAATAAAGTAAATTAGCCGAGACGAAAGACGGAACGGTTCCTCTTCTCCTTCTTATGTGTTAGTCGAAATTCATGGGTTAGGGAGTCTACTTATAGGCTTCTCTAAACCCTAATCCCAGTTGTGTTAGGTAACTAAATAATCAGAATCTTATTCGGAATAGGATTACTAATTAGATAATTAAATAAGCACTTTAATATTATCTAAACAATAATTAATTATATCTAGATAATTATTAATAATCAAATTAATAATTTAATTATTGTTAAGGATAATTAATTAGAGTTTCAATCACATAAAAAATTCTAATTAATATTATCAGATAATCCTTTAATTTAATTTATAACCATAATCTAATTATAATTATTAAATCAAATTAATATCCCTATTTAATATATAAATTTCGGCCCATGCACTATGTCTCACTAATTTACATTTTCGTCCTCCGATTCCAAGTCCCATATGCGACCCATTAGGTTCTTTATTGCCACTAGCCGTATATATCCTTTGAAATTATTCATCACGATTAATTCCAACATATATATAACGGAATACCGTCGCGAGCTGTTACTAGCAGAACCTATGATATTCCCCCAGAGCAATTAAGAATCAGGTTGATAACTGACGTTAACCTTTCTGTATTAGGTACAGTATAATACGATTCTTCATCAACTATATCCTATCGGTCAATTCCTTATAATCATGGAATGTGTCAAGGTTACATATAACGAAGAGTCTGGTTTTACTTGTACAGGTTGAATTCACTCTGAAAGGATAAGTTAAGTGAAATGTTCATTTCTACTCTTAACTGTATCACCTTGCAAGGATTTCAGTCAATTCACCACAAGCGGCCATTTGGATATATCTCCCACTTATCGGGAGTGACGAATGCTCAATCTGACATTAACTATTCTGCAATTACTTTGTGTGATACCCAACCCTGCTCTCACACACCCTAGGCTCTCACCTATTGGATCTTGCTCGCACAGAATCAAAGTATCAGACTCCATAATCCAGAATCACTAATTAACGAATGTTTGAGTCTGAGGATTAGTTATACCAACTAATACCAATGAGATGAACAGTTGACACATTAGATAAATCAATCCACTCTATTATCTCAAGACGGGTCCCAATCCTAATGAACTCCTTCACCGGATCCATGTAACTGTCTAGATATCTGAATATCTAAAGCTTGTGAGATCAGCTTTCTGTCTCGACAGAAAACACTGTTACATGCAAGTCTCAACAGTAATATGCCAACCCCTATAACATATTACTTGACTTAGGTTTACTTTAAGTCTATTGGTTCTATTATCAAGTACAGTCTCACTTCATGCTTGTATGAACATTTTATAACTACTTAAATAAACTTAGGGTTACTTTCTTTATGAAAGATTTGTGCCTTTATATATAGTTACATTTTAATGTTATATATCCGATTAAACAAATGATCAAATAAACAATTTATTCATTAATATTAATATCCTAAAACAATTGTCTTTAGGACACTAAACTCCAACATTCTCCCACTTGGACTAAAGCCAATTGTTCCTGAAACTAATACCAGAAGAACTAAGATGTCTATCGTGAGCTCTTTGTGGTAATGGCTTGGTCAACGGATCTGCAACATTGTCCTCTATGGGCACCTTTTCTATTCTTACATCTCCCCTGGCTATGATCTCTCTAATGAGATGATATCGCTTGAGATAATGTTTGGATGCATTATGAGACCGTGGTTCCTTTGCTTGTGCAATGGATCTATTGTTATCACAATACAGAGTAATGGGATTCACAATGTCAGGTACCACTCTTAGTTCTGTTATGAACTTCCTAATCCAAACAGCCTCCTTTGCTGCTTCTGCAGCTGCGATGTACTCTGATTCAGTTGATGAGAAAGCAACACTTCCTTGCTTGGAACTCTTCCAACTAACTGAACCTCCATTTAGGATAAACTGGTATTCTGATTGGGATCTATAATCATTTTCATCAGTCAGATGACTAGCGTCTGAATATCCTTCAATTTTCAATTCTCCTTGTCCATATACGAGGAACATGTCTTTAGTTCTTCTAAGATACTTAAGAATGTTCTTGACAGAAATCCAGTGATCAAATCCCAGATTCCCTTGATATCGGCTCGTCATACTCAATGCGAATGCCACATCAGGTCTAGTGCAAAGCATAGCATACATGATATAACCAACCGCGCTGGAGTAAGGAATTACAGCCATGCGATTCTTGTCACTGTCCATTTTAGGACATTGACCATTTGATAACTTGACACCATGGACCATTGGTAATTTACCTCTTTTCGATTCATGCATGTCAAAACGCTTTAGGACTTTGTCAATATATGTAGACTGGGATAGTCCGAGCAGTCTCTTTGATCTATCCCGATAGATCTTAATCCCTAAGATGTAGGCTGCTTCTCCCAAGTCTTTCATGGAGAAATTACTCGATAACCAAACTTTTACTGTTTGCAACATTGCAACATCGTTTCCCATAAGTAGTATATCATCAACATATAGTACTAAGAAAACGACTGAGCTCCCACTTGTCTTCTTGTAAACACAAGCCTCCTCTGAGTTCTGTTCGAAACCAAATTGTTTTATGGTTTCATCAAAACGTTTGTTCCAGCTTCTAGATGCTTGCTTGAGTCCATAAATGGACCTTTGAAGTTTGCAAACCTTGGTTGCATTCTTTGACGTGAAACCTTCAGGTTGCATCATGTATACATCCTCAAGTAGGTTTCCATTTAGGAAAGTTATTTTCACATCCATTTGCCAAATCTCATAATCAAAATGAGCGGCAATTGTAAGTAATATTCTGATGGATTTGAACATGGCTACTAGAGAGAAAGTCTCGTCATAGACAACAGCTTGCCTTTGACGATATCCTTTCGCTACTAACCTAGCTTTGTAGGTACTAACCTTTCCATCCATGTCTGTCTTCTTCTTGAAGATCCACCTGCACCCAATGGGTTTTATCCCTTCGGGTGGATCAACCAAAGTCCACACTTGGTTAGTATACATGGAGTCCATTTCAGAATTCATGGCTTCAAGCCATGCTTTAGATTCTGGACTAGTAAGAGCTCCTTCGTAGGTTTCGGGTTCATCGTCTAACATGGGAACCAGTTCGTCATCTCCCACTAGAAAACCATATCTAACCGAGAGTTCACGAATTCTTTGAGACCTATGAGTGGGATATGACACTTGTGTTTCATCTAGTGAAAGGGGTTCGGGTTCAACTTCTTCCGCGTTTTCCATTCCGTCGATAATTGCCTGCGTGTGGGTCAGATTCAGACTTGTTGTCTCAACCACGCCCCACTTAGGTTGGGGTACGCCCCGCGTGGTTGAGCCTCTGATGTTCAATAGCTAGAATCATGCCTTTGACGCCCCGCGTAGCTTGGAAAACGCCCCGCGTACCTGAGCTCCTGAAACTTTAGATTGAAGAATTGCTCCTTTACGCCCCGTGTACAAGTGGAGACGCCCCGCGTGGTTGCTTCTATGCCCCGCATATGCGTTTTACTCCTTAACTCGTTCCTACGAAATACAATTCTCGAGAGCCGAGTTAGCTTGACGTTTATTTTTCTGAAATTAATCAAAAACAAAGGAAATTAACCAAAAGCATAAAATTTATTTTTATTTTGTTATTTGATTAAAAACACATTATTTTTGTAATTAAACTTACTTATTTAGTCCAAAATTAAACCGTAAATCACGCTAAAAGATAGGGACAAAACGTCCCTATCAACCTCCTCGGACTTTAAAGTTTTGCTTGTCCTCATGTAAATAAAATCGAAAGACAAGGGATTGAGACAATTGAGAAACAAACCTCCGGTTGGTTTTACCAAGTGTGTGATTTCGAAACGACGGTTTTACAAAAAGTTTTCGACAAGTACTTACGCAAGAGAATGAGTGACCAAAACTTATTTGAAACCTCCATGATCAAACTTAATAGGCAATATTAATAGGGTTTGATTATCTTTTGAGAACTCGATTGTACCTCACCAAGGGATTTCACTCTTACGCTCAAACTTTGGTGGGTCGGTGTTTTTGCGCTCTTCTTTGTACTTACTCGAAGTCACTTTGAGTTTGCATTTTCATCCGGGTTTTTCCTCCTATATTATGGTTTAGGCAATATTAAAAATGAACCCGGAGGGGGGTTGTAATGTGGGTGGCTTTTTTAGCGGTTAATTTTTAGAAACTCGAGTCCAAATACCATTTTGATGATCGCATTGCTTTTTCATTTTGGCCTTAGCAAGCTTGTAAAATATAACTTGAAATTGCTTGGGTGGAGCTTGAGAATGCCTTTTTGCTCTTTATTTCTGCTTCATCTGCTCTTTTTATTTGAGAGCGGCACAAAAATGATTTCGGAGATTTATTGTGCTTACTTGTTAAGGCCGTTTCGGGTGATTCCGATGCAATTGATTTTATCAGTATTGAACAAGAGGAAAAAGGGTTAAATGTTAAAAGGGTTTTAGCAAAGAAGTCGGTTAATAGGCTCGAGGGGGCTTCCTAAAGGTTTATGAAAACGAGAAAAATAATTAAGAAAGGAATTAGCTTAAGTGGGTCTGTTTTATCATCTATTGCCCTTCTTACCAAAATAAGTGTACTTGACCCGGTATTAGATGCAAACTCTATGAGTTGAGTGAAGTCAAAGCTCTCGAAATATTGTGAAAGAAGTGGAGTTCTCGTACGAACTCTTTTAGGCTAAAAAATACCTCACATGAATTTCGGGTTAAATTGTGTACTTTCAAGGTCTCGTAAAATTTTCAAAGATCCCATTTTTATTGCCTTTTTAAATTTCATTATAGAGGTAACTTATGGTTTAGAACTCAATGCTTTTGTTTAGTACGAACCTTGGCTTTGCATAAATTCCATAACTTCGAAATCAAGACTTAAACTTCTTAATTAAACCGATCCTTTGTGTTTTGACGTATTTACCTTTGACGACAAATAACAGAACTTTTAATTATTATCCGTAGAAGGTAGTGTCCCGGGTAATTTATGAGCCAATAAGTTAGTTCAATTTTTTTTTGTTTATTTTATTTTTGTTTTTGTTTTTGTTAGTGCAAATCAAACTGTAAGTGCGGGGTTGCATGGCCCTCCGCGTGATTAAAATGACGTGTATTCCAAAGATGTCGCAAAAGAAATGAAAACAAAAACAAAATGAAAAATAAAGATGGAATTAAAGGGAAACAATGACCTTAGAGGTCTGTTCTTACGCGAGGCGTACCCAAGGGGGCGCTCCGCGTAAGAGGTGTATTTTGTGTGATTTTTAGGCAGAGACTCGGATACGCGGGGCGTAGACAAGGGTACGCTCCGCTAAACCGAGTGGAAAGCCGTTATGTAATGGAGAAGGTGGTTCACGCGGGGCGTAGATAGGGGTACGCTCCGCGTAAACCTTATTAATGCAAGTAAAAATAGGAAATGCGAACACGTAAACAACGAGTTAGGGCAAAATAAAACCGAAGCGCGGAAAATAAACGAACAAAACACAAATAGAGACCGAAGGAAAGTGAAATATATATTAAGATAAACGAAAGAAAATAAAATACAATAAAAACACGAAAAACAAAACAAGAAACGGAAGACATAAAAACGGAAAAGTAAGAAAAAGAACTATGGTGGCGGAGGGGGCGGGTTCCCATGGATGTTGAAGTGGGTGAAGAAGGTGTTGGTGAAAGCGTCGAAATTTGCCCGGTCCGCTTGCCTTTGGGCCTCGAATGTGTCGAAGCGAGTGGTAAGGGCAGCTTGGTCCATGAGGCGATGAGCTTCGAGGGTGTCGAAGCGGGTGGCGATGTTGGCTTCAAGGGTGTCAAACTGGGAGTTGAAGTGGGCCCGATCTTGCCTTTGGTTCCCCTCCAAAATGTCCAACCGGGCATAGATCGATTGGAAGTCGGGGTTGGGGGGTGGGCTAAAGTTGAGGCCAAAGTCCGAGTCCCACTCGTCGTCCGTTTGTTGTTGTCCCGCCCCCGAACTTTCACCCGGACCGGAGGGACGACGTTTGAGGGGTTGGAAGGCATTTTTATCCAATGGGCGGGGGTCATAGTGGGGAAGGTGATCAAGGGCAGTGGTGCCAAGGGCGGAGGAGGCATAGATGATGATTAAGTGCCCCAACCCGAGTTTGGCACACTTCTGGGAGGGCATTTGGTGGAGCATGGTGGCAACAAGGTAGGAAAGGTCGAAAGTAAGGCCATTCCCGCTATAATAAAGGGCAAGAACCTCGAGCTGGTTGACCTTATTGGCCTCGCATTTCCCTGAGAAGTAGTAGTTGATGAAGCGATGGAGGAGGTAGAGGACGGGATCGCGGATGCTACCCGTGTGAAGTTTGGAGACGTCATAAGTGTCCGACCCGGTGATGGTCATCCAGAATTCGCGGGCAGAGGCATCGGTGGGCCAATGGGTGATGCCGGCATCCGTTTGCATGGTGAAATGGGTGCGGATCCAAGCCGTGTCGATGGAATGGGGTCGGTTTTGAAGGCGAAAGGTGAAGAGCGCAGCACCGGGGACACTGTTAGAAGTGAGGGAAGTGTAGAATTCTTGGACCAACGATGGGTACACGCAGCGGCGTGCACAAAAATGGTCGTGCCATCCGAGGGTACGAAGGCGATCCTCGAAGGCACGACCAATATCATAATGATCGAGCGCGCTGAGGTTGATGTAGGGGAGAGCCATGACGGTGGAAGAGGAGATAGTTTGGTAGGTGACCGCCTCCCCTTCAGTGAGAATGTGAAAGGGGGCGCGGTATTGGCAGGTGAGAGGTGGTGTTTCCTCTCGTTCGGGGTCCTCGCGGCGCAACCCGGACTGCTGTCCGTTTTTTTATTATAATTATATATATATATATATATATATATATATATATATATATATATATATATCAGTTTTAAAACGTTTTTCAGAAAACAAGAAAACCTATTATAGATTTTCCGTTTTATCTTTAGCATTAATAAAACTAACTTTTATCAATCTAACTATAAAACTAATAGATTTTGTTATAATGATTATCAATCAAAATTATTAGGAACATATGCATAAACTATTTTAATTAACAATTAATTAAAACTTATTTATCTTTAGAACTAATTAATCAAAATAGTTTTGTTAATTAACCTAACTATAAATATTTATTCAATCTGATTCAAAAACCTTTTAATTTTCATATATGAAATAACGGATTTAACGCAGGCTCTGATACCACTGATGGAATTTAAGGCTAACATATGGCAGCGGAAATATAAAAATTTTAACCTTTTTCCATTAACCCAAGATCCGTTAATTGTTATTTCATATAAAGAGGGATAGAAGGAAATACCTTTTGATGAACTATCTACCGTTGCAAGCGAAGTGCCCTCAACTCTTACTCCGAGTTCACGAGCACAAAACAAACACAACCCAAAATCAAGTTAGATATCAACTGTATAAAAGCAATCAAGAATAGATTGCCTCTAATCAATCAACACAAGATCAAGGAATAAAAGAAAGAGATGAAAATCAATTGAACGGAAGGAAGCGGTAGACAATCTCATCCTCAAACTTGTGGGTCGAAATTCTCTCTCTCTCTCTCTAGCTAGGGTTGGCCGAAATTTACATAGGAGGGGGGTATAAATACTCTCTTGTATCTAAACCCTAGTTAGATAGAATTAGGTTACTGAATAAGAATTTAATTCGGAATATAATTCTTATTTATTATCTATTAATATATCTAAATATAAAGATAATAATAATAACCTTATAGGATAATAATAGAAGTAATTTTAATCTCATTAAACCTCCTAACTTATTTATCCTTTTATTAATTTAATTCACAATCATAATCTAATTAGAATTGTTAAAATCAAATTAAATTATTTATGTATTTTCATACATAAAATCGCCCCCCTCTCTCTACTGGGCCTTAGTGGACTCAGTTGGGCTTTCATTAATTAATTAACATCTGTTTCTCTTTTGGGCTCCAAGTCTTCTGTGTGACCCATTAGGTTCTTATTGCTTCTAGCCGTATGCAACTATTAAATTAATTTTCACAGAATTATATTTAATCTTTGCATAACGGAATGAGTACGTGAAATCTGATTAGCAAATCCGAAACATTCCCCCAGAGCTATAAGAAGACAGGTTGATTCTGTCGTTGACCTTTCTGTATTAGTTACGGTATAATTCGATCCTTTATCAACTACATCCTTGAACTGAATCTTATGACTATGGATAATGTCAAGTCACATATAGCGAGACGTTCATTTTACGTGTACAGGCCGAGTCAACTCCAATTAGATAGGTTAAGTGAAATCTGTATTTCAAGTCTTAAGCTATCACCTTGCAAGGATTTAGAGTCGAGTCTTCCACAAGCGATCCTTGGATGTATCTCCCATTTATCGAGAGTGACAAATGCTCAATCCAATGTATAATTGTAACCCCCATCCCGGATCACATTGAAAACACATAGAGACCAAGCAATTCTCATAATTAAGCACAAACACCAACATAACTACACAAATGCTCCTCATTTATTACCGTCTACCAAAATCTCATAACCCAAGAATTAAATAACCAACCAAACAATTTAACCCGTCAATAATGTTCACGTAAAATTGATTATGAGTGAGCTGCCTACTCAATAAGCATAATTAGGAATATTTATATATATACATATACACATGTAGTTCATATATATTATATATCATTAAATCATTAAATATATGACATCCCAAATCGGACTCTTTATTAAACATAATACCCTAAAGTTATTATATTTATTTTAAGGACCCTGGTCTAAACTTAAGTGAAATATGTCTAATGGTCTTATGGTGTTTAACATCAAAATAGGTATGCGTTATCGTCTACTCTTGCAAGACACACAACCTTGAGACTTCATAATATAAGTATTTTTTTAACGGTACTGCTATCGTCTAATCTTCCAAGACACAGTACCGAGTCCAATCCAAAATTTAATAACACCCTATCTTCATAATATAAGTATTTTTATAACGGTACTGCTATCGTCTAATCTTCCAAGACACAGTACCGAGTCCAATCCAAAATTTAATAACACCTTATCTTCATAATATAAGTATTTTTATAACGGTACTGCTATCGTCTAATCTTCCAAGACACAGTACCGAGTCCAATCCAAAATTTAATAACACCCTATCGTCTCCTCTTTCAAGACAGGTGTATGCGATCACAATATCAACAAACCTCCAGACCATTGTACCTATTCACTTAAGCTAGCTATTTATGTTTTGTTCTAACTCGAACATAATCCAACACAATTTCATAATTCATAATTTTCTGAACTTATATACATTCTCCCTTCTACCATGGTATAATTTCATAACTAATTATTTCGATAGGTAAATACATGAGCAACCCGATTTTAAGAGAAACAAAACCTTATATTAATAAATTCAACTATACAGAGAACATTTAAAATTTCACTCCTCAAATAAATATATGTATAAATAAACACAAATCAAATGATAACCATATACTCAATATTTATTTTATTATTCTATGACAATATATCAATAGACAATCACATAAATAGATAAATATATATAAACATAAGCAATTAAGTTTACCTCTCATTCCAAAAAGCTAATCAAATTATTCGGGTTTTAATTGACCCGTTACTGGCTTCCCGGAGTTTCACCGGAACGTGGTGGTCGGCCGTCGGAGGTTCGCCGGAGATGTCGGAATCGCGAACCGAGACTATCACGAGATAGCCAACGATCAGGGAAGTCCAAAATTACACTCCTTTCACTATTAAAACCGTCTAAAAGGACAAGATCTAACACTTTGCCGGTGAAAAATACCCGCTCCGGTTAGCATACTTTTTACTCGGAAAAATATTAATAGTGGTCTTAAAATCTTCCTCACAAAACAAGGAATTCAATAGTATAATTTTCGTTTGAAAAAGTGGTCGGAATAAGGAGTTATGAATTAAAAACGAATGGAAGAAAATAAGAAATCCAATATGTGCAGGGCAGGAAAAACGCAGCTGCCGTAAAAAAAAAAAAAAAGTAGTGCTAACCCTTCCCCCAAAAATAATCCTAAAACTAAAACTAATACTATTATAATAATAATAATAATATAAAAAGTAAATAAAATATTATTTAATATAGCCATGCTCAACTAATTTATTACTAACATGTTATTTATAATTTGTTTATATAGTATAATAAAATTACGAAATACTCTTTATAAAATTACGGATGTTACAATAATTATCCTGCAATTACTTCCTGTGATACCCAACGTCTGCCGTTCACACCCCAGAGTCATCTCTGTTATGGATCATGTTACAACAGGATCAAAGCATCACATTCCGTAATCCAGAATCACTAATTAACATTCCTTTGAGTCTGAGGACTACTTATACCTATTAATACCAATGAGATGAACAGGTGACAAGGATGAATCTACCCATCCTGTTATCTCAAGTCGGGTCCCCAATCCTAATGAACTCCTTTTCATTGGATCCACGTAACTGTCCAGATATCTGTATATATGAAGCTTGTGAGATCAGCTTTCTGTCTCGACATAAGACATTGTTACATGCAAGTCTCAGCAGTGATATGTCAATCCTAAACATATTAATTGACTTGGGGTGGTTTTAAGTTTATTAGTTTATTATAAAGTTTCGTCTCACTTCATGCTTGTATGAACACTTTATAATCACTTTAAACAAACTTATGGATTTCCTTTTATTAGACTTTATTTAGTTCTTAAAAGGGATTGCCTTTATATAGTTATGAAACCATATCTCATTAAAACAAATGATATAAAGAACACTTCATTTACATTAAGTTTGTATCCTAGAACAATTGTCTATAGGACAATAAACCCCAACATACTCCCATTTGGACTAAAGCCAATTGTTTCTACAACTTATCCCAGTAGAACTAAGATGACGATCATGTACTTTCTGGGTTAAGGGCTTTGTCAACGGATCTGCAACGTTGTCCTCAGTAGGTACTCTTTCTATTCTCACATCTCCTCTTGCCACAATTTCTCTTATAATGTGGTATCGCTTTAGGTAATGCTTGGATGCATTATGAGACCGTGGTTCCTTTACTTGTGTAATGGCTCCATTGTTATCATAGTACAATGTAATGGAATTTACAATGTCAGGCACCACACCAAGTTCAGTAATGAACTTCTTAATCCAAACCGCTTCCTTTACTGCTTCCGCAGTAGCGATATACTCTGACTCGGTCGTAGAGAAAGATACGCTTCCTTGCTTGGAACTCTTCCAGCTGACCGCGCCCCCATTCAAGATAAATAGGTATCCTGATTGGGATTTAAAATCGTTCGCATCTGTGAGATGACTGGCATCTGAAAATCCTTCTATTTTCAGATCCCCTTCTCCGTACACTAGGAACATGTCTTTAGTCCTTCTCAAGTACTTAAGAATGTTCTTGACGGCATTCCAGTGCTCGTCTCCCGGATTACCTTGGTAACGACTCGTTATACTTAACGCGAACGCTACGTCAGGTCTAGTGCAAAGCATAGCATACATAATCGAACCGATTGCGCCGGCGTACGGGATTACAGCCATGCGTTTCTTATCATCTTCGGTTTTAGGACATTGATGATTGTTTAACTTTACTCCATGTACCATGGGTAAGTTACCTCGTTTCGATTCAAGCATGCTAAACCGCTTTAGCACCTTTTCGATGTATGTAGCTTGTGAAAGACCAAGCAGTCTTCTTGATCTATCTCTGTAGATCTTTATACCAAGTATATAAACTGCTTCGCCAAGGTCTTTCATGGAGAAGTTACTTGATAACCATACTTTTACCGACTGTAGTAGAGCTATGTCATTTCCCATTAATAATATATCGTCCACATATAATATCAGAAATGCAACTGAGCTCCCACTTGCTTTCTTGTAAATGCAAGCTTCTTCGCAATTTTGTTCGAAACCAAATTGTTTTATGGTTTCGTCAAAACGCTTGTTCCAGCTTCTTGATGCTTACTTGAGTCCATGAATGGATCTCTGAAGTTTGCAAACCTTGTTTGCATCCTTTGATATGAAACCTTCAGGTTGCATCATATATACATCCTCAAGCAGGTTTCCGTTTAGGAAAGCTGTTTTCACATCCATTTGCCAAATCTCATAATCGTAGTGAGCGGCAATAGCGAGCATTATTCTATTGATTTGGAAATAGCCACAGGAGAGAAAGTTTCGTCATAATCAATTCCTTGTTTCTGACGATATCCTTTCGCTACTACCCTAGCTTTGTAGGTGCTAACCTTTCCATCCATGTCAGTCTTCTTTTTGAAGATCCACCTGCACCCAATGGGTTTTATCCCTTCGGGTGGATCAACCAAAGTCCACACTTGGTTGGTGTACATGGAATCCATCTCAGAATCCATGGCTTCGAGCCATGCTTTAGAATATGGACTGTTAAGAGCCTCTTCGTAGTTTTCGGGTTCGTCGTCTAACACGGGAACCTCATCATCATCTCCCACTAGAAAACCATATCTAATTGGGAGTTCACGAACTCTTTGTGATCTACAAATGGGTGGCACTTGAGTCTCATCTAATGTGACTGCTTCGGGTTCCTCAACCGCTTCTGTTGTTTCAGTCGGTGTTTCTTGTTCTTGAACTTCATCAAGCTCAATCATGCTTCCCTTTTCTGTTTCTTCGAGAAACTCTTTCTCTAAGAAGGTTGCGTGCTTGGATACTATTACTTTCTGATCATCCGGATGATAGAAGTAATATCCCATAGTTTCCTTAGGGTGTCCAATGAAGAAACACTTATCAGATTTAGAATCTAGTTTGTCTGACACTATGCGTTTGACAAATGCTGAACAACCCCATACTCTCATGAATAAGAATGTGGGTTTCCTACCAACGAACAATTCATATGGTGTGGAACTAGCGGATTTAGTTGGTACTCGATTTAGGGTGAAGAGGGCAGTTTCTAAGGCATAGCCCCAGAATGTCTTTGGAAGTAATGCTATGCTCATCATGGATCGTACCATATCTAGTAAGGTACAGCTCCTCCTCTCGGATACACCATTGTGTTGTGGTGTATAGGGAGGTGTCCATTGTGAGCATATCCCACATTCAGTTAGATAATTCAGAAAATCATCTGAAAGATATTCGCCACCTCGATCGGATCGAAGTATCTTTATTTTCTTTCCTAATTGATTTTCTACTTCATTTTTGAAGCATTTGAATTTCTCAAAAGCTTCGGACTTGTGCTTCATCAAGTAGATATAACCATATCGGGTATGGTCGTCTATGAAGCTTATGAAGTATCTGAATCCTCCTCTTGCTTGGACTGACATAGGACCGCATACATCAGAATGTATTAATCCTAGAGTGTCTGATACACGCTCACCTTTATTGCTAAAGGGTGTCTTTGTCATTTTACATTTTAAACATGCTTCGCATGTTTCCAATGATTCAGGATCAATTGAATTTATAAGCCCATCTTGATGTAGCTTAAGCATACGTCTTTTGTTTATATGGCCTAAACGATAATGCCACAAGTAAGTTGAATTATCTAGCTTATGTCTTTTGGTATCAATTGCGAAAACAGAAATTTTGTCATCTAGCACATAAATCCCATTTTGTGATATTCCTGAAAAATAGAAAATCCCATCTCTATAAAAATCGCAATGTTTGTCTTTTATTGAAATATGAAAACCGTCGTCAACAAGACGGCTAATCGAAATAATGTTACGAGAAATTTCTGGAACATACAAACAGTTCCCTAATTCTATTACAAGCCCAGAAGGCAAACTCAAAGCATAATCTCCAATGGCGAGGGCGGCAACTCTTGCTCCATTTCCTACTCGCAAGTTTATGCTTCCTTTCTTCAATTCCTTAGTCCGTCTGAGTCCCTGAATATTCATACAAATATGAGATCCACATCCGGTATCTAATACCCAAGATTCAGACTGTGAAATTGTATTTATTTCAATATAAAACATACCAGATGTTGAAGTCCCGGCTTCTCCCTTCTTGAGGGTAGCTAGGTACACCAAACAGTTTCTTTTCCAATGCCCTTCTTCACCACAAAAGTGGCACTCTCCTTTGGGCTTCTTCACTTCCTTTCCCTTTGTTTCGGTGAGCATGGCCCCCTTGCCCTTCTTAGGGTGGTTTGGATTGGGAGAGTTCCCTTTCCTCTTCTTTGATCCTTCAATAGCAAGGGCCGGTATCCCCTCATTTTCTTTCATATTGGGCTCGACTGTCTCGAGCATATTTGCAAGCTCTTCAAGAGAGGTTTGCAAGCCACTCACTTGGTAGTTCATGATGAACTGTGAGTAACTCTTGGGGAGGGACTGAAGAAGTAAGTTTACACTTAGTTCATGATCCATCGCATCTCCAATACTAGAAAACTTGGTGATAAGGCCAATCATCTTGACACAATGTGCCATTACAGATGTGCCCACCTGCATCTTGCATCTATATAACTGCTTTGTTATCTCGTAGCGTTTGCACCGAGTTTGATTCACAAACAACTCTTTCAGGTGCGCGACCATAGAATATGCATCCATTTCTACATGTTGCCTTTTCAATTCCGGTGTCATTGATGCAAGTATGATGTCTCCCGCATGATCGTCATCAGCCTTATGCTTCAAGTAAGCATAAAATTCTTGGTAGGGAGCACCATCCGCCGGGTAAGGGGGTATCGGTGTATCAAGTACATACCCTTTCTTCTCGAACTTCAAAACGATTTTGAGGTTGCGATACCAGTCGGTGAAGTTTGAACCATTCAACTTGTTATCGGTAAGTATATTTTGCAGATTGGTGTTAGTCATGATTTTAAGAGTGTTTTAATTTAACCTGGTAGTGAGAAAGAGTAAACGTATGTTATTCATTTGCTTTCAAATACATCAATCTAAAATTATAGGTCTTTTGATTCATTTTAAATTGCTCCCACTATTTTTCCAAATTAATAGTCCTCCATATTAATTCGAAGAATTTCAAAAATCCTTTAGTGAGCCAGGATCCTAACTCCTGAGATTTCACCTTGAGTTTGCCCAACAAGCTAGTCTCATTTGTTAGGTAGATTTATGTAATCAATCACATCTTTAATGTGATTCCTAGGTTATTGGGTTACTAACCACATTAGTAACTAATATGCTATTCATATTAATCCCAACCATATTGCCCATTAGTCTATGATAACATGAGTTGCTCATCCAATTATCATAATCTAATTTAAGCATTACCTCATATTCATGAAAGAACGATTTTCGATAATTCAGGTGTTACCATAAGACCCCGAGCTTGAGTTTGCTCAACAACCCAAAGGCCCCCAATACTGCCGGCTGAATTATAATATTAGGGAGGGGCAACCGATTTTAATAACTTGCTTATTTACTTAACTTTTAATTAGTGAGGGATTTTTATTTCAAGTCTCATAATCTAACTTAGTCTTGATTTGCTTTAGCATACATCAGACACATACATTGGTGTTATGGACATATTATCTAAATTATTCCGTCGAGCCAGAGACGGAATAAAAGGCCAAACCTATGGAAATGCTAACTATTACATATTTCTCTTTAGGTCCTCCGTCTTCTCCATGGCGCCTCGAAATTACATATTAATTTCTATACTACTAAAGAAAACTTCAATTAACTTGAAGGGAATTAGATGAGAGGAGAAATTACAATAGATATTAGAAAGGCAGGACTCGCAGGCCCTATTTCAAAAATACCAAAAGACTAAAAGAGGGTCCAAATATGTCCATAACTCCAAACATGCATAGACTCAATTAAATAAATTTAATTGGTTGATTACATAAGTACTTTATGTAATATTTAGGTTAATCACATTAACACATCAAATTAACTTTCATCCAATTTTAATTCTCACAGTTTCGTATCTTCTATATTAACCTTTTAGATTAATACAACTATACAAAACTTTAATTATGCATGTCCCAATTATTTTGATTTCAATTCATTTAATACTTTTGATTTACAAATAAGTAAAACAAACTTTTAAATAAATTTTTCATTCGATAATCAAAACATAAAACTATTAATTTCTGAAACATATATATATATATACAAATATATTTAAAACTCAGTTTTATTTAAAAACAATTTTAAAAATAAAATAGAGGTCCTCTCATGTCGGGCCCGCAAAAAGGGACCCGAGACTCACGGCGCCGCCGCCATTTGGCAGCAGCGCCGCGGCGCCCAGCCGCCCACGGTTGCTGCCGCGAGGCAGCAACCGTGAACAGCAGTTCGGGTTGCTGCCTCGCGGCGCAACCCGGACTGTTGTCCGTTTTTTATTATTATAATTATATATATATCAGTTCTAAAACGGTTTTAAAACGTTTTTCAGAAAACAAGAAAACCTATTATAGATTTTCCGTTTTATCTTTAGAATCAATAAAACTAACTTTTATCAATCTAAGTATAAAACTAATAGATTTTGTTATAATGATTATCAATCAAAGTTATTAGGAACATATGCATAAACTATTTTAATTAACAATTAATTAAAACTTATTTATCTTTAGAACTAATTAATCAAAACAGTTTTGTTAATTAACCTAACTATAAATATTTATTCAATCTGATTGAAAAACCTTTTAATTTTCATTTATGAAATAACGGATTTAACGCAGGCTCTGATACCACTGATGAAATTTAAGGCTAACGTATGGCAGCGAAAATATAAAAATTTTAACCTTTTTCCATTAACCCAAGATCTGTTAATCGTTATTTCATATAAAGAGGGATAGAAGGAAATACCTTTTGATAAACTATCTACCGTTGCAAGTGAAGTGCCCTCAACTCTCACTCCGAGTTCACGAGCACAAAACAAACACAACCCAAAATCAAGTTAGATATCAACCATATAAAAGCAATCAAGAATAGATTGCCTCTAATCAATCAACACAAGATCAAGGAATAAAAGAAAGAGATGAAAATCAATTGAACGGAAGGAAGCGGTAGATAATCTCGTCCTCAAACTTGTGGGTCAAAATTCTCTCTCTCTCTCTCTCTCTGGCTAGGGTTGGCCGAAATTTACATAGGAGGGGGGTATAAATACTCTCTTGTATCTAAACCCTAGTTAGATAGAATTAGGTTATTGAATAAGAATTTAATTCGGAATATAATTCTTATTTATTATCTATTAATATATCTAAATATAAAGATAATAATAATAGGAGTAATTTTAATCTCATTAAACCTCCTAACTTATTTATCCTTTTATTAATTTAATTCACAATCATAATCTAATTAGAATTGTTAAAATCAAATTAAATTATTTATGTATTTTCATACATAAAATCGCCCCCCTCTCTCTACTGGGCCTTAGTGGATGATGCGTGTCACCTAGTAGCGTCGTTTTCTACGACGAAATATGTGTATTACGATAAGTGCGTTATGACTATGGATATGGTCTTTCTAAGTGCTTTGTATCTACTAGATACCACTACGTAGGGGCAAGTGTACCCCGTCGTATCAAGTAATAATCCGGTTAAGACCGGGTATCGAATCCATGGGATTTATAACTGCAAGTATTAAACGACTCGGTTTTATACGTTATTTAAGCGGTGAATACTTTAAGGTTGGTGTGAGACACAACTACAAGCTACTACTAACTATGTGTGAGGCGAATTTATATAACGAAACTCTATGGAGTGATGTGAATGCGATAAGTTACAACTATGACAAATAATGACTTCTAATGTTTATACGGTTGAAGGTTTGCTCGTGCAAAGACGACTACGTGTAGTATAACCGACCCGTGAACTACTTAGACTACGTGGTTCCTAGTCAAGGCGTGTCTAATGCTTGGGACCAGAAATTAGGGCCCGTAAGTTCCGTGGCTTGTCAATTCCTACGGTTTCCGGTTTGTCACTTCCGGTAAGGCAACACCTATATGAATCCCTAAAGATAGCCCGAATGGCGTCGGAAATCGCGTTTTCCTACACAATAGTCAATTATGAATGTCAAAACAAGCAACAAACATCAACACATATATAGAAAAGAAGATTATGAATCATAAATTATAAATATGGAAAGTGTAAATATGAATTACAAACAAGCCTAGTACATAGGATGAGATCAAGCTAATTAGCAAGTGTAAAGGGAAGAATCCACCCTCGGAACTAGCTAACCGTACTCAAAAGCCGTCTCTAAGGTCTTGAATGGTGGAGCTCTCGAGCTTGGTGTGCGGAGATGGAGCGGAACTTCAAGGAAATGCCGGTAGCAACGGATAAGCTCTCGAGATGGAAGAGTTTAGTTACACAAAGCCTAAAACAAACCTAAACTACAATAATCAAAACAAGTATAGTTTTTGCTCTCTCTAGTTGTGTGTTTTTTTAATGGGGTTCAAGAGCTTCCTATTTATAAACATCAAGCAAAGGGCAAAGTTGTAACTTCATAAGGAACAAGTATGGAGCAACATTATTTGGTGCAGAAATCCCATGACACGCCCCGCGCAAATGCTCATTCCGTCAGAAATCTCCTGCATATGGACCAATTCCATGTCTAATTGTCTCAAACACGCCCTGCGTAGCTGGAGTACGCCCCGCGTGTTTGAGTCTCTGAAGTTTTATTGCTTGAATTGGAGCTTTTACGCCATGCGTGGTTGAAACACGCCCCGCGTAAATGAATGTCTGAGCTTTTATCATTCAAGAACTGCCTGATACGCCTCGCGTATATGGTGGTACGCCTCGCGTACCAAGAGTTGACTCAGGGAGACAATTTAGTCTGACTTTCAGGATTAGGCCAATCATTTCCGACATGTGTCACACACCTCGCGTAGGGTGGCATACGCCCCGCGTATGCTGAGTCAATTCCACATGGCGTCCGTGGATAAGGCAATTATTGCTGACACCATGTTTCACGCCTCGCGTAAGGGGTGATACTCCATGCGTATTTGAGTGGATTTTCGCTCCTTGCTCGTACCTGAAATACAAATCTTGCGAGCCGAGTTAGCTTGACGTTTTTATTTCCTAAACTAATCAAAAACACAGAAAATTAACTGAAAGTACGAGATTTATTTTTATTTCTTTATTTTATCAAAACACTTTATTTTTATAATTAAACTTATTTATTTTATCCAAAATCATCCCGTAAATCACGCTAAAAGATAGGGGTAAAATACCCCTATCAAACCTCCTCGGACTTTAAAGTTTTACTTGTCCTCAAGTAAAAGAAATCGAAAGACAAGGGATTGAGAAAATTAAGAAACAAACCGAAGGTTGGTTTTGCCAAGTGCGTGATTTCAAAGTTATGGTTTCATGCAAAGGTTTCGGTAAGTACCTACGCAAACAATTGAGTACGAAACTTGTTTGAAACCTCCATGATCAAGATTAATAGGCAATATTAACGGGGGTTGATTATCTTTTGAGAACCCGATAGTACCTCACCAAGGGATTTCGCTCTTACGCTCAATTTTAGGTGGGTCGGTGTTTTAGCACTCTTCTTTGCACTTACTCGAGATCATGTCGAATTTGCATTTTCATCCGGGTTTTTCCTCCTAAAATATGGTTAGACAACATTAAAAATGAATCCGGAGGGGGGTTGTAATGTGGGTGGCTTCTTTGGTGGTTAGTTTAGAGAAACTCGAGTTCAAAAATACCGTTTTGTGATTGCACCGTGTTTTTGTTTATTTCGGCCTTGGCGAATTTTACAAAATATACTTCAAAATTGCTCAGGTGGAGCTTGAGAATGCCTTTTTATTTTTATCGTATCCTTTGTTTTGATAGGGGCACAAAAACAATATTTTGAAGGCTTATGGTGCTCGTTTTTTAAGGCCGTGACTTTTTCCGAGTGATTTGGGTGCAAATTGATTTTGTCGGTATTCGAACAAGAGGAAAAAGGGTTAAATGTTAAAAGGGTATTAACAAAAAGGTTGGTTAATAGGCCTTTCAAGGGGTTTCCTAATGTTCAACGAGAAAAATAAATTAAGAAAAATTAGCCTAACTGGGTTCGGTTTATCATCTATTGCCTTTTTACCAAAAATAAGTGTACTTAACCCGGTATTGGATGCAAATTCTATGAGTCGAGTGAAGTCAAAGCTCTCAAAAAATTGTGAAAGAATTAGAGTTCTCGTACGAACTCTTTTAGGCTCAAAAATACCTCACAAAGATTCGGGTTTAAATTGTGTACTATCAAGTCTTCGCTAAATTCTCAACTATCCCGTTTTTATTGCCTTTTCAAAATTCATTATGGAGATAACATTTGGGTTAAGACTCAATGCCTTAGTTTAGTACTAACCTAAGCTTTGCACAAATTCCCTAATTTCAAAACCAAGACTAAAATTCTTTAATTAGATCATCCCCTTGTGTCGACGTTTTTTATTTTTAATGACAAATAACGGAACTTTAATTAATTTCCGAAGGAGGGGCGTGTCGGAAAAATTTAAAAGAGTCAATAAATTAGTTTAACTTTTTTGTTGTTATTAAATTTTTATTTTTGTTTTTGGTAGTGCAAACCAAACTAAGAGTGCGGGGTTGCACGTCCCTCCGCGTTATTTAAAATGACGCCTATTCCAAGGGCGTCACAAAAAGAAGTCAAAACAAAAACAAAAATAAAGGTAAGGAAGGAAAAGAGGACCCTTAGTGGTCAGGGGCCCTACGCGAGGCGTGCGCAGGGGACGCTCCGCGTAGGGTAGCATTTTTATTGCGTTTTGAGTCAGAGACTCAAATACGCGAGGCGCAGGGATAGGGCGCCCCGCGTGTTTGAGTTTCTGAACTTTTTTTAAGGCGGATAATGCAGGGTACGCGGGGCGTACCATGGGGTACGCCCTGCGTGGTGTTATTTTAAACAATAAAAACAAAAATAACGAAAGCACAAAACACAAACGGAACTTAACGATTTTAATTAGAAACAACATCGTACATTAATAACATAGGAAATAACAAAAGAGCATACATAAAGAAAACATAAAAAAGAAAAACGGAAACTATGGTTGTGGTGGAGGCGGATTGCCATGGATGTTGAAGTAGGAGGCGAAGGAGTTGGTGAGGGCATCGAATCGAGCATCGAGATGAACCCGATCCTCCCGTTGTTGTGCTTCGATGGGGTCGAAGCGGGTGTTGAGGGTGGCGAATTGGGAGTCATAATGAACTCGGTCCCGGCGTTGGTTATCCTCCAAGACATCCAACCGAGCATAAAGAGCGTTGAAGTCATGGAGGGGTGGAGGACTAAAATTGAGACCCATACTCGAGTCCGAGTCACCTTTCGCATTGGAGTGGGCCGCCCCCGAAGTCTCGCCCGGGCCGGAGGTCGAACGCTTAAGAGACTTAAAGGCGTTCTTCTCCACGGGCCGAGGCAAAAGGCTCGGGAGGCGATCGAGGGCAGCTTCACCGAGAGCGGTGAGGGTGAAGATGGTGACGAGGTGGCCAAACCCGAGCTTGGCCCGCTTCCGGATGGGCGTAGAGTGGAGGTGAGCAGCCACGTGATAGGCGAGGTCATAGGTGAGCCCATTGGCACAACAGTAGAGGGCCAACAGTTCGTGCTTGTTGACCTTAGAGGCCTCGGACTTCCCCGAGAAATAAAATGAGATGAAGCGGTGGAGAAGTTGGAGGATAGGGTCGCGGATGAGAGATGGGCGGAGGTTGGAGACGTGATAGTCATCGGACCCGGTAATGGAGGTCCAAAACTCATGAGCGGCAACGCCGTCGGGCCAACAGGATGTGCCCCCCTCCGCTTGGGAAGTGAAATGGTGTTGGAGCCATTGAGTTTCAATGGAGAAGGGGCGGTTGTGGAGGCGGAAGTTGAAGAGGGCGGCTCCGGGGACGTTGTTGGAGGTGAGGGTGGTGTAGAACTCCACCACTAGTGACAGGTACACCCGCCGATGCGTAGAGTAGATGTCGTACCAACCGAGGGCACGGAGGCAAGCTTCGAAGGGAATGCCCAAATCATATTGATCAAGCATGCTACGTTGGATATAGGGAAGCTCCATGATAGTGGCGACACAAAGATCTTCGTACCTTTGGGCCTCCTCCTCAGTTAGGAGATGGAAAGGAGCCCGGTATTGGCGGGTGAGTGGTGGAGTTTCCTCCCATTCGGGAGGTGGAGGTGGTTGTTAATTTTGTGTGGAACGAGAGGATCGGGCCCGAGTGGACCGTGGGGGGCGCATGTCGGCGGCTCTTTTTCGTGCCATGGCAATAGTGAGGAATGGAGAAGGAGTAGAAAGAGTGGGAGATGAGTGTTGGAAGAGTTGGGGTAATGAGTGAGGGAGAAGAAGGGAAAAAGGGAAGGTATATATAGGAGGGAAGTGGGGATCCAAGTGAAACTCGGATCCCCAAGAGGGGTACGCACGGCGTGAAGCAGTGTTAAGCCCAAAATATACCTAAAATATCATTAACATTTACATCAGTATTATTACAAATTTATGTTGTTTATATCTGTTTAGATTACTTTTACTCTCGAATATCTTTCTTTCTTGCAAGGTACCTAAATATTTGGTAAAATCCAAATAGGAACGAAAAAGGATCAAAAACAGAAGAAAAACCCTACCAAAGGAGTCAAAGACGACGTAAATCGAAAGCACCAAGTCGAGGACACGAACGAAAGCAAAGAAGTGAGAAAACTCACCGTGCCGCGACAGTGAATCCCCAACCCGCGGCCGCGACACGCGTGGTTTAGCCATTTCTCCCCTTCGTCCAACGTTCAACTTAATGCTACGTCATTCACGGCCGAGGATTCCTATCCTCGGTAAGTGCAGAAAATTTGCCAAAAGCATTTAACACATGCTGAAATCCAAGAAACGCATTCGTTCAAGTGGATAAAGACGTCCTTTCACAACGGACACGACTCTTAACCAACAGACACATCACTTCAGTCACAACCCTTCAACATCTATAAATAAAGAGTTGATAAGGAGAGAAAAGTTGTTGTTGGAGGATAATATGTTATGTTATGTTATGTAATGTAATGTAATATTGAGAGAGTTAGATTAGTGCAGAGTTTATGCAGAAACTCTGACTCAGAAAAGAGTCAGAGTTTAGATTTTATTTCTGTCCAAAGCAATATGCTGTACACACATTGTTTACTCAATAATAACAAGTTTAGTAGCATTTAGACATTGTTCCAGTTTAGTTTACATTTTGGTGGTAGATGAGATTATTCTCCATTCCAAAGATTCGGCGAGAAGAATTAGTAAAAGGATCCGCCCCTGAGCTTGACAACAAGGAAACCCAAGGAAGGGACTGATCATCCGTTCACTTGCACACCCTCGAAGGGTCCATGCGATTTCACTCTGTAAACTTGTATCAATTTATATTTCATCTAATAAAGTTCGTTCTATTCGATAAATCGTTATGCAGCACTTATGGTAACCAATCCAATATAAGTGAGGCTGGTGTTTTCATTAATACGCAGTTGAATTCAAAATCATTACAAGGAAACTTTGTTGAACACTTAGGCAAATTATCATCTCGAAAGAGTTTTAATTTGATTAAGGGCAACTATCCCGAAAGGGTTTTGTCGCGTTCAAAGCCAATTAATTAGAGGTTCCGTCATTTATTTCATCGTTATAATTTGTACAAAGTTTAAAGTTGTTTTCTTTGCTTAATGCAAACGAATACATTTATTTGTTTTTCTAAAAGTTCTAAACGTTCCTGTCTTGCAAATTAACTTTTAAATCATAAATAATTTCTAACATCTAAATACTTTAATCTAATTCTATTTCTAGCAATTTCAAAACCAAATCCAATTTCAAATAACGTTTATCTATATAATAAACCTTAAGTCGTATTTAAACTAAATTAATATAAGTTTTCGTTAAAAAGCGTTCTCTGTGGGTTCGATATTTTTATTACTACAAGCGAAACCGTGCACTTGCGGAAATCGCTCAACAAGCGGCCACGCCACGCGTATCCCACCTCTTGAGCGTTAATTACGCAATAGGGGCGCGATACGCGAGGCGTACATGGGGGTACGCCACGCGTAGTGCACCTCCTGCCCCTTTTGATGGAAGAAAAAGGCAGGGACGCGGGGCGTACAAGGGAGTACGCCGCGCGTAAAACGGAATGTGAAAAATATTTTTCGGTTTTTTTTTTTTTGAATTTTTTTAAGTTTTGATTTATGATGTTATTAATGAGGTGTTAATGTTTTTATGGTTTTTATGTTTAATTAATGTTTTTGTGTGTTTTAATTTGGAAATTAAGAGGGTAGTTAATGCAAAATTTATTATGGAGGGAGGTTGAGGTTTTGAATTTGAAAAGGTAGAAGTTGATTGGAGAGGAGAAGAGGTGGAGTGGAGAAGTGGGAAAGATTTTTTTGGGGAAGAGAAATGATGGGAGGTTATGAGGAAAAAGCTGCCATTTGTGATTCACAAGTCACCGAGGATACGCGCGGCGTACCCTAGGGTACGCCCCACGTGTTCCCCACGTGGTGCTTATTCAGGAGCTTCGAAAAAGATAAAGGGTACGCGGGACGTGGTTGGAGGGACGCCCCGCGTACCGTGTCTGTTTATTTAAGAATTAGGATCAGACACGCAGATACGCGGGATGTATAGGTGCGTACGCCCCGCGTATCACAAAATTTTTTTTTGGATTAAAGAGGGATTTGTTTTTCTTTTGGTTTTATAAAAATAATAGAAACTAAGCTAAAAATAAAAATGAAAGTAAAAATTAAAACACAAGCAAAAATAAAATGTAAAACAACAACTCAAAAAGGAAAAATTAAAGAGAAGAGAAAAGAACAAAAATTTATAATACATATAAACAAAAAGGTTCGAGTAATCCAAACCGATGCTACGTTTATAGTCGAAGTAGCTCGACTTTCTCACGCCGCGGCTTATTGCAAGGCGTCCGTGTTGGAGCTTGACGGGTCCGAACTTCCCCTATTCATGAGTGTTATTACTTGTCCGGATTCCCGATTCTTACCCCGCGGGTTTTGTTCAGTGTTTGCCGGGAGGGTTCCTAGTGGCCTTTCTTGTTGTTGACGGTTTAGGTGGGCCACCTGGCGGCTAAGATCCCTGCAAAACACTTCGCTATCGGAAAGACGGGTTAATATGTCCTTCAACAAAGACGTGACCGATTGGTCATGTACATTGTTGGAAGGTGGAGCGTTCCGATTACCGGGCGTGGCTTATGATTGCCCGAGCCCGTTTTCCCAAAATTCTTGCTCAAAGCCGGATGGGGGCCTCAACACATTATTATTATTGCCATATGACAAGTTGGGGTGTTGGTACCGAGGCCGCCAACCGTTGTTATTATTACTGTGGTGGTGATAGGAGTACAGATTAGGATTATACCTTGGATTTCCTCCTACGTAACTTACGCTCTTGATGTCGCCGGCGAAAGGGCTACCGGCTTGGCAGTTGAGTCCGTTGTGATCTCCACCACAGTGATTGCACATCAGGACCTGTGCACTTTTGTTGAGGCTTAGCTGGGCAATTAATGAGTCAAGTTTCTTATGTATCTCTGCCATGAAGCTTTTCGGAGCCTCTTTCTCCACAGCAAACATTTGGTGTCGCGACGGGCCGGCAAGCTGATCCTCTTGCCATTGCACGCTTTTCCTTGCGAGCTCATGAATGAGCTTGTAGGCCTCACTAGCTGACTTCCGAAATAGATCCCCACCTGCAGCGGAATCAACAGTCGCACGGTTAGTGGGGGTTAACCCGTGGTAAAAAGTGCTTACCAGGTCGTGCTTTGGGATGTCATGGTGGGGGCAGTTTCGGAGCAACTTCCGGAACCTAGCCCAAGCTGCATGAAGGGCCTCGCATTCCAATTGCCTGAAGAACGTGATATCGGTCCGTAACTTGACTGTTTTGGAAAGGAACACCTTTTCCAGCTCCTCCCATGACGTGATGGATCCCGCCTCCAATGAGTGTAGCCATTCCAATGCCTGTCCTGTCAATGAAAAAGGAAACAATTTTAGTCTCACAGCCTCAACGGGAACACCATTTTGCCGAGAGGTATCGGCACACATAAGAAATTTATCCAAATGTTCATTGGGGTTCTCATGGAGTTCCCCTTCGAATTGACCACATTGTTGTATCAGTTGGATCATGCTGGTTTTGATCTCGTATGTGTTGGCCGGGATTGTGGGAGCGACAATGCCATTACGATTTTGGGGACGATGCGGAGCAAGGATCTCCATCATCGAACGCGTATCATTGCCCCCGCGGATTTGTTCACGTTCGGCCTTTGGTTTCCGTTGGGTTGGTTGACCTCGGCGTTGGGGTTTGCCATTCTCTCTTTTCGAATCCTACAAAGAGTACGTTCAATTTCGAGATCAATAGGAATAAGAGGATCACTCCGAGATCGGGTATGCATAAAATAAGTGAAATAAAATATAATATTAACAAGAAAAGAATGTTGTTAGTAAAAGTATATATAAACAATTTATACAAAAAGAATGCTTAAACTAACAATAAAACGTTTTTGTCTAATATTGCAAGATGTTATAAATCCCTGGCAACGACGCCAAAAACTTGATGCGTGTCACCTAGTAGCGTCGTTTTCTACGACGAAATATGTGTATTACGATAAGTGCGTTATGACTATGGATATGGTCTTTCTAAGTGCTTTGTATCTACTAGATACCACTACGTAGGGGCAAGTGTACCCCGTCGTATCAAGTAATAATCCGGTTAAGACCGGGTATCGAATCCACGAGATTTATAACTGCAAGTATTAAACGACTCGGTTTTATACGTTATTTAAACGGTGAATACTTTAAGGTTGGGGTGAGACACAACTACAAGCTACTACTAACTATGTGTGAGGCGAATTTATATAACGAAACTCTATGGAGTGATGTGAATGCGATAAGTTACAACTATGACAAATAATGACTTCTAATGTTTATACGGTTGAAGGTTTGCTCGTGCAAAGATGACTACGTGTAGTATAACCGACCCGTGAAGTACTTAGACTACGTGGTTCCTGGTCAAGACGTGTCTAATGCTTGGGACCAGAAATTAGGGCCCGTAAGTTCCGTGGCTTGTCAATTCCTACGGTTTCCGGTTTGTCACTTCCGGTAAGGCAACACCTATATGAATCCCTAAAGATAGCCCGAATGGCGTTGGAAATCGCGTTTTCCTACACAATAGTCAATTATGAATGTCAAAACAAGCAACAAACATCAACACATATATAGAAAAGAAGATTATGAATCATAAATTATAAATATGGAAAGTGTAAATATGAATTACAAACAAGCCTAGTACATAGGATGAGATCAAGCTAATTAGCAAGTGTAAAGGGAAGAATCCACCCTCGGAACTAGCTAACCGGACTCAAAAGCCGTCTCTAAGGTCTTGAATGGTGGAGCTCTCGAGCTTGGTGTGCGGAGATGGAGCAGAACTTCAAGGAAATGCCGGTAGCAATGGACAAGCTCTCGAGATGGAAGAGTTTAGTTACACAAAGCCTAAAACAAACCTAAACTACAATAATCAAAACAAGTATAGTTTTTGCTCTCTCTAGTTGTGTGTTTTTTTAATGGGGTTCAAGAGCTTCCTATTTATAAACATCAAGCAAAGGGCAAAGTTGTAACTTCATAAGGAACAAGTATGGAGCAACATTATTTGGTTCAGAAATCCCATGACACGCCCCGCGTAAGGTTGTCTACGCCCTGCGCAAATGCCCATTCCGTCAGAAATCTCCTGCATGTGGACCAATTCCATGTCTAATTGTCTCAAACACGCCCTGCGTAGCTGGAGTACGCCCCGCGTGTTTGAGTCTCTGAAGTTTTATTGCTTGAATTGGAGCTTTTACGCCGTGCGTGGTTGAAACACGCCCCGCGTAAATGAATCTCTGAGCTTTTATCATTGAAGAACTGCCTGATACGCCTCGCGTATATGGTGGTACGCCCCGCGTACCAAGAGTTGACTCAGGGAGACAATGCAGTCTGACTTTCAGGATTAGGCCAATCATTTTTGACATGTGTCATACGCCTCGCGTAGGGTGGCATACGCCCCGCGTATGCTGTGTCAATTCCACATGGCGTCCGTGGATAAGGCAATTATTGCTGACACCATGTTTCATGCTCCTTGCTCGTACCTGAAATACAAATCTTGCAAGCCAAGTTAGCTTGACGTTTTTATTTCCTAAACTAATCAAAAACACGGAAAATTAACTGAAAGTACGAGATTTATTTTTATTTCTTTATTTTATCAAAACACTTTATTTTTTTAATTAAACTTATTTATTTTATCTAAAATCATCCAGTAAATCACGCTAAAAGATAGGGGTAAAATACCTTTATCAGTGGACTCAGTTGGGCTTCCATCAATTAATTAACATTTGTTTCTCTTTTGGGCTCCAAGTCTTATGTGTGACCCATTAGGTTCTCATTGCTTCTAGCCGTATGCAACTATTAAATTAATTTTCATAGTATTATATTTAATCTTTGCATAACAGAATGAGTACGCGAAATGTGATTAGCAAATCCGAAATATTCCCCCAGAGCTATAAGAAGACAAGTTGATTCTGTGGTTGACCTTTCCGTATTAGTTACAATATAATTCGATCCTTTATCAACTACATCCTTGAACTGAATCTTATGACTATGGATAATGTCAAGTCACATATAGCAAGACATTCGTTTTACTTGTACAGGCCGAGTCAACTCCAAATAGATAGGTTAAGTGAAATCTGTATTTCAAGTCTTAAGCTATCACCTTGCAAGGATTTAGAGTCGAGTCTTCCACAAGCGATCCTTGGATGTATCTCCCATTTATCGGGAGTGACAAATGCTCAATCCAATGTATAATTATCCTGCAATTACTTCCTGTGATACCCAACGTCTGCCGTTCACACCCCAGAGTCATCTCTGTTATGGATCGTGTTACAACAGGATCAAAGCATCACATTCCATAATCCAGAATCACTAATTAACATTCCTTTGAGTCTGAGGATTACTTATACCTATTAATACCAATGAGATGAACAGGTGACAAGGATGAATCTACCCATCCTGTTATCTCAAGTTGGGTCCCAATCCTAATGAACTCCTTTTCATTGGATCCACGTAACTGTCCAGATATCTGTATATATGAAGCTTGTGAGATCAGCTTTCTATCTCGACATAAGACATTGTTACATGCAAGTCTCAGCAGTGATATGTCAATCCTAAACATATTACTTGACTTAGGGTGGTTTTAAGTTTATTAGTTTATTATAAAGTTTCGTCTCACTTCATGCTTGTATGAACACTTTATAATCACTTTAAACAAACTTATGGATTTCCTTTTATTAGACTTTATTTAGTTCTTAAAAGGGATTGCCTTTATATAGTTATGAAACCATATCTCATTAAAACAAATGATATAAAGAACACTTCATTTACATTAAGTTTGTATCCTAGAACAATTGTCTGTAGGACACTAATCCCCAACATTAGGAAGTTAGAGTGAGTGTGAGGGAGGAGGGGGGAAGAAATAGGGTAGTTTATATAGGGAAGGGGTGGGAATCCAGGTAATTTGCGGATTCCCAAGGGTGTACGCGGGGCGTGAAGGGGCCACGCCACGCGTATCCCACCTCCTTACCAATTTTGGTCCAAAAGGGCCGAGGCACGCGGGGTGTGCGTGGGAGCACGCCACGCGTACCTTGGTCTCTGATCGAAAAGGAGTGGAAAGATGGATAGTACGTGGAGCGTGCATGGGGTACACCCCACGTGGAAGACGGGAAGGGAATCATTTTTTTCCGTTTTTGTCAAAGATGTTTTTAATTTTTATGGGTTTTAATGGTTTTTAAGTTTTTATGGGTTTTAATGAGTAATTAAGGTGGTGGTTAAATGAAAAATTAATTATGGAGGGAGGTTAATAGATTTTGAATTTGAAATGAAAGGAAGTGATTAGAGGTTAGAATAGGTGGAGTGGAGAAGTGGGAAAGATGTGTGGGGAAGAGGGAAAGCTGCCATGGGGAGTTGCAGTCCGCAACCCCCCTAGGATACGCGGGGCGTGCCCTATGGGTACGCTCCGTGTGCTTTTATTATTTTATTTATTGGCGAAGGATCCTACAAGTCTATGAACACGTGGGGCGTAGTAGGGGGTACGCCTCGCGTAACGTGCTTTGTAGCACCAGGAAATGTTCAGAAGCTCATCTACGCGGGGTGTACCGGTGTGTATGCTCCGTGTAGATGTTTGGATTAAAAATGAGATTTGTTTTTTCGTATTGTGGGTTTTATGATTTTTTTTACGTTTTGGTGTGTATTTAAAAATGTACGAAACGAGAAAACCGAAAGAAAATGAAAACAATTTGAAAGAAGATGAAAATACACACGAAGAAAAATAAAATTAATTTGGAAAACGTATATGATACATATAGACAAAAGGTTTGGAAAATGCAAACTAGGGCTACGTTTATAGTCGGAGTAGCTCGACTTTCGTGCGTGCGTGCTCATGGAGTCCGGAGATGTGTGGCTTCGCCATGTTGTGGGAAGGCTCCGCCTCGGTATATTTTCAATCGGTGGTCGTTCACCCGTTGGATTGTGTTGTCGAGACCTTGGATTTCTACCACTCCGGATGGGTGTGCATTGACGACCGTGTATGGTCCCGACCACCGACTTTTCAATTTTCCAGGGAACAAACGGAGATGGGAGATGTATAAGAGAACTTGGTCCCCCTTGTTGAACTCCCGAATTTGCACGTGCTTGTCGTGCCATTTTTTCATACGCTCCTTGTAAAGTTTTGCATTTTCATACGACCCTAGACGAAGTTCATCAAGGACATTGAGTTGAAGGAGATGATGTTCCCCTGTAACCTGCACATCAAAATTTAAAAATTTCAGATCCCAATATGCCTTATGCTCTAATTCCACCGGTAAGTGGCATGATTTCCCGAAAACTAATCGATAAGGTGACATTCCGATGGGCATTTTAAATGTCGTGCGGTAGGCCCAAAGAGCGTCATCGAGCTTTAGGCTCCAATATTTCCTAGAGGTGCTAACCGTTTTTTCCAAAATACGTTTTAATTCTCGGTTAGAAACCTCAACTTGCCCACTAGTTTGCGCGTGGTAGGGCGTGGATACTCAGTATGCAACCGCGTATTTATGTAAGAGTTGATCGAATTGACGGTTGCAAAAGTGGGAACCCCCATCACTAATGATAGCCCGAGGGGTCCCGAACCGAGTAAAAATGTTTTTCTTAATGAATTTTCCCACCACCTTAGAATCGTTTGAGGGCAAGGCAACGACTTCCACCCATTTAGAGACATAGTCAATGACCACTAAAATGTAGGCGTTGTTATGCGACTTAGGGAAAGGTCCCATGAAGTCTATCCCCCAAACATCGAAGAGTTCACAAACTAGGATTCCTTGTTGGAGCATTTCATTTTTACGGGAGATGTTCCCGCTCCGTTGACAAGTGTCACATGACTTGACGAAGTCTTGGGAATCTTTGGACATGGTGGGCCAATAAAAGCCGCATTGTAAGACTTTTGCCATAGTTCGACTCGGGCCAAAATGGCCCCCCAGCTCTTGGGTGTGACACATGTGTAATACATGGTTGACCTCTTCCTCCGGTATGCACCTACGAATAATATTGTCAGCACAAGATTTGAACAAAAAGGTTCTTCCCAAAAATAATTCTTAGCGTCGTGAAAGAACTTCTTACGTTGCTCGTAGGTAAGGTGCGGAGGAAGAATATTACCGGTCTTGTAGTTTGCCATGTCGGCATACCAAGGTAGAGGGGTTACCGCGTAAAGTGTCTTATCGGGAAAGGTTTCCTTGATCTCCGCAAGTTCCGGAGATTCGGCTTTCTCGCTTTGTAACCGGGAAAGGTGGTCGGCCACGACATTCTCCACTCTTTTTTTATCTTTTATTTCAATGTCGAATTCTTGGAGGAGGAGAATCCATCGTATCAACTGAGGTTTGACATCTTGCTTGGTCATTAAGTACTTAAGAGCTGCGTGGTCAGTGTATACGATAATTTTTTATAACACAAGATAAGATCTAAATTTATCGAAAGCAAAAACTACCGCAAGAATCTTTTTCTCCGTGATTGAATAGTTTTGTTGGGCCTCGTTGAGAGTTTTGCTCGCATAGAAAATCGGGCGAAAAAGTTTATCCACCCGTTGGCCCAAACAAGCACCAACTGCCAAATCACTAGCATCGCAGATTAGTTCAATGGGGAGATCCCAATTGGGGTTTACCATGATGGGCGCGTTAATTAGTTTCTCTTTAAGCGTATTAAATGCAATTAAACATTCGGAAGAAAAATTAAATTCCGCATCCTTTAGGAGGAGTTGGGTCAAAGGGGTTGCTATTTTAGAAAAATCCCTAATGAATCTCCTATAGAAACCCGCGTGACCTAGGAAACTCCGGATCCCTTTTACATTGATTGGTGGAGGCAATTTCTCAATCACCTCAATATTGGCCGGATCGACCGCGATTCCCTCCCCGGACACTTTGTGTCCTAACACAATACAATCTTGAACCATAAATTGACACTTTTCCCAACTAAGAGCGAGATTAGTGTCCTCGCATCGTTGAAGGACCTTATCAAGATTGTTTAAACAATTTTCAAAGGACGACCCAAAAACTGAAAAATCGTCCATGAAGACTTCAATGAAGTCCTCAATCATTTCGGAGAATATAGCCGTCATGCAACGCTGAAAGGTGGCGGGGGCATTACAAAGCCCAAACGGCATCCGCTTATATGAAAACGTCCCATAAGGACAAGTGAATGTCGTTTTTTCTTGATCCGAAGGATCAACGGGGATTTGCATATAGCCGGATAGACCGTCGAGGGTACAAAAGAATTTGTGTCCCGCCATTCTCTCCAACATTTGGTCAATGAACGGCAAGGGAAAATGATCTTTTCAGGTGGCTTCGTTAAGTTTTCTATAGTCGATACATACCCGCCACCCTATTACTTTTGTTGTGGGGATTAATTCCCCTTGATCATTTTTCGTTACCTTTATGCCCCCTTTTTTGGGAACGCATTGGACCGGACTAACCCATTGACTATCGGAGATATGGAAGATTATACCTGCGTCGAGGAGTTTGATTACCTCAGCCTTTACTACCTTTTTCATGTTCGGGTTAAGTCCTCGTTGCGGTTGCACGGAGGGTTTGACTGCATCCTCCATAAAGATGCGGTGTGTGCAAATGGTGGGGCTAATCCCTTTGATGTCGTGAATGGTCCATCCAAATGCGCCTTTGTGTCTTTGTAACACCGCAATCAATGCTTCCTCCATTTCCTCTGTCAAAAGAGAAGATATGATAACAGGTAAGAAACTAGGAGGTTGTAAAAATACATATTTCAAATTAGGAGGCAATGGTTTAAGTTCCAAAGTCGGGGGCTCTTCGTGAGACGGCTTTGGCTTCACTTTGCTATCTCGGTCCAAACCCTCGAACCGGTTCCTTACCAACAAACATTGTTCTATCTCGGAGGAGTATTCAAACGGTTTATTCAATGGCTCCTCATCCACATGCTCATTATTACTTGAATCCAAAGAGGTTTCCATGGAAGGCCTATCACACAAATTCTCAACAAACAGATCAATAGAGTCCATGGAATTTAAAAAATTACAATCCTCCATGGTATGAGAAGGGAATTTCATGGAGTTGTATACGTTAAATACTACCTCTTCGTCTTGCAACCGTAGTATAAGCTTACCCTCGTGGACATCAATAAGAGTCCTACCCGTTGCAAGAAATGGTCTTCCTAGGAGGATTGGTATCGAATCGTCTTCCGCCATGTCGAGCACTACAAAATCGGTGGGGAAAATGAACTTGTCCACTTTCATTAAGACATCCTCCACAACTCCTTTCTGCCGGGCAATTGATCTATCGGCCAATTGAAGCGTCATGTTGGTAGGCTTTGGCTCTCCCAAACCGAGTTTCCTAAAAACGGACAAAGGCATTAGATTGATACTAGCACCTAAATCACATAAAGCTCTACTAAACTCAACATTACCAATTGTGCATGGGATGGAAAAACTTCCCAAATCTTTGAGTTTAGGTAGGAGTTTATTCATTATAATCACGGAGCATTCGTCCGTTAGCGCTACCGTTTCATTTTGTTCTAACTTCCTCTTTTTGGCGAGGATTTCTTTAAGAAACTTTGCATAGGTCGGCATTTGTTCCAATGCCTCTGCAAACGGGATATTAATGTGAAGCTTCTTAAAAATTTCCAAAAACTTGCCATATTGGTGATCTAATTTTTCCTTTTTTAGTCTTTGTGGAAATGGGAGCTTCGGTACATAAGTCCCAATTGGATCACTAACATCTTTACTATTATCCGAGGAAGTCATGGTTTTCAGGTCCGAACCGGGGTTGCTTACCGCTTCCGGTTGGTTTGCTTACCTTTGGAGTGGTTGGAATCGCCTTTGGAACCGATGGCTCCAAACCCTTACCACTACGGAGTGTAATTGCTTGCGCGGTCTCTTGATTCTTGGGCCTTGGGTTTTGTTCGGTATTGGTTGGGAGAGAACCATGTTGTCTCTCTTGTTGTTGGCGATTCAATTGGGCCACTTGATGCCCCAAATCCCTACAAAAAGCCTCATTGTCAGTAAGATGGGAAGATATTTCCTTAAGGAGATTAATTACCATAGAGTCTTGCGTGTTGCTAGGAGGTTGAGAAGTTTGTCCTCCTTGGGCGTTGGGGGGTTGACCCAAACCTTGCTCCTTGTATTCATTATTAAATCCGAATGGGGGCTTCAATGCATTTTGATTGTTGCCATATGACAAATTCGGGTGTTGGTGTTGAGGCCTCCATCCGTTGTTATTATTATTACGGTGGTGATAAGCATTAGGGTTATGATAGGAGTTATAATTAGAATTGTACCTTGGTTGTCCCCCTACATAACTTACGCTCTCGGCATCGTCGTCAAAAGGGCTACCGACGTGGCACTCTTGACCATGATGGTCACCACCGCAATACGAGCACATAAGGACTTGTGCGGAGTGTTTGAGGCTCATTTGTGCCATTAAGGCATCTAGCTTCTTATTCATCTTAACCATGGAGATTTTGGGAGCCTCGTCTTCCACAGCAAATGTTTGATGTCGCGAGGGTCCGGCAAGCCGATCTTCTTGCCATTGGACGCTTTTTCTAGCTAACTCGTGGATAAGTTCATAAGCCTCGCTTGCCGATTTCCTAAACAAATCCCCACATGCGGCATAATCCACAGTTGCACGATTAGTGGGAGTTAAACTATGATAGAAGGTACTTACAAGATCATGCTTGGGGATGTCATGATGTGGGCAATTTCGGAACCTAGCCCAAGCTGAGTGAAGGGCCTCGTATTCAAATTGCCTAAAGGAAATGATATCATTTCTCAACTTGACCGTTTTGGACGGCGGGAAGTAGTAGGAAAGGAACTCCTTCTCAAGCTCCTCCCACGATGTAATTGATCCCACCTCCAATGAGTGTAACCATTCCAATGCTTGACCTGTCAAAGAGAAAGGAAAAAGCTTTAGACGTACGGCTTCAACCGGAACACCATTTTACCGAGAAGTATCGGCACACATAAAAATTTATCAAGATGTTCGTTAGGGTTCTCATGAAGTTCTCCTCCAAATTGACCGAGTTGTTGAATCAATTGGATCATGCTTGTCTTAATCTTATAGGTGTTGGCCGGGATGGTGGGAGCGACGATTCCGTTGCGATTTTGGGCCCTATGCGGAGCAAGGATCTCCATCATCATTCTTGTGTCATTGCCCCCTTCATTGCGGATGTTGTTCACAGGTTGGAGAGCGGTCTTTGGTTTGCCTCAGGTTGGTTAGCTTCGTTGTTGAGGTTGGCCATATTTTCTCTTCGGATCCTACAAATAGTACGTTCGATTTCAAGATCAATAGGAACGAGAGTACCACTCCGAGATCGGGTGTACATAAACTAAAGAAGTAAATAAAGAAAAATACGAACAAGAAAGAATGTTTGTTAGTGTATAAACAAAGTATAAATAATTTATACGAAAAGAATGCCTAGACTAACAATAAAACGTTTTGGTCTAATATTGCAAGAAAATATAAATCCCCGGCAACGGCGCCAAAAACTTGATGAGTATCCGGTAGAGCGGTAAAATATAATGATAAGTGTGTGCTAGGGTTATGGATATGATCTTTCTAAGTGCTTTAACTCTACTAGACGCTACTACGTAGGGGCAAGTGTACCCTGTCGTATCAAATAATAATCCGGTTAAGACCGGGTATCGAATCCACGAGATTTATAACCACAAGTATTAAACTACTCGGTTTTACATGTTATCTAGGCGGTGAATACTTTAGACTTGAGTTTGGTGACAACTATAAACTACTCCTAAACTACGGGTGAGACAATTTTCATGTATTTCAAGCCCTTTTAGAGTGATACGGGTAATGATAAGTTATAACCTATGACAAACAACACGAAATATACATGATTAATAATTTACTCTTGCAAAGATGATTATTTATAGACCGAACAACTCCGTAAGGTTCTAGAGTCGTGATTTCCTCTTAAGGCGGCTTTAATACTTAGGATCAGAAACTAGGGCCCGTAAGTTCCATGGCTCGTCAATTCCTACGGTTTCCGGATTGTCAACTCCGGTAAGGCAACACCTATGTGATTCCTAATAGATTTCAGAGCTCATAAACGACCTACACAACAATCAATTATAAGTATCAAAGCAAGCAATAAACAATAACACGTATAGTGAAAACGGAATTGTAAATCATGTATCATAAATATGGATTACGAAAATACGGGATACAACCAAGCCTAGTACATAGAAAGAGTACAAGCTAATTAACGAGTAGAAAGGGAAAAAGAATCGGCCTTTAGGACTAGCTAACCGGACTCAAAGTCGTCTCTTAGGACTTGGAGATGGAACTTTCGAGCTTGGTGAATACGGATGGAACGGAACTTCGGCGGAGTAACGGGAGGATTATACAAGCTCTCAAGGTGTGAGGAACTTTAGTACATAGAAAATTGAATGAGGAAATGAGTGCTAATCACTCTTATTTATACATCAAGCTCGGGGGTAGAATCGTAAATACATAAGTTACATTATTTCTGCAGTTTTCCCATGGCACGCCCCACGTGGACAGGCAGATGCCCCACGTGTATGCCCATTCCGTTAATAATTTCTGGCATGTGGATTAGATTCAGTCTTGTTATTTGAACCACGCCCCGCGTGGACAGGCAGACGCCCCGCGTGTTTGCGCATTCCGTCGATAATTGCCTGCGTGTGGGTCAGATTCAGACTTGTTGTCTCAACCACGCCCTGCGTAGGTTGGAGTACGCCCCGCGTGGTTGAGCCTCTGAAGTTCAATAGCTAGAATCATGCCTTTGACGCCCCGCGTGGCTTGGAAAATGCCCCGCGTACCTGAGCTCCTAAAACTTTAGATTGAAGAATTGCTCCTATACGCCCCGTGTACAAGTGGAGACGCCTCGCGTGGTGTCTGTTGACTTCTGTGATTGAGAGGGCATTGTTTTACGCCCCGCGTGGTTGCTTCTGTGCCCAGCGTGTGTGTTTTACTCCTTAACTCGTTCCTGCGAAATACAATTCTCGAGAGCCGAGTTAGCTTGACGTTTATTTTTCTAAAATTAAGCAAAAACAAAGGAAATTAACCAAAAGCATAAAATTTATTTTTATTTTGTTATTTTATTAAAAACACATTATTTTTGTAATTAAACTTACTTATTTAGTCCAAAATTAAACCGTAAATCACGCTAAAAGATAGGGACAAAACGTCCCTATCAGCCATCCACTGTGGGTAATGGAATTCTTCAATGTGGTCGCAGTCTATTAGATTTTTTTACTTCTTCCCTAATTACTTTCTTTCGCTCGACATGCTTTCTTTGCTTTTATATAACTAATGTAGCATGACATTCAAATAATGCATCATGACTTCGGGGGAGACCTCTACGATGTCTTTCAAACATTAGGAAAAAGTTGTGATGTGTTCTTCCAATACATGCACTATTTATTCTTTTTCCTCCTTCAGTATCTCAATTGAGGGCTTGACTAATTTGCCTTCTTCTAGCCATAATGTTCCTAAGTCTCTTACCGGCTCCGCCCTTTCCTAACTTCTTCGACTAGATTAATGGTTTTGGGCTTCATGTTAAGAGAGACCATATAAGTTTATGTGTAATTATTTGGTTTCCCTACGCAATCGATATGCCTCTTTCGGTAGGTATTTGGCACGATGGATGGTAGATGGAGAGTGCTTTTATTGATTCTAACATGAAGGGTCTTCCGACGGTGGCGTTATATGGCAAAAAAATTATCAACTACCAAAAATTATATTTCAGTGTGCCATTTCGTTCGGTCATCTCTAATTTCCACCTTCATCCTGATATTTCCCAACAACGAAAATTGTGTGTCCACTAATTCTGACCAGTGTGGACATCGTAGGTAACAACCTATCCGGATGAAGTTGAAGGGCCTCAAAGGCTTTTCTTGTGATGATTTGGTCGAAATACCAGCATATACAAACACCATTCAAACCAAGCAAAGAGAGGATTCAATTGCTTCATAAATGATCATACTAGATATGAGTACATCTACCTGATGAAAGTTGGAAGCTTTTGAGAAATTCAAATGCTTCAAGAATGAAGTAAAAAATCAAATGGGAAAGACTATTAAAGTACTTCGATCAGATTAAGGCGGAGATTATCATTCTATTGATTTCCTAATTATCTAAATGAACACGAGTTTCGAGCATAATGGACTCCTTCATATACACCACAACACAACAATGTATCTGAAAGAAGAAATCATACTCTATTAGATATGGTACAATCTATGATGAGCACAACCTCTCTTCCAAAGATGTTCTAAGGCTACGCCCTAGAAACTGCCTTATTTACCTTGAACCGAGTATCCAATAAATTCGCTAGTTTACTCCATTTGAATTGTTTATTGGAAAGAAACCTAGTGTTCTTTTTCATGAGAATTTGGGGATGTTCAACATATGTTAAATGCATAACATCAGATAAATTAGATCCGAAATCTGATAAATACTTCTTCATTGGATATCCGAAAGAAACAGCAGGATATTACTTCTATCACCCAGATGATCAGAAAGTAATAGTACCAAACATGTTGTATTTCTAGAGAAAGAGTTTCCACTATAAACACAAGTAGGAAGCGTGATTAAACTTGACGAAGTTCAAGAAAAGGCATCGACTGAAGTAGCGGAAGTGATGGTGGAACCTGAATCTGTCTCATAAGATGAGATATAGGTGACACTACTACCTTGTAGGTCTGGTCGAGTTCGTCAAATCCTAGAGAGATTCAGATTTCTAGTGGAAGACGACGAAGAGGTTCCGTGTTAGACGATGAACCTAGGACTTATAAGGAGGCTCTTGTAAGCATGTACATGTAAACTAATGGGAGCTTGGTCGTTTACTTAGTATTATATATCGATGATATTCTACTAATGGGAAAACGACGCAACGATGTTGCAATCGGTGAAAATTTTGGTTATCGGATAAAATTCTCCATAAAGGACTTAGGAGAAGCAATTTATATCTTAAGGATTCAGATCTATGGAGATAGATTGAGAAGATTACTTGACCCCTCCTAGTCATATACATTGACAAAGTGCTAAAAGTGTTTTGCACTAGACCTGACATCGCTTTTTCTTTAAGCATGACAAAGTCGATTACAGGCCAATCCGAGTGATGGTCATTGGATTGGTGTTAAGAACATTCTTAAGTACTTAAAATGAGTAAAGAGATGTTCTGTGTGTATGGAGTGATAATTTGAAAGTTGGAGACTTTCATATACAAGTCATCAAACAAATAAAGATGATTTCACAAAATACATGTTTATTCTGAATAGAGGTACGATTAGCTGGAATAGTTCCAAGCAGGGAACCATAGCCGAGTTAAGACCAAAACATAGTATATAGCAGCTGAAAAGGAAGTTTGGAATGGAAGTTCATTACTGAACTAGGCGTGGTACTTAACATTGTTAATGTGATTAACAATAAAGCTGTTGCATAAGCTAAGGACCCGTGGTCTCATAATACGTCCAAACATTACCATAGTCTTTACTATATCTTTTGAGAGATCACAACTAGAGTAGATGTGGGAATTAATAGAGTGCCCATCAAGGACAATCTTGCAGATCCATTTAAAGAAGGCCTTGCCCTAAATGGTTAATGATCGTCATGCGAACGCTTATGGGATTGTTTTTAGAAACAATTAGCTTTAGTCCAAGTGGGAGAATGTGGGTTTTATGTCTTGTAGACAATTATTTTAGGATATAAAATATTTGTAAATGAATTGTTCGTTTCTCAATCATTTGTTTTATTAGATATAATGTGTTTAACTATATAAAGGTATTGATATTTTATCACAACTAAACAAGTTAAATAAAAGAAAATCCTAAGTTTATATAAGTAATCATAAAGTGTTCATGCAAGCATGAAGTGAGACTATACCTTATCATTCTAAACTAATAAGTTGATAAACTTAAAATTGTCCCAAGTCAAGTAGTACGTTTAGGGATTAACATAGTATTACTGCGACTTTCATGTAATAATATATTATGTTGCAAACAGAAAGCTGATCTCACAAGCTTTAGGTATTCATATATCTAGGCAGTTATATGGATCCAGTGAAGGAGTTTATTAGGACTGGGGACCCGACTTAAGATAATAGGATGGATGGATTTATTTAATGTCACATGTTTCATCTCAAATGTATTAGTAGGTATAAGTAATCCTCAGAATCAAATAAACATTAATTAGTGATTATGGATTATGGAGTGTGATGCTTTGACTTTGTTTCTAACATGATCCATATAGGTAGGATGCTTGGGGTGTGTCTGAGCAGGCGTTGGCTATCCCATAAAGTAATTGCGGGATAGTTAATGTTAGATTGAGCATTCATCTCTCCTGATAAATAAGAGATATATTCATGGCCTCTTGTGGAGAATGAACTTGAAACCCTTGCAAGGTGATAAAGTTGAGAGTAAGAACAGAGATTTCACTTAACCCATATATTTGGAGTTAATTCTACCTGGATAAGTAAAACAAACGTCTCATTACATGTAACTTGACATATTCCATAGTTACGTATTTGTTTGAGGATATAGCTGATGAAGGATCATATTATACTGGATCTAACACGAAACGTTGAACGATGTATCAACCCAACTTCTTATCGCTCTAGGAAAATGTGACGATTCTGTCTATAATAGTCTGCGCACTCATTGTTTATACGTTTAGTTGAAATTAATTTGTTTAAATTAATTACAGTAAGCGTATACGGCTAGTGGAGGTAATAATCTAATGAGTCACACATAGAATTAAGACTGAAGGATGGAATGGTAGTTTTAGAGTGATACATAAGGGGGGCGGAATCTATAGCATATGAGAGGTTATTTGGTTAATTAATTTATTAGGTAAATGTAATTTGATTATAGTTATAAATAAATTAATCAAAGGACTATAATTCTATTAGGAAATATGAATTCTAATTTGATTAGAATTGTGAATTTTTA